>NC_090265.1:563504504-563818350 GCF_040414725.1 Anabrus simplex | reverse complement strand
ATACAAGCGGAAAGAAACTACCTAGTGTTTCTAAGGAAAGGGTGTGGTCCAATGAGAATTATAAATTATAACAGTCCAGATGTCCAGCTTGCTGTGTGCACTTTCATAGAGCGGTAAATGTAAGAAAGTTTCATCATCTCTGAGTCAAGCTGTCCAGCGTGCTATACTCCTACGTTGTACAACATTAACTTTTCTTTACCTCGCACCGACAGAGATAGGTCTTGCGACAATGATGGGATAGGAAAGGGCTAGCAGTGGAAAGGAAGCGGCCATGACCATAATTAAGGTACAGCCTGGTGTGAAAATTGCTGCCAATAGCGGGGTTCGAACCCATTATCTCCTGAACGCAAGCTCATAGCTGCGCGACCCTAACCGCACGGCCAACTCACGGCCAACACGGCCAATTCAAGAACTGGAAAAAACCAAAGAAAAGCAGCTTGATTTGTTCTGGGTGATTACCGACAAAAGAGTAGCGTTACAAAAATGTTAAAAGTTTGCACTGGGAAGACTTGGGAGAAAGGAGACGAGCTGCTCGACTAAGTGGTATGTTCCGAGCTGTCAGTGGAGAGATGGCGAGGAATGACATTAGTACTTTAGATGAATGTTTGAGTGGTGTTTTTAAAAGTAGGAAAGATCACAGTATGAAAATAAAGTAGGGATTCAAGAAGACAAATTGGGGCAAATATTCGTATATAGGAAGGGGGAGTTAGGGATTGGAAAAACTTACCAAGGGAGATGTTCAACAAATTTCCAGTTTTTTTGGAATCATTTAAGAGAAAGATAGGAAAACAGCAGATAGGGAATCTGCCACCTGGGCTACTGCCCTAAATGCAGACCAGGATTGATTGATTGATTGATTGATTGATTGATTGATTGATTGATTGATTGATTGATTGATTGATTGATTGATTGATTGATTGATTGATTGATTGATTGATTGATTGATTGATTGATTGATTGATTGATTGATTGAACTCACTCGGTACATTTTTACTTGGAGTTTTAATGTTTCAAAAATTACATACTCCCTACGTGTTCAATTAATACGGCGTCCGCCTAATTGGCTCAATAGTTAGCGTCGAGGTCTTGTGTTCAGAGAGTCCCTGATTCGTTTCCCGGTCGTGTCATTGGTTTTAACTATGTCTGGTTAAAAGACCTATGACTGGTGGACTGGGCATTTGTGCTTGTCCTCTTCATATACACACAAAACAACACACCACACCACCAACCACCACCACAGGAACATAAAATAGCGTATACATCCCCCGACGTAGAGTTGGCGTAGGCCGCAAGACAGGGCTAAATCCTCATGTGCGAGTCACACTTCGCCCCCCGTGACCGTAGCAGAGTACGGGAAAAACAGTGCATGAAAAAGGAAACAGCCGGGCTGAGTGGCTCAGACGGTTGAGGCGCTGGCCTTCTGACTCTAACTTGGCAGGTTCGATCCTGGCTCAGTCCGGTGGTATTCGAAGGTGCTCCAATACGTCAGCCTCGTGTTGGTAGATTTACTGGCACGTAAAAGAACTCCTGTAGGACAAAATCACACTACCTCGGCGTCTCCGAAAACCGAAAAAGTAGTTAGTGGGACGTAAATTAAATAACATTATTATTAAAAGATAAAACAAATATTAGGGAAGTAAGACCATGTCCGAAGAATGGATGCTGAAAAGCAACCAAAACAAGTTGATTCACTAAATACGGAGTACATGGCTAATGAGATGAGCGGGAATCCTTCCCAGTAAAATATAATTATATACGATTTTTTTTTTTGCTATTTTGCTTTACGTCGCACCGACACAGATGGGTATTATGGCGACGATGGGATAGGAAAGGCCTAGGAATGGGAAGGAAGCGGCCGTGGTGTGAAAATGGGAAACCACGGAAAACCATCTTCAGGGCTGCCGACAGTGGGATTCGGACCCACTATCTCCCGGATGCAAGCTCACAGCTACGCGCTCCTAACCGCACGGCCAACTCGCCCGGTATATACGAATTTGATCAGCAATAATAATAATAATAATAATAATAATAATAATAATAATAATAATAATTGTTCCGGGTATTCTGTGGAACGCAGAGGTGAAAGAAGGTGCGGGAATGAATGGGTGGATAGAGAAAAAATTAAATAGCAATTTAAAACTTTAAAATTTCGGAATATATTTATTTCTTCCTTTTTTCTTTTCTTTTCAAACTTTACACGTTACTAAGCAAATAACAAACTCAGGTACAAGGGCTATCTCGTGAGCTTGAGTAACAATGTTAGAAAAATCTCGAATAATCAGATAACAACAATTTAACAACTTGAGCTTGAAGCTCCATAGTTACAACATTAATAACCCCTTTTTGCTCTACACAGTTACTCTTTAGGAGACTATTCTACAAAATTTCAAGTTCCAGACCTATTAAGGTACCTACCTACACTTAACAAAACCAAATAATAGACACTGTCTTAATCGCTCAACAGTATGATTACCAAGACATACTGTAAAATGAAAGAAATAGAAGCTGACTTTCACAGGGGTAACAAGTACCCATTCTACGTGGTCTTATTTAAAAACAAAAGGTTAAAGTTACTGGCCTAAAATCAAAATGCTAAGAGGCGAACACTTGCACTAGTTTGGAATTCACCAGAACATCATTAAAACCCTATGTGGGCTTAAGGCCTGAAGTTACAGTGGCTAAGCCTATACTACAGAGGTGACTACATGGAGATAAAGTTTTAAGTTACAAAATTAAGAGATAGGTTTTAAAGTTTACAAAATTATAGTCACCTCAATATCAAGTTGAGAGGGAATACAAGAGGGTACCTCACTCCTTATTCGCTAAGTTCGGTTAAGTTCTTTAGACTAGTTTAGGAATTTGCATTGAGATATAAAAGTTACATTGCGAAAAATATTTGAAACCTTCCCCTCGAAATAGCATTCAAAGACTATTACATGCTTAAACAGCGTCTGCCATTACCTTGAGCTGGTGGTCATCCCGAAGATGGACGAGGCAGCCCTGCCTCCACTACGAACATAATCTAAACCTCTTGACTGGAGCGATCACAAAGACATGGCCCGAAATGTTGTAGCTTTTATAGCGGAGAGGAATGTTCCAGATTTCTCTGGGCCGAAACCCTGACACACACCCAATTTTCATTGGAAAATCAAATAAATATCAAAATTTTCTCATTGGTTAAATAAATAAAAGTACAACATTCCCTGTTGGTTACAATCTTAAGTTTGGCGGGAAGAGATAGAAGTGTTGATAACTTTAGAATACCAAAAATAATCAATAAACAATTCAGTTTAGGAAACCTTGACGCACAAAATTACTTCAAAAATTAATAGTTCATCCTCGCACCACAGGGCGCATCTAAGTTGATAGTAGAGACATCTGTCTCGAAATACGTTCGAACTTCTTCCACTAGCAGTTTCAAGGTTTACGTTACAGGTGGCATTCTACAAGGCGCTAGTTTTAAATGAACGGGGCAAGTGTACCTCCGGTACAATAATAATCCAATCAAACGGACTAGATACAGAGGCCTTAGCGGCCAGAACAAAAATATGGAGGTTGCTTTCCAAGCTACCCGAAACATATATAACAAAAGGTGCTTTTCCCTAAATACCAAAATTCATCATTATAACACTCAAGCCGGTATCTCTCTATGGGTCAGATTGTCTTCTCTTCTCTCAGAAATTTGCACTCCCTAAGTTAGAGCAAAAATGAGAGATTCTCCACAACATTCTTGACCCAAACTACAAAAACAGAACGTGCATAACAAAATCCAGACAAGAAATATACTCTTAAGATACATAAGATTACGGGCACAATGCGCAAACATATGGCTCACTTCTACGGCCACCTACGACGGATGGACGACTCTCGATGGACAAAACGCGTTTTTAACAATTTTGTCTATAATGGGCAGTTGGAAACAATGTGAACCCGGTATATGAGCGTTAGAATGTTGGTCATGCTTACTGTACCGGGCGGTACACCCCTACGCGCACTTTTAAATCTTGCGCCAAGAAAACCTCCTCTACAGGAGAAACACTGAACTTAAAACTAAACTGCCTTAAACTTTTGCTCAGAAGATGTCACTACCTTAATTTTGGGATTATGGAGTTGTCAGTACTGTGTGAATTTCAACTTGTTTTGTTTTCCGTTCTTCAAGATGTGTAGACATTCTCTCATAGATGTATCTACTAAAAAACTATGATCATGCACCCTGGTGCGAAGTGAAGGAACTCTTTTGAAGAAATTTTGTACTCATAATTTTTTTCTTTACTAAATTTCGTTCATTCTTTTGTGGGTTGGCAATACTGATCTTTTCTTTCCGCCAGTTTTGAATTTAGCCAATCCAGAATTTTTGTAATTAATTTCTGACCAATCATGTACTTCTTCGATTTTGAGTGTAACGTTTGAAGTTAACCAATAAACACCGTGGGTGTGTCTTGATCATTCATGAAAGGTCTCGAACTTTCCCCGAGGGTTTATAAACGGCTGATTTTCACGGCTCTTGGCCATTTGATCAACATCTATTTAAGTGTGTGGATGAAAAGCAGGAGGCCAGCAGGTCTTCAGCAAGGTAATGGTCGTTTAACATCTTTTTCCTTGCTAGCTCAGCAGTTTAACCCGCGGGAAAGGTCCGAAACATTTACCGTGTAACCTATGTTTCTAAACATGTAATTTTCTGCCGGCTTATGTACAAACTTAATTAAATCTGTAACTGTAATTCGAGGATAGAGAGTGATTTACCCTCTCGAGCTCCCCTTCATTTTGGTTTGAGGTGACTACGTTTTGGTATCTGATTGTCTTCTCTTCCTTAATGTCTTAAATAATTCTTATACGAGTCACCTCCATAGTTTGGGAATAGCCCCTGTTTCATCGGCCTAGTGGCCTTTTAGGTTTTAAGAAGCTACATAGAGGAGTGCAAGTGTTCGCCTCTTTCATTTTGTTTTCGAGCCAGTTATTTATGTGTTATTTCTTCTACACGAAGTCCCTGTAGGCTGGGTACGAGATACCCCTGTTTCATTTTGGTATGTTGTGCCTTGGTGGCCAATAATTGTAAGTTTCTGATATTGCCTTGAATAGGCTTGAAAAACTGAGAGCGTGTCAGCTCTTTTATAGTGTTGTTGGAATGCCTCTGGGAGGCTTGACATTGTAAAGTGGGAGCAAGTGCTCCATGTTATTAGGGTATTTCTGCCCTTGAACAAATTTGGGCGTGGAACTAGGAGCTCGAAATTGTAAAACTAGGGGCTTGTAGCCCAAGAGAGTTAAAATTCTTGGATCCTGTTAAATTTTGTTGTTATTGATTGTTAAAACTCAGAAAATATAACCTTGTTGAAGTTTTAAATTAACTTTGATTTGGTAGTTAGACCCATTCACCCCGGCACCTTCTTTCACCTCTGCTGATCCACCAACCACGGTAACACTTACAAATAATTTGAAAAAAATAATTCTATATCCCGCACCGTCATTTAATCAGCTGCTGAAGTTAGCCAATCAGAACGCTTCGTGGGCGAATTCAAATGGGCTTGGCGAGGCGGTGTTGCTAAACCTTCATGTGGCTTATGACCGGCTTCACTAATCGAAGAAAACTTCGCCGGGAGAGGATTTGAACATGGACCCAGAGCTGATAGGATAGCGCTATAACAAGTACGCTACGATGACACCGGCTGAAACCCGTGGTATGTTTGTCTTTGATGCTGATTTCTCGGTATGGCTCTCAAGCTGGTCTTAAGTCACGTGCAGAATTAGCAACAACGCTTCGCAATGCCTATTTGAATTCGCCCGCGAAGCGATCTGATTGACTAACTTCAGCAACTGATAAAATGACACCGGTGCGAGATATCGATATTTTTCAAATTATTTATCAGTATGACCAACCCTCTAACGCTCATATCCCCGGTTCACATTGTTTCAGACCATCCTGTGTATTGGTAGGAGAAGCCATTAGAAATGTAGTATCGTAAACATCTGCGTTCAGCCCTCCCCGTCCCATTTGGACCGACCACCGATGTTCATGAGGTTTTAGAGCTGGTATATTAAGTCAGACCGCCTCTGTGGTGTAGTGCTTAGTGTGATTAGCTACCACCCCCGGAGGCCCGGGTTCGATTCCCGGCTCTGCCACGAAATTGAAATGTGGTACGAGGGCTGGAACGCGGTCCACTCAGCCTCGGGAGGTCAACTCAGTAGAGGTGGGTTCTTTTCCCACCTCAGCCATCCTGGAAGTGGTTTTCTGTGGTTTCCCACTTCTCATCCAGGCAAAAGCCGGGATGGTACTTAAGGCCACGGCCGCTTCCTTATCTCTGCCTTGTCTATCCCTTCTAATCTTCCCATCCCCCGCAAGCAAGGCCCTTGTTCATCATAGCAGGTGAGGCCTCCTGGGTGAGGTAGGCCTACTGGTCATCCTGCCCAGTTGTATCCCACGACCCAATGTCTGAAGCTCCGGGACACTGCCTTTGAGGCGGTAGAGGTGGGTTTCCTCGCTGAGTCCGAGGGAAAAATCGACCCTGGAGGGTAGGCAGATTAAGATAAAAGATATTAAGTCAACGATTCACCTAGGGAAGATGATCGGTTCATTGCCATGTAGTCGTGTCAGTACGCACTGATTTAAAGCCTAAAATCACACAGGCAAAAAATAAATACTGTCGATGACATTACTACAGAAATGAGCTGCCGGTGATTCACAGAGTGAGCGACTATCGATCAGTCAATCAATCAATCAATCAATCAATCAATCACTACTGATCTGCATTTAGGGCAGTCGCCCCAGGTGGCAGATTCCCTATCTGTTGTTTTCCTAGCCTTTTTTTTCTAAATGATTTCAAAGAAATTGGCAATTTATTGATCATCTCCCTTGGTAGGTTATTCCAATCCGTAACTCCCCTTCCTATAAATGAATATTTGCCCCAGTTTGTCCTCTTGAATTCCAACTTGATCTTCATATTGTGAACTTTCCTACTTTTAAAGACACCACTCAAACATATTCGTCTACTAATGACATTCCACGCCATCTCTCCACTGACAGCTCGAAACATGCCACTTAGTCGAGCAGCTCGTCTTCTTTCTCCCAAGTCTTCCCAGCCCATACTTGGGAAAATTTTTGTAACGCTACTCTTTTGTCAGAACTCACCCAGAAAAAATCGAGCTGCTTTTCTTTGGATTTATTCCAGTTCTGGAATCAAGTAATCTTGGTGAGAGTCCCATACACTGGAACCATACTCTCTTTGGGGTCTTACCAGAGACTTATATGCCCTCTCCTTTACATCCTTACTACAACCCCTAAACACCCCCATAACCATGTGCAGAGATCTGTGCCCTTTATATACAATCCCATTTATGTGATTACTCCAATGAAGATCTTTCCTTATATTAACACCTAGATACTTACAGTGATCCCAATGAGGAACTTTCACCCCATTAAAGCAGTAATTAAAACTGAGAGGACTTTTCCTATTTGTGAAACTCACAACCTGTCCTTTAACCCCGTTTGTCATCCTACCATTGCCTGCTGTTCATGTCACAACATTATCGAGGTCATTTTGCAGTTGCTCACAATCTTGTAACTTATTTATTACACTATGCAGAATAAAATAATTCAAAAAAAGCCTTATCTCTGATTTCACTTCTTTACTCATATCATTTATATACATATATATATTGCACCCATAAGACGAATAACCAGATGTATAAATTAATTAAATTATCAATGTGTACATGTGAACACTGCAAATGGCAAATCAGTGCAGATATTTCACAAGTTTGCAACAAAGAGACCTCACAAGGTCCTAAGAAGACCCGAGCTAATAGCTCTCACCAATAAAGTTTATGATCCCGACAATGTGAAACTCTCAACCGAACTTTTCCCAGGAGAAAGAGGACGTTGGAATTTGCCACACCTTAATAAGAGACGGAGACAGCCCATGAGACAGAGTTGTTCCTGATACTCCTCCGTGAAAATGGTTTAGTCCTTGTTCAAGTACGTCAGTAAAGTTGTAGGCAGTTTTCGGCCAATCAGAAAATTACAAAATTAAACCGCCCTGCCATAGCGGAAATATTATTTAGTCATTTGTGATTTGGAGAAGTGAAGTAAAAGAAGAGTAACGTGCTCTAGTCTTGGACTAAATTTTAAGGAATTGTGTGTGCGGTTATGTGAAAAGATACTTTATAATTATTGAATTATCGGCATTTACGTCGTAAGTTTCTGAAGAATGGTTTCACCCACAAGACTTAGTCTCACGGCGAGAAGGCGCCACTATTCATCAGTAAAATAATCCCAGTGACGCTCAGCAATCTGTGAAAAAATGAGCAATTATTTCTTATATTCTAGTGCAACGTTAAAACAAAAAGTATTTTTGAAGTCATTAGAGTTGTTCCAGTGATTAATTACCCTATGGACACTTGGAAAATTGACGTCAGGGTGTGATATCACTACGCCATACCCCTCCCCAAGAGTCACTCCAGAGGCGTGGTTTCCAAAATTTACAAAACCAACGGTGGAGTCCTACCGAACACCCAGTCTTAGTTTCAATTTCAGAGTCTCCTGTCAAGCTTCAGACGAGATCGTGACGGGCCGCGGAAAGTGAAGTTTTCAAGTGTATTTAAACCCGCCGTTGCATGTGCAGTCGCCGCGAGTATTTCGGGCGATAGCCGCCAGAACATTTGTATTTGCATCAAATTATAAGCTCAGATGCAGATTTCGTAGTAGGAGTTGCAATTTAAAGATATCGCAACTAGTAAAAATTATATCGAAGCTCAGGAAATTCACAAACTCAGAAGGACAAATTAAGCATGGGGTTTTGTGATCAGTAATGTACCCGAGATGATTTACGTTTCATTAAAGACAATGTTAGCTGTGACAATGGAGTCGGTTGACCAGTTTGTACAAATTCAAGGACAGAGGCACCTGGCATTCTACTGCAAGTAAGGCCCTTAACACACGAGCGTTTTTTTGTCGTCGTTATCGACTGCAAAAATACGCATCTTTGTGGCAGGCTCAACCACTTCTGCAGTTCATTATGGCCACATTTTGTGGCCGAGCCAGCGACAAAATGTGGTCCGGTGAGCTTCACCGCTGGGACAGTCGGCAAGTGGAACTTCGGTCATTCCCATTTATAATAGATTCTGAAGAGGAGGCTGTACTTCTTTTGCTCATGCGAAGAAGCAGGAAAAGAAGGAAAACGCGGACAATGTGGTTACATCCAATAGTACAAGTCCGGCAACAGTTGGGGCAGTTTCCTGCTTTATATCACGAACTCTGCAATTATCCAGATAAGTTTTTCCAGTTCTTCAGAATGTCAAACACGTCTTTCAATGAACTACTACAGGAAATAGGGCCAATTATTTCACGGACAGATACTGTGATGAGGAAGGCTATATCGTCAGAAGAATGACTCGCAATAATTAAACATTTTGTAAATAAATATATGTAGATCTTACCTATTTCATTTTTCTCCTCCGTGCTTTACTTCTGGAAGTTACTGTGAAGGACTTCACAGATCTTCTCCCATGTTCTGACCTTCTCAACTCGGTTGCTGTAGCCTATGTATCACTAGCGTAGTTACATATAGCGGGTTCGGCTTGAATCTCGGCAATGAACGTATCTGTATCAAACGACTCCATCACGAATACTGCCAGCGGGAACTTGTCGCCAGGATGTCGCTCGTGTGTAAAGGTATGCCCTGCAGTCGGCAAGTGGTCGGTGGCCGGGATCGGCTACAGCTGGCGACATGTAGTTCGGATGTGGTCGAGAAAACGCTCGTGTGTAAAGGGGAGGTATTCTTCCCATTGCATTGTATGGTAACGGCAAAGCGGCGACAGCAGGCCACACATGAACCACTTTTTGTGGTCGACAACGGCGACAAAAAAACGCTCGTGTGTAAGGGCCCTAACGGGAGAGAGGCAAGCCTGGACGTATCCTTTCTGTTTCGGTAGCAGGTGAATGACATTTTAATCCACTACACAAACAAGGAAATGGAAGGGCTAGTAGCAAGCAGTACGGAAGGTTAACATCAAGTAGAGAGTTTCTTGTTCTGAATACAAACGGAAGCCAAACTTTGTGTGTGTCAATTATGTTTATATTATATAAATTGTGTCTTAATTTAAGCTTGAATAAAGCGTGTGATTTAACCTACCTGCGAGTGCTATATAATTAAAAATGGATCCAATCTGCGTGTGCGAAGTGTTGTGTAATATAATCACTATGTCCAAAATGGATTAATTCAAATTCAAAGCGGGGACTGAAAGGATGCAGCCCACATTAAGCACAAAGTAAAGAGCATGTTGTATTTATACCTAATGTAATTAAAATGACGTGAATAACGCGTGGTCCGATTACGTTAAGATTCCATAGGTTTTTTATACGTAAATTCGCGTACCTGATATGGAGAAGAGTCGTTTAAATCAGTTTTGTAAGCATAACCTATGATCGAGGTCGGAGCGATCAGATTCAACGATCGGAATGTGAATGTCCCGGGCTCAACAAAACAATCATAATAATAACTGAGAAGTAGTAAAAATTAATTTTGAGTCGTTAAATGATATAAAACTTCATGTTTGTGATTACTCGGATAATTTACTTGGCCTAGGATTAATTTAACCCTCAAGCACACGCGCCAAATTTTAGGACGCAGACACACGCGTAGGGGTGCTTTCCACTCCGTATATCATTGTATTGTAAAATATGAATTACTGTATTAATTGGAGATTTTAACATAGATTATATAAGAATGACTCTTTCTGCGTGGATGCAGCCGGAAAGATATAAGAGAGGGGAGAGCACAGGAGAGTTATTTGTACATTTCACTAGGAAATAAAATGTCTGGGGTAGATTCCACCCCATACGCGTGTGTTTGAGGGTTAAAGTCCAGTATTATTGCAGGCACACGGGAGGCAATAATAATAATACACTGACTGACAGAGCAAATGCAACACCAAGAAGGAGTAGTTCGAAAGGGATGAAAGTTGGGGAAAAAACAGAGACGGCACGGACGAATAATTGATGTTTATTTCAAACCGATATGCAGGTTACACAATGCGCACGGCATCGACTCAGTAAGATGTAGGACCACCGCGAGCGGCGATGCACGCAGAAACACGTCGAGGTACAGAGTCAATAAGAGTGCGGATGGTGTCCTGAGGGATGGTTCTCCATTCTCTGTCAACCATTTGCCACAGTTGGTCGTCCGTACGAGGCTGGGGCAGAGTTTGCAAACGGCGTCCAATGAGATCCCACACGTGTTCGATTGGTGAGAGATCCGGAGAGTACGCTGGCCACGGAAGCATCTGTACACCTCGTAGAGCCTGTTGGGAGATGCGAGCAGTGTGTGGGCGGGCATTATCCTGCTGAAACAGAGCATTGGGCAGCCCCTGAAGGTACGGGAGTGCCACCGGCCGCAGCACATGCTGCACGTAGCGGTGGGCATTTAACGTGCCTTGAATACGCACTAGAGGTGACGTGGAATCATACGCAATAGCGCCCCAAACCATGATGCCGCGTTGTCTAGCGGTAGGGCGCTCCACAGTTACTACCGGATTTGACCTTTCTCCACGCCGACGCCACACTCGTCTGCGGTGACTATCACTGACAGAACAGAAGCGTGACTCATCGGAGAACACGACGTTCCGCCATTCCCTCATCCAAGTCGCTCTAGCCCGGCACCATGCCAGGCGTGCACGTCTATGCTGTGGAGTCAATGGTAGTCTTCTGAGCGGACGCCGGGAGTGCAGGCCTCCTTCAACCAATCGACGGGAAATTGTTCTGGTCGATATTGGAACAGCCAGGGTGTCTTGCACATGCTGAAGAATGGCGGTTGACGTGGCGTGCGGGGCTGCCACCGCTTGGCGGCGGATGCGCGGATCCTCGCGTGCTGACGTCACTCGGGCTGCGCCTGGACCCCTCGCACGTGCCACATGTCCCTGCGCCAACCATCTTCGCCACAGGCGCTGCACCGTGGACACATCCCTATGGGTATCGGCTGCGATTTGACGAAGCGACCAACCTGCCCTTCTCAGCCCGATCACCATACCCCTCGTAAAGTCGTCTGTCTGCTGGAAATGCCTCCGTTGACGGCGGCCTGGCATTCTTAGCTATACACGTGTCCTGTGGCACACGACAACACGTTCTACAATGACTGTCGGCTGAGAAATCACGGTACGAAGTGGGCCATTCGCCAACGCCGTGTCCCATTTATCGTTCGCTACGTGCGCAGCACAGCGGCGCATTTCACATCATGAGCATACCTCAGTGACGTCAGTCTACCCTGCAATTGGCATAAAGTTCTGACCACCCTTCTTGGTGTTGCATTTGCTCTGTCAGTCAGTGTAATAATAATAATAATAATAATATAAAAAGTTCATTTAAATTCAGCTGAGCTGGTATATTTCAGCAAGTTATAATGTATCGATGATGTTGGAGTGAATTATATGAATATTTAGGTATACATTAATAACAGTCATACAATGATTTTATTGATTTTGTTGTTGTGCTGATGAACGATTTGAATGCGCGATTTTTGGTACATAGTGAAATTGGATAGTAAGGTCATTGGCGGGCAATCAAGGTTCTAAGTTCAGGTTTAAGTAACGGATCATTGCTGATCGGCTCAGGTTCGACATGTTGAAATGTATGGTGATTTATGGAATATGAATGAAATATGGAAATATGAACACAAGTGTGAAATAACATCCCTGATGGTAACAATTATGAGGTAAAAGAATAGAGTCTTGAGTACCATGTCGCGTATATCAAATAAATGTCGTATTATGCTACGAGAACGACAGAATGAACTTGTAAGATTATTTAGCTCATGTGCAATAGAGCAATGCTGCGTTGATAAAATGAGGTAATAATGGGAAATGATAAAAAAATAGCTCAAGAGATGTGAATTTAAATCTACGGTAAAATAGATATGATGATAATCGACGGAAAATGTTGAATACGAAAATTATAGCAGGGATGATGAGATACTCGGAGATATTCCAAACATGGGACCGAGTTGAAACATGAAATGCGAGCGGAGCTAGCAATAGGATTGGGACTTATGTTGTGATTATTGTGGAAATGTTTTATTTTCTAGTTTAAAGTTTTGTAGTATCATCCATAGGTAAATGTATTATTTAATGTGATTGCCACCAATAGCACCTCAGCGTCTCTAAAAGCTGGTAGTAATATACAACGGTAAGAATTTGATTAATCGTGTACTTAATTTTTGATGTAGGCGAGGATTATGCTTATTAGATAATTTTTTATTGTCCTTTTATTTTTTATTTTTTATTAACCATGATTTAAACCTAGTTACATTGAAGGTACGCGGATGTCAGATTATTTCATGAAAATTCATTGTAGGCGTAGCTTAGATTTATTAGTGTTTCGACTTTTTCTTTTGATGTGCACTATGCGCTGTAAATATAAACTTCAAGTGTTAGGTTATTAGGACCACCTGGTATTCACAGTCAATAAATTACAGCAAGTTCTTTACGTTTCCATAAGGGCACCGCAAATAAATAAAGTAATCACTACTACAAATTTAGGTAAATTAACGTTAAATTCTGCAAATGAACAGACCTTTGGTTGACTGAAATGAAATTAATGCCGCAAGTTGATCTAACAAGGTGGAATCTGCCACCAGCAACAATGAAATGTATCACAATTGGTTCGTTTAGGTTAAGGGTAACAAGCGGCAATGGAACTGTGTTAAAAGGCGAGTTAATTTAGCTCATGTAAAGACTGAGGGATTCAGCCTATTATTTTGTAATATTTTTGTCCAGAGGTCATCACAGAAAATAAATTTAGGTTGCATCATGGTTGAACAGTTAATTTCTATCCTTTATTTTTAATTTAAGTGTAACACAGCCTTTGTGGTTTTCTGTCAGCCTTTTGGAGGTATTTACGTGTCAAAGTTTATAATCATAAGAAAAATAATGTCCAACTGGAAGAGTGCTGATGGTTCTTTTTCTTTTTTTTTTCTTTAAATGTACTTTTAACATTCTAAAGTAATTTATAAGGTCGTTGATTCAAGAGTAGGTAGATAAGTAAACATGCGAGTTGTCTCAGAATATTCTGATTAGTTTAATATTTAATTTCAATTGATTTGCAAGCTTCGATATTTAAAAATTTGAGACTAAGTTTACGAGTGTTGAGTCTAGCTTGGAACAATACAGGTTTTTGCATAAGCGTCTATCGACGAGTATTTTGTGTATCCACAGTATTTATTATTTAATTTTCAACTAATCCATTTAATTACAGGCCTATTTCTGCAAAACTTTTGAGTTTTTTAATTTTAGCTATTACCTTTAAATCCAGTTATGTTTTACTTTATCTTCACTTAATCCTGCTATTGCAATTTTTGTTAATAAATTCAATTTCGATTCAGTCTTGGGTAACTATATTTGTAGATAGCTAGACCCGTTGTTATTTTATCTCCTCACCCCATTAGTTTTGGCCCTACGACCACGAGGAAATCCAGGGGACGTACCACACCCGAGGAAAGAGTCTACGTGAGCGATGAGTATTTTTATTTTTCAGCAGCAGCCGGAGCAACAGCCTATCAAGAGGAGCACCGCCACACATGCCTTGAAAAGGGCACAATATAAGGAAATATAAAGGTCCAATAATACTGCCTTGAGGAATTCCCCTCTTAATTATTACAGGGTCAGATAAAACTTCGCCTACTCTAATTCTCTGAGGTCTGTTTTCTATAAATATAGCATTCCATTTAGTCACCCTCTTGTCTAGTCCATTTGCACTCATTTTTGCCAGTAGTATCGAATGATCCACCCTATCAAATGCCTTAGACAGGTCAGTCGTGATACTGTCCATTTGACCCCACGAAATCCAAGACATCTGCTATATCTTGCTGGAATCCTACAAGTTGAGCTTCAGTGGAATAACCTTTCCTAAACCCGAACTGCGTTCTGTCGGAAAAGTTATTAATTTCGTAAACATGTCTAACATAATCAGAAAGAATGGTTTCCCAAAGCTTACATGCAATGCATGTCAAACTGACTGGCCTGTAATTTACAGCCTTATGTCTATCACCCTTTCCTTATACACAGGGGCTAGTGCAGAAACTCTCCATTCATTTCGTATAGCTCTTTCATGCAAACAATAATCAAATAAGTACTTCAGATATGGTACTATTTCCCAACTCATTGTCTTTAGTATATCCCAAGAAACCCTATCAATTCCAGCCGCTTTTCTACTTATCAACTTTTGTGTCTTATTGTAAACTAGCAAATACACCCTTGCTTCGCTACGGTATTCTACATTGTATTCGAATATCGATGTAAATACTGTTCATGCAGTAAATAAGATTGTTTTAAAATTGCGTGTCCTTTAGCGTTATCCGAGAAACAGCATGGGGAGGTCCCCATACGCTGTTTCCAATGTAAAGTGTTTGTTACGGATTTGAGATATAACGGCAGGCTCACTTGCCTACTGCCATTCACAATCGAGTTGGGAAGTTTACATTATAATTGCAGGACCCATTGCCTACTGCGCGGTCACAATCGATTTGGGGAGTTTTCGTTACAATGGCACCCCCCTTTCCTACTTATAGGCAGATAACAGTTGAGAAGTTTTTATTATAATGGCAGGCAACTACCATACTATCAGTCGAAATTGAGTTGTGCCGATATCATTATAATGTCAGGCCCCTTTTCCTACTGCAGCCAGCTTACTGCCAGTCACACAGAATTAGTGAGTTTCCATCAAAATAGCAGGCCACTATGCCTAATGGCAGTCACATTTTAGATAAGACATTTGTTTATAATTGCGGTCACCCTTGCCTACTCCCAAACACAATCGAGTAGGGGAGTTTTAAACAAAACTGCATACTCCCTTGCCTTCTGGAAGTCAAATCATTACAATGGTAGGCCTTCCTTATTAATGCCAGTTACACAGGAGTTGGAGAAGGTCCCCATTCGTACTGCCAGTCAAAGTCGGTGTGAGGAGTACTGATTACAATAGCAAACACACCCTTTCTCGATCGCTACAAATCGACATCAGTGAATGTATATAGATCGACATGCGAAAGTATATGCGTGTTCACAATATTGCAGACCTTCATTTACAGATTAACTGCTGCTAATCGTACGTCATATCGACAACGGAATGTGCCATAAGACGCCAGATTTAGTGGCCTACACGGCTGGTCGTATGATATCTCATCTATTCTTGGGTCAGATTGAGTTAGAAACGTTGAACAGGGTAAAGTTTCTGTACGATTATCTCACATTGTATTACTTTTCGGATAATTATGTGACAGCTACATACATAGCATTTGGCTCACATACGGCTACTGGGTTGGCCAATTTTCATGAAGAGTTTGATGATTCCATATTTCCTATAAGTGATTGAAAGTATGAATTGTGCATGTGAAAAGTCCAAACTTACTTAACATCCATTAATAGAGAAAAATCAAACGTAAAAAGGATACAGATACGACAAAAAGTCATAACACCAAGGTTGTAGATCATTCCAAATCGAACGGAGATTCTGCAGCCCGTTATGTAATAGGAATTTCCGAAGGTCTGCACCATCGTTAAAATTGTCCCCATATTTTGATATTCTTCGGGGATAAAAAGTGAAAAATTTTAAATTTAAAAATTTAAGTTTTCCGTCCGTTACAGACTAAAACGTATAATTTTGTCAAATTTCCTTTTCCATTTTCGTCAGGCAGATTACGCCGCAATCTGGATTTTGGACGAGGAGGGTAAAAATTAGGACTTTCAGAAAACTAAACCAAAAAAATATGTGGATGATCATTATTACCCCTCAAACGGATAGTTGTGCGAAAATTTCGCCAAAATAGTCAATGTATAGGCACACAGCCGTTACGATTTTATTTATATAGGTAGATAAGGAATCTTCTCCACGTACAACACCTTTTGGACTATGTCCGCTGCACTTAACCTGAAAAACTGACCATTCATGATATCTACCTTATTAATCCTCCTGACAAAAAATGCACATGAAAAAAGTTTTAGAGATGGAATTCCATCACGTTTGGTTTATTTTCAGTCAGTTTGGTCTTGTACTGTATATATTGTGGAAGAGTAAAATCACCATTTCGGTTCCCTATAAACCACCAGTCCATTCCGGGAACATGAAATGTTATTGACCTTTACAACATACCTTTGGACAGGTGAATGCTAAATATAAAGTTTGGTTCGAATATCTTCAGTAGTTTTCAAGTTGTAAGAAGTTGTAAGAAATACGCTTTACACGCACCCGCTCTTGAGGTAAGTCCGATGGGACTTGTACCGAAAAACGGTCCGTTAATGATATCTCCCTTATTAATCCTCGTATCGAAAGGATGCACATGAGAAAAAAGATTTAGAAATTAATTTCCATTGAGGCAGGTACATTGCCATTAAGTTTGGTTGTCTACATTTTGTGGAAGTGCAAAATCACGGTTTCGGTTTCGTATAAACCCCCAGTCAGTTCAGGTATTTAGAAACAATATTTGCCCTAAAACCTATCCAAGGACAGGTGGATTCTAAATATGAAGTTTGGTGGAAATATATCCAGTTATGCTAGCACTCGCGTACATACGGAGTAATTAAGGAAGAAAAGAATATAGTTAAGAAAGTTGAAATTAATAGAAAATGGATTATAACTGAGGACAGCTGGATAACGACAAATATGTAAGTGCCAAGTGAATGTATTGGAAAATCAAATGCCCCTCAATAAATTATGCTGGTGTGAGTTATGGATATAAGAAAGCGGTAACAGAGAAGAAATTAGGCGCAGTGATTCTTAGGTAAACAGATAAGAAGATGACTAATGGTGTATTACTTAATCTATTCGAGGGCGGTTATAACCTCCCACGATATTCCGCCAACATCCCGCAGACAGGCCGATTGACGCCTCTCTTGCCTTCTAGCCAAGGAACAACCACGAATTTAAAAGCATGATGAGGAAAATGTCAATACGTTACTTCCCTGCTGGCAAGCAGTCAGAGACGTTGCCATGGTAACCTATAGGTTCGTTGTCGGTCTGTCGGTCACTCAATGCAGAGCATGATACTAGCAGAAAATAGTAAATTTCTCCGTCATGTGAAGAGTAAGGTAAATTATGAACATAACGAAAGTTGTTTATAGTGAAGAGACGTTTCACGTACGGTCCACGGAGTTTACAGAAAATCAATAGTATAAGAGAAAATGGTTTTCCTATAAACCCCCGTCTATTCAAAGATTTTAAAATGATATGCCTATCGAAACCTTCCCCGGGATGAGTATACTCTAAATATGAAGTTTGGTTGAGATCTATCCAGCCGTTTCGACGTGATGGTGGAACAGACAAACAAAGAGACAGACACGAAAAGTAAAAACCATCGATTCGGTCTTGAGTTGACCTAAAACGAATAAATATCTGAAGAATTGGCAAAACAAAAGAAATCACAGACAGCGGCCCCACTACAACTTTATTTATATAGATGTCATTGTTATTGTACGTAAATTTTAATACTTCTTTTGCATTAGTCACCACCTCTATCTAGACATTATCCTTCTAACCAAAAATATTTACATACCTACTGCTGACTGAATACATCTGACTTTTGAAAATCCTCACATGCACACTCCCCTTGTTCATTAATGATTGCTGGAATGTCCTTCTTGGAACTAGTTTCTGCCTTAAAATATCTATAAATACCCTTCCATTTTTCACTAAATTTGTACGACTGTCAATTATGCTTGCCATCATGTTATCCTTTATGCTTGATGCTGATTATGATGCGTGTTGTTTAAAGAAGCCTAACATCTAAGGTCATCGGCCCCTATGTTATCCTTAGCTGAATTCTTTGCTACATTCAATTTTGTAGTAAGTTTCTTCAATTTCTCCTTACTTCCACAGCTATTCCTAAGTCTATTTCTTTCCAATCTGCACCTCCTTCTTAGACACTTTATTTCTCTGTTATAGTAAATTGGGTCTTTACCATTCCTTACCACATTTAAAGATACAAACCTGTTTTCACATTCCTCAGCAATTGTTTTAAATCTATCACAGAGTCTGTATATATTTTTATTTACCGTTTTCCACCGATCACAGCTACTTTTTTAAAACACCCTCATGTCTGCTTTATCAGCCATATGGTACTGCCTGATATTCCCACTTTTAAGACCTTCCTTTCTATCACATGTATTTTAACTACGATAAAAACAGCTTCGTGATCACTAATACCATCTATTACTTCGGTTTCTCTATAGAGCTCATCTGGTTTTATCGGTTTATCCCGATATTACAACCATTCATTGTGATGGTCTGTTCACCAGAATGCACTGTGCGCAAAGGTAGTGAATACGAAGAAGCTTATGGAAACTATTATCTGCTATCAAATTGAGTACGTACCAGTAGTTTCAGATGATGACTTTTCCACACTCAGCTTGAAGAAGATAAATCTGAATACGATGGTTTGCTCTTATATACTGACATCAGGTGGCGTAGCCACGGACATTTTTTTAAATCCTGCCAGAATTTGGTTTTTTTTATTTATTTTGGAATCACTTGGAGAAAACTACCCACAACTGCATGATGTTACGTGGTTAAAGAGCCTTCCCTTCCTAACTGGTCCGTCTTCGCAATGCAATCTTCAGCTTCAGGGGAATGATGAATATGCAATCGAAAGAGTTAGCTGCACAAATTAACTCCACACCAAACTCCATGTTCTATATTCTCAGCTTCAAAAAGGAAATACGAACAATTTATCACGCTTAAAGAAAGTAGGAGACTACGGCAGTAGCAATTACATATCAGCTATCGGTATGAGGAATTTTGCACTGAAATGCAAGTATTCTCTAAGCATTACAGAGACGATTTCCAAATGTGAACAGGTTTGAGCAAGTCTGAGCTTTATTCCCATTAGTGATGACGACAGTGAGGAAATTGCTGGTACGTTCTCTGATTTGTTTCATTTGAGTGCACGGGATGTTAAGAATGAAGTATAAAACCTGCAAACTACTATCCCCTTGAAAGAAATAGTCTTGTAACTGCTCTCTTCTTTCTTTCTACTCACCTCAAAGTTGATAAATATACGGGGTTATTCAGCTAAGTTGCCACATTATATATCTTTTAATCTATTAAAGCTAGTGGCATTCTGACTTCAAATTCTTAAATAGTATTAAGGGGCTCATAAAAACACTGTCCAATTCGTCTTCATCACGCATGCAATTACTGCCTGTCTAATGCCTACACATAAAAAAACTCCTTAATATCTCCAGAAGTACCCATCGAATTTACAAACTAAGCACGTCACTGAACTTGTCACTCGATTCTTAGTTGCTCTATTCGGTGAAATTAATATAGTCCCAATTAAAAAACCGAAGTTGCTACCGGATTTTCGGTAATTACGTATGTGATGGAGACGAAATTGATAGTGTTTTATGAGCCCCTTAATACAATTAAAGGATTTCGAAATAGAATGTCTATATCTTTAACGGATCAGAAAATATTTGAGGTGGACAACTTAGCTGAATAACCCCGTATGAAAATAATCATCAAAATGTCCGTAGAGTTAGGTGCCAGTTCATCAAGAATTGAACCCTCCCATTTAATTTTGACAGTGCATGATTTTTTCTTATCTCCCATGGCGTGTACATAAGGCTGTGTTGTGGTACTCTGAGTCGGGTCTTACCTAACTCCTTTTACACGACTAAAAGTACAGGAGCGGCACCTACTGCAGGTCACTTTCCTGAAATAACTCCTACAAAATGAAGTTATCTATATTCTGCTACAATATTATCAATGTATACACATATCATCAACATAAATACAAAACAGTATCAGTCGGCCATATTTAAATGTACAAATACTGGAAAGTTTCCCCCCACCCCAACTTTAAACATTCACAACATAAACCTGAAAGAAGAGTGAAAAAGTCCTTCACAGGGGCCTCTCCGGAAGCCATTACGATTATTAAGCACGCTATAAAGAAACAAGCCTGATAGCCGAGTGAAGACGTCAGTGGTTTCTCAACAGGGCGGGCGTGGTTCCGATCCTGGTCAGGTGATGGTAGTGATGACTATTGTTTTAAGAGGAAGTACAACTAGGCAATCATCCTCTATATAACACTAATCAGAGAGAAAAATGGAAGGGATCCGACGCTTCGAAAAATGAACATACCGCCCAAAGAAAGACTAGTCGACGAAAGAATAGGGTGGTGTATGTACAAGCTTGCTTGCTCTTTGAAAAAGGCTGGGATGAATAACGATTAAAACTATTAGTTAATTAACACATACTACCCGCGGTTATTTCGGACACGTCACAACCTATTCCGTGTTTCCATCACCATCACTCGGTAAAGAGATGGTATCGTGCAACTGTTTCTCCGAGTAAGTGTTCTGAAACCCTGTTCACAATTCGTCGAAAGACTTCAATGAATGTTATGTCACATTGATATGTCTGGCTTGTAAGCTGATTGGTCACCTCTTGACCTTCCGGCCTTTGGTTGGATTCCCGGATGGGTCATGCGATTTTAATCGTAAATGGTTAATACCCTTGGATAGGGGAATGGGTATTTGCGTTGTCCTCAAAACTCCCGCACACGACACTATCCTCCACCTCACAAATACGCAGCTTCCCATACACGGCAGACGTCACACACCCTTATCGGAGGATCTGCCTTGCAAGGGGAGCATCCGGCTGTAATAGCCACAACCCCGTAGTTGTTTTTGGGTTTGTTTTTTTTTTGTTTTTTTTTGTTTTGTTTTTTTACAATTTGCTTTGCGCCGCACCGACACAGATAGGTCTTATGGTGACAATGGGATAGGAAAGGGCTGCGAGAGGGAAGGAAGCGGCCGTGGCCTTAACTAAGGTACAGCCTCACCATTTGCCTGGCGTGAAAATGAGAAAGCACGGTTAATCAAATTCAGGGCTGCCGACCCCACAGCCACTTGCTCGAGCGAGTTGGCCGTGCGGTTAAGAACTCGCAGCTCTGAGCTTGGGTTCGGGAGATAGTGACTTCGAACGACCACTGTCGGCAGCCCTGAATATGGTTTCCGTGGTTTCCCATTTTCACTCCAGGCTGTGCCTTAATTAAGGCCACGGTCACTTCCTTCCAACTCCTAACCCTTTCCTATCCCATCGTCGCCATAAGATCTATCTATATCGGTGCAATGTAAATAAAAAAATATTGAGTAGTAGTAATATGAGCTGCTAGCCGAGGCTTGCTCAGTTTACCCGGAAGGGTGAGAGTGCGATTCCTCGTCGGCAGGAAGTTGAAAATTTAAAAAACAAGATTTCCACTTCAGGGGTGGCACATAGCCCTGAGATTCACTCAGCCCATACCGAAAGTGATTAGCAGGTTAACTGCTGGGGGGCAAAGGCAGCCGGGAGCTAGGCACAGAGCTAACCACTCTATACCATCTAGTGCCGAGGTTACTCATAGTGGAAGCTTACATCTTACACCCCTCCAAAGGACTGCATGGCCTATGTGGAGTTGACTGTGCTATTATTATTAGTAGTAAATAGTAGTAAAATTATTATTCCTGGATCTAGAAGAATTAATCAAATGGAGCTGTGATTCAGTGAAAATCTGAGGAAGTCTTTGTTTCCTTCTGATGAAAGCCTTGTGTTGACTCGAGCCTTTGTTCCTAGTAGCATTAATCATCACTTGCCACCTACTCAGTGTACATATTTCTTATCTAAAGCTTTCTCTGTTAGTCATGTCCATAAATTTGTACATAACATTACTATACTTCTTAAGGACTTCTTAATGATGTTCAGTGTCATAACAGCCGTTTGCAATATCCCTTTCACTTCAGTGCACAAGCAGTGCCGGTGATAACAACGGTGCAAATTACTCATACACTCTGAGTGGCGTGCTCCCGTAAAGTGCTGTGAAACACAGTAGACACTAGGGGTTCAGTCTCGTTCAGTAGTCTGCAAACTGTTTATGTTGCGCCCCACTTCTGGAACATACAATAAGTTAGTTTGCAGAACGAATCCGTGATAGTTCGATGTAACACCCATATGCGCCTGCGCGATTGGCAGCTGGTTTGAAACGTGACGAGCTAATTTCCCCTACGAACGGAAGTGGTTGGAGACGTCAGCTATTTTGTTGTGCTCAGTGAGCTCCAGAAATGAATTAGGATTTTATTCGTAACTTCAAGTATAAGAATGGACGAACGCGGTAAGATAACAACGTAAATGGACCAAATAGTATTAGTTGAAAGTCTGAAATATATATACTTAGACATAAATGGCGAAGTGGGGTTATATCTATATTTGGTAAAGGCTTATTATTATGTAGGTTACTTGAGCATAATCACGGCCGTAAAGTAATTCTCAGATCATTTATGAAATAAACATATGCGAGCGCATAAGTAGTAGGACATTAACCCCTAGTTGAGCAGTAAGGCTATCCCGATCCTGCAACGAAATCATTGACCCCTAGTAAGGCAATGCAGTTTCTAAACCATTGAATGTCAAACCATGCGTACGAGAGCAAGCCTAACCTCACATACTCCATTGTTGGTCAGGGAATGATCTGGGGTGCTTTTTGACCCCCTAGGTGAGGTTATGACGTCATACGCATACGTACGAGGGCAATGCTAACCTTACTGGCCAACCTGGAGTGTTTTTGACCGCTAGGTGAGGTTATGTCGTCATACCTTTACGTACGAGGGCAATGATAAACCTCAAGGACCCCTTTAGGGGAGCCGAATCGATCGAGTGCCCATGGAGGAGCCACAAATCGGTTAGGTGACCTGCAGATATGGTTAAGACGTCATTATGACGTCTTAACCTAACCTTGTGAACGAACGCTAACTTAACCTCACACACAGGCTTCTCTTGGAGGAGTCCAATGGGTAGTTGAGGTTATGACACGTTAACCTATCCTTGCTACGAGGAACGCTAACCTAACCTCAGACGGGTTCCCCTTGGAGGAGCCGAATAGTGAGGTGACTTGTAGGTGTGGTTAACACGTGTGTTAACTTAATCTTGGCCACGAACGGTAAGCTAACCTCACAGAGGCTCTTTGTCGTCTCCCCCCTTGGGGTAGTGACAGAGCTGTGACGTAATAAACGCGAGCGATTTAAAAACGCACGCTTATCTTTACATAACGGAACGCGCATGCCCTCTCCTGACAGAGTTGTGACGTCACAGCGTGGGTGATTTGAAATGCGGACTCCTAGCTAAGGGTGCATGACTCTATAGCCTAACGTGTGTCCATTCCTTGTCACGTTTCTCTACGGTGTTCGGTTTGTGGTGAGATGAATCTGTTAAGATGGATTTTTAATTACCGGATGCCCTTCCTGACGTCAACGTCATCACGGAAGATAATAATATGAAATAAATAACAAGGTACATGAGTGTGGGACGGAAGAGGGTAAAACCCGGCAGTGACACATAGCCTTCTCCTGTCGGATAGCATCGAGAGATCTGCTAAAGGCTTTACATGTCCATCTGACGGACAAATACCTATCAACACTCCTCCTCCGCTTTCTCCTCTCCCCCTCCTCACAAAATGCATCTCTACTTAGTTGAGCACCTGTGCGAGAGCTGGCTCCGTTTCAGGCCTTGTACCACTTTTCAAATTTCGTAACAGAGCTGCGAATCAAACACATTGTACATACTTTATGTGTAGTTCTATAATAGCGGGACTGAGCATGTGCCATACAGGTCATACTGTTTTAACATGCAACGATCACGTCGGCATGGTTATGCATGTTTAGACTTGTTCGTTATCAAGGTCAATCTCTATTAAACTCAAGCCTTTATAGTTATAAGTAAGAATATTTACTTTAGTCTCTAATATACTATGATAGAGAGTATAGCGCTTTATTCCATCATGACAAGAACATTAATAGTTGATGTATAAGGCTTTACAGTTGACAGCAACAAATTTGTGTTCAAAGAGGTGGCTGTGTTGGATTGCACTGTGTTGTAGGTGCCAAAACTTGTCATTTTAGTATTTAGCCCACCTTTTCCTTGCTGTTTGCAAACAGATGAGGACAAAAAGCAGACACAATGGATAGAAAAAATTAGGTCTGCATTGGGAAGAAAAAGGAATAACTTATTGCTTTCTAGCTAGGAACATGAACGCTCATTTTGCAAGAACAGATTTTTTTTTTTTTTTTTTTTTTTGAAGGGTTGTGAAAAGAAGGAATGTTTGCGTGAGTATCTACCATCAACATGTGAAATTACCGACATGCATGAATCAGGACGTCCAGCATTTTAAACTCTTCTCAAGGAGCGTAGTATAGAAACAATTAAATCAGTCTTCACGCCATGTGTGCATGCTCTTTGATTGTTTGTGACGCATTGCATGCCGGGAAGTGAACAACATATGTAAATTGCAGTGACGAAATGACGACAGCGTGAAATAAACATTTGTAGAATAAAGACATCGTGTCATTTCTATCTGATACTAAGTGTAACACAGGCGAAAAGACAAACGTAAAGTTTTATGCTTGGAAAAGGAAACTATACACTTTTATTGAAGAAGAGTTGAATGCATTACCAAAGGCATTTTGATCAATGTATCTGCGAATGCAATTAATAAGATCTGGTGATAAGGTGCCTTGTGAGTGGACACAAGATCCTGTATTGTCAGAGCTTCAAACGTGTAGTTTACATCATGAACAAGTGAATTTAGCTAAGAGACCTTCAGTGGGACAGGTACGTGTCAATTCAATAAACTGTTATCATAGACCTAAAACTAACGAGTTGCCTTCGCTTATAAACACTTATCATGGCTACGAAGAGATCAAGCAGCTGTCGCAGAAAAAGGTGAAGAAGCATGCTGGGAAAAAGGAGAGGAAGCATGCTGGGCATGGACTCATCAATAAGGTGATTGATCTTCTTCCTTTTGAGCTTCATCTTCCTAGTTGCCAGTACTGTAGCCCTGGAACTCGACTTGACGTCCGCTTGGCACGTGGTGATCCTGGTATGCTGCCTGCAAAGAGCGTGACATTGCTTATCGTCAAAACAAACCTGAACTAAGACATGTAGCTGATGAAAATCTGCTTCGTAAAGCTATACAGCGTGTGACGTCACCTTATGCTACTGTTGCTGAGAAGATAGCAGCACTTGTCGTTGCCGGTGCAATGAAAGGAAAACTGTTTCTGGGTGGTGGCATTAGACAGCGAAGACGGTAAAAGTAATCTTTCTAAGAAAGGACAGAACAGATTTACTTGAAGAAAAAAATGTATATATACTAAAATAAAAACCATTTGTGAAACACAATGCAGGTGTTATTTGATTTTTGTTAAATATTAATACTACTCTACACCATGTCCTAAATTAACTGGTCGTAATAATGTTGACTTGCAGGTTTTAACTTGTCTTATACAATAGAAGAAAGGAGAGGTAGCGTTTCCAGAATTTTAAAAATTCAAGTTTTAAAGTACATCCTCTTTATTAAAACGTGTATTGAAGTTGTTATTAATACCAAGCCATTTGACATACGGTTTATTTCCACAACGACGAATAACACGTTCCATTAAATAGTGATCAAGATATTTTGTTTTCTTCCGTTCTTCGATGTAGAATCCTCCTACAATAGGCTGCCCTGAAAGATCGCGAAGTAAATACGTAACTGGATTAGTAAGCTCAACACTCGTGATTTGAAAACGCAACACTCGTGATTTGAAAAATTTCTGTGTTCCAGTTAGATGTGTATCCTTTTGCAACGATAGACTTACGTTTGCTTATGCGAATGAAATCACCTTTTTTTAAAGCGATAGTGGCGTGGACCAGCCATTTTGTTTATAAGATGAATAGCATCTAAGCGTGGCGTATTCTTAGTAACAAGATGTGGATTTGTGCCGATAGTGTGATGAGGTGTATTGTTGTAGGTAGACACGAGTCTAGGTAGCAGTTCAGTCCAACGATATGAACCTTGAGCTGTAAATTCTCGCCACATCATTTTCTTGAGTGTACAATTAAAGCGTTCTATGACACTTGCCTTGAGATTGCTGTACGCAGAGTAGTGATGAATGCCAAGTAACTTGAGGTAAGGAGAAAAATCCTTCCTGTAAAACTCTTTACCTTGATCGGTTTGAAGGAGCCTTGGGCAGCGTTTTTATTATTCAACCATTTTAAGTGCGTCTTTGACTTGAGCGGCTGTCTTAGAACGCAAAGGTTGTGCAAAAGCAAACTTAGAGTACACATCGATGACAGTAAGTAGATACTTATACCCCTTATTGCTAAAGGCATATTGAATCATTTCTACTAAGTCTGCTTGCCAGAGATCACCTTATCCGCGTGTAATAATGCGTCTTCCATAGTAGGGGCGACGAGCTGATTTATGTAACTCGTGTGTGATGCTTATATTTACGGGTGAGGTCTTATATTGATGAGCCATTCCTGAATAATATCCGCATGATGTAATTCTCTCTCTCTATTTTTAGAATTTCTGATTCGTGATCTGTGTGACCAGAATCTTACGAAGCTCTTAGAAGTTATAATCGCTTTACGAGTAGGCTAGGATCATTTCAATATCTTGCGTCTACATACGGCAACAAAGGTTTGTAGATAACATTAAGACCACGTGCAGTCGGTTGATGTGACGGAAACTGTTTAGAAATAAACTTTCGATACTTGCGACTCTTATTTGCATTTACATCTTCTGTCCTGTTGTAATTACGTCGTGTTGCGTCACTAGCAAAATGTATTGATTTATATTCTTAATATCATCTTGTTAAATTATAGCCTTGTCAGGTATTCGTGAGAAAAGACGTTCTAAGAGATCTTTAGTAGGTTTATAGGTAACACCTTTTATGATGTGACCGTTACCATTAATCTAAATATTTGCATTTCTTATCCAGAAACAGTCGTCTTAATAGCGAATACCGTAGGGTGTGTCAGTTTTCCCTGTAAAGAGTTTTACTATATAAGAAGCATAGAGACATCTATAGGTATTTTGAATAAAGGTCTTAAACTGATTATGATACTACAGAGAAGGTAGATCTTGTGTTGATGTAGTAGGTGTTGATGTAGTAGGTGTTTTAGCAATAACATCTGTAGTTAAAAACTTAGCTCGCTTAGATGGTGAAGTATCGTTAAGTTCTTCCTAATCCTCTTCTTCATCCCCATCCTGCTTCTCTTCTTCTTGTACTTCAGGCTTTTCTTGTTCCTGCTTCTCTTTATCATGTGATGTTTGCACAGAAAGAACTTGTAGTAGACTTGGGCAATGAAGTGGAATTAAAAATGTCTTTCAGTTCTGTACCTAGTTGCGTTTTCAAAAATAAATCAGTGTCTGCTTGAATACGTTCAAACTCATTAAATCTTCGTCGAATATTTTTTTCGTGCACGGATTTCTGTAAACTCTTTGCTGGATGTTGTCATGATGGCGGTTTTTGATCAACTGGAGTCTGTAACTCTGTGTTGATGCATATAAAATGATCAGAACCCATGCGATACCGTCCATGATGAACATCACTTTCTTTATCAATAACTAAAAACCCGTAGCGATGTGATGATCAGTATGTAGCACACATACGTTTAAAGTCATTGAATGTCATATCAGTGTTAACATGACCATCATACACATGTTGCATGTTGCGCTCAGCTTGCCGAAAAAGTACAATAATATTTGCGTTGTTGCGTATCAACTGCTTAGGCACACAAGAATAGGTTTGACATAAATAGATGCTTTTTTTTTGCTATTTGCTTTACGTCGCACCGACACAGACATGTCTTATGGCGACGATGGGATAGGAAAGGCCTAGGAATGGGAAGGAAGCGGCCGTGGCCTTAATTAGGGTACAGCCCCAGCATTTGCCTGGTGTGAAATGGGAAACCACGGAAAACCATCTTCAGGGCTGCCGACAGTGGGGTTCGAACCCACTATCTCCCGATTACTGGATACTGGCCGCACTTAAGCGACTGCAGCTATCGAGCTCGGTATAAATAGATGCAATCTACATATTTATGTCGTCCGATACCAAAGTATGCACGAATAACGTTTTGCTGTTCTGTAGCGACATCGTCAAAGATCATAAGAGAATTGGGAAGCACATCATCTGGTGATGGTACTTACTCATGTGCATTAAATTGAAAATATTTCAAACCATCTTTCCTTTTATCTTTTTTGTTATTGAGAACTATGGTCGCATTTCATTGTAGCATATATAGGCATATTAATTTATGTACTGTGGCAAGTTGTTTTGTTGCAATGTTGTATTAGTCGTGAACGTTCAATAATTTATATTGCTAAAATGTAAATAATCAATAAATTACTGAACGAGGGGTTTGAACGCCGGTAATCCCTTGTCACAGAATGGATGAAAATTAAATCGGTATTTTGAACTGTAATTCATTTCCTATGAAAATAGAGAATTACAACTGAAATGCAACTTCTAAAACTTCCTTTAAAAAGCGTGAATTACATACACTTCCGCTAAGCCTTCGCGAAACACAGGTTGCAGATCCAATGTAGCCCGGCTAGGACGATGCCACTGCGTGTTTTACAAGATTGCTTTTACAAGACTAGGCCAGCGAAAAGACCGTTGGTCTGGATTGGTGAGGTCTGGTTAGTAACAGATGTGCTTGGGGAGGGGGAGCAAAGGGAGTCTGAGGGTCGTAAGCTCCCAGGTTAACAAGCCTCTAGCATCCCCTCTAGAGTCTTGCTAAATTGTAACAAAAAGTAAAGTTACGGGTGCATGCCACGACAATTTCATATTAAGCGGTTTTCTAATTTCAACGAGGGTGGCAGCCTTGTGGGCACACATGATGCAGGATCTGTTGCAGACAACAGAAAATAGTCTTCATGATAGCTGATCCGGCTGACCAAAACCGGCGAATAGCAACAGATAAAATGTTCACGAATCTGATATTTACAGTGCCTCCGTTTTAATTCTTCTAGGGGCAGCTTGGTGCGTCTGTGGCAATCTTAAAGGAACGATCTCTCTTCAACGCTACTCAGGTATCGTTTCACGTCATTTTTCCACCCGTTGAACACGACAGAAACCCCATGTCGAAACAGCCCCGAAGGGCCATGGCCTACCAAGCGACCGCTGCTCAGCCCGAAGGCCTGCAGATTACGAGGTGTCGTGTTGTCAGCACGACGGATCCTCTCGCCCGTTATTCTTGGCTTCCTAGACCGGAGCCGCCATCTCACCGTCATATAGGTCCTCAATTATAATCACGTAGGCTGAGTGGACCTCTAACCAGCCCTCAGATGCAGGTAAAAATCCCTGACCTGGCCGAGAATCGAACCTGGGACCTCCGAGTAAGAGGCAGGCACGCTACCCTTACAACGTGGGGCCTGCTCGGTGAACACGACAGGATACTGCCGAATTATGACTGAAAAATCTTTGAGGACATATTTCCATGTAAATTACGAATTTCCTTGTTCCTGCTTTCAAGTTTTGTACTTCTGGAAACATAATCTCTAATAGTCCTTTTCTTAATGAAACAAATGCATGATGTATATATACTAAACATTACTGCCAATTAGCCCAAATCTAGAAATTTAAGATATAGGAACATTGTAATTTAAGTCAATTTTATTACTTTTCAGATCAATTGTGGACCAAAGTACCACAGAGATCAATATTGAAATACTGCGATGCATCTGACAAGAGTACAGAAAGCTGTATAAATGCAGCCTTTCTACCAGTCCACTGTGAACAGCGACCACCAACAATTTTCTTCAGACCTGTGCACTGCAATGGTATGCACTAATATCCCGATTAATAAACTGCAGCATCTTCAAACTTCAACGAGCTGCCGGGAGCAATCACCGCATTGGAGACGAGTGGCATGCCCTTGGTAGAGTCATTTAGGATTGTGGAAGAAGGCGGGGGAAGTTTTGACCGAACCTCTGGGAAGGTAGCCGCTGTCAGCGAAAAGTTCGATAGGGTCCTGTAGCGGAATCCAGGATGGAAAGCGATGGTAAAAGTATCCAGGGTGCTACGAGGTGAGGTAGATGAAACAATTGAACTAAAACCAGATGAAGTGGCTTCACTGAAGTTTTGTCCAATCACTTCATGTGATGTTGAGAGATATTTCTCTCAGTACAAAAACATTCTGCATGACAGGAGAACACGATTGTTACCGTAAAACATTGAAAAGTTGCTTGTTGTAAGTTCCTTTTACAGTAATTGAGTGTGTTATTAAATAATATTTTTTTCATGCCTATTTTGTAGTGGCTTCATTGAAGTTTTGTCCAATCACTTCATGTGATGTTGAGAGATATTTCTCTCAGTACAAAAACATTCTGCATGACAGGAGAACACGATTGTTACCGTAAAACATTCAAAAGTTGCTTGTTGTAAGTTCCTTTTACAGTAATTGAGTGTGTTATTAAATAATATTTTTTCATGCCTATTTTGTAGCCTATTTTACACGTTATGCCTATTTTGGCTAATATAAGAGCCTATATGCCTGCATATTTTAACTGCTTTTACGGCCTGTGAATCTCATCCCCAAAGATGACGCAAGTGCGATAACAGGTATAACTTAAAAACAGTATTATCTCACCCATGGCTAGGTAATGTAGAAATCGAGCTGGAATATTATTATTATTATTATTATTATTATTATTATTATTATTATTATTATTATTATTATTATTATTATAGATCGTGATTATTATTATTTTTTGTATGTATAGCTGTGAAGTGTTACATCCATTTAGTATTACTATTTTTACGTAGTCGAATGATCGTATTATGTGTGAAGTTATCTCATGCAACACATGTTGTACATATACATTTATATCAGTTCCTTTCATCTAAATACCTGCAAATTAATATTTTAATTTATTCTTACCTGTATATATAAATTGTAATCCATAATTGTGAAACACACTGTAACTTCCAGAATGGTATACACACTAGAACGTCTGAGAATATTCTGTACACTATTTATATGTATTGGACACTCTAGAACATTCAAGAAGGTAGTTTCTTTTGTAACGTATCTTTCTGGAAATCTAGCCAGATATATATAAAGATACGATCTTAACGGTGAAGTTAGATACTGTTGAGTTACTGAAGTTGTGGTTTGGAAGTTATTGTTTAGTAGCACGCGGCTGACATGCGGAGTTAAGGCAGTCTCCTTGTTGAATTGATCGGTAGTCATCTGTTTTCAACTGTATTTCAAAGTGTAACCTCAGTGGTTTTCGGAGTCAGTTGTCAACTGTTTTAATCATGGCGGCTTGTTGATATTCCTGAAGTGAAGTGTTGTATTGTGATACTGTGATTAAGGTTATGCGAGTGTGTAATTTGTAAACATATGTGAAAATATAATTGTATCAACTGACAGCATCTCGCGTGCGTCTTTGTGGATACATTAATGATAACAGAATAATTAATTTAGACTTTTGTTGCTTACTTAGTTCATATCAACGCCAAGCTTTGTTAACATCGAAATATTTTTTAATCGTGTTAAATGGTAATGGCTTTTGTCACGATTGTCTTAACCCTTTGAGTCATGAATTTTATTGCTTTGAGAAAAAAAAATTGATTCCTTACCAATACAGGGTCCATAAATAACCTCCAGGCCAAATTTCATGATCACAGACCTTCAGGTATGCCAGATCCAATTTGTCGTTTTTATGGACAAAATTACCCAATGGTTGTTTTAGCAGGTGTGGGATATATGATAGTGTTATAATTATTGTTCCACTTGAGACTTATATTTTGCATGGAAATGAGCAAATTTTACACGGTAATACGTCATAAATGTTACTTTTATACAACTGTTTATTTACTGTGGTACTTCTTGAAGCAATTTCTTTCTTTGGTTAGACTAAGTTGACGATGACATTTCCCGCAGAGGACATGTGTCTTCCCTTTACATCCTTCAAACTTGCATCTTGATGCCTCCTTTAGTCCACCCATGTCTGGGAGGTGATTGATCTCATCATATCGGACATCTGGGACGGGAGTTCCTGAATCACGTCTGGGCTGTTTAGGACTTGTGACTTCGTCTGTTGCTGCTGGGCGACCTCTCTTGCTTTGGTCTTGTCTCTGTGACTTTATGAGAGAATCTGCTACAGCTTGCCAGAAATGGAGCAAGTCAAGTGTTTTTCTTTGTCGTAAACCTAGTTCATTAGCATCACACTTGTACTCCAGCCAAGAATTTGCTAACCCTTTCACTCCCACTGGGACATATATGTCTCGCAAGGTCATCAAGCAATACTACTGGGATTTAATTCAATTATAATAGCACAGGACCGTGTCCCACTCGTTATGTATACGATTGTTACCTTATCATTGCCATAAATTTCCAACTGATGGCACTTAATCTCAGTTTTATTCACAGAACGGGAGAAGGTCGGTATGGGTCACTGTTTTCACGCCAGTTCACGGAGGTTGCATTATTGTATTCATTGGGTAGCACACACAGGTGCTTATAACGATAATAAATACAATTTTCGTGCATCTCACATATTATTATATCAGGTTAGTGCAATGTTATGTCTAATTTCTTTACAATGGGACACATATAACCAACTGGTAGTTTTCTTTGGGACATATAGTCACAATGGTATTTTATAACCTGGTTTACGAAATAGGTTTGGTTTATTTTAGCTGAGATGACTTCTAAAAGACGGCGTGGGGAGGATGTCTTTTCGAATGATGACCAACTGGCAGAGTTTTGGGGCACAATGGAGAAGATTCAACGTCAGTTTTGGACTTCAGCTCTGATGATGATTTTTTGCGGATGTAAATTACGTGTCTAGTGACAATGATTCGGTAGGTTTGGATGATGATGATACAGCCTCAGAAGCGGACGAAAACGACAATTGCAGTGGAAATAGTGTAAATAACGTAGGCCTAAATGATTTCGATAATAATGTGGATGGAAATGTGAACTCGACAAATGTACAGGTCATCACACTAGAGGATGGTTGCCCAGTTGTACTTCCTCTTAAAACAATAATCACCACCACCACCTCATCACACTATCTCGATGTCTGGTTGCAGATTTATCCTCGCAGTCTGCTTGTCTACATTGCTCAGTGTAAGGTTAGTCATTCTCAGACGTGAGAAGAAAATAAATGTAGCAGATATTGATCTCTCCGAATTATTGTTTGTGTTAGGAGTAACATTAGTGATATGTTACAATATAGTTACCAATTTTTCTGACTATTCGTCAAGTCATGCATTGCTGGAGAATGAGGCTGTCAAAGGAGCTATTCCTAGGAATAGATGTCAGTTGTTGCTCTCGTGGTTGTACTTTGCAAATTCTGACAAAGGGGAATCGTTTTCCAAACCCTATTATATCGATGATATAATTGGTTGTTTGAAGAAGACATTTCAGAGAGCTAGGGAAGATAGTCCTTTCCAGAGTACTGATCAGTCTATGACTACATTCAATGGACGGTCCAGTATCAAGCAGTTTCTATCTTTGAAACCGCTGAAACGTGAAATAAAAATCTGGGAACGTTGTGATTCAAAAACTGGTTATATCTATGACTAGCAAATGTACCCGTGCTTCGCTACTGTATTCTACATTGTATAAGGATATCGAAGTAAATTACTGTAATGCAGTGAATGAGATTTTTTTATTTGCATGCCACTTAGCGTCATACAGAGACAGCACGGGGAGGTTCTCATACGTTTTTCCAATGTAAAGTGCGAGTTGCGGAGTTGTGATGATAACGGCAGGCTCACTTGCCTACCGCCATAATAGAGTAAGAACGTACTCATTATAATTGGAGGTTCCATTACCTACTACGCGGTCACAGTCGATTATGGGAGTTTTCGTTACAATGGCAGGCGCCCTTTTCTACTTCCAGATAGATTACAGTTGAGAAGATTTTATTATAAAATCAGGCACCTTCCCTATTGCCAGTCAAAATTGAGTTGTGCTGTTATCATTATAATTACAGGCCCCTTTTCTTAATGACATTCACATCGAGTTGGTGAGTTTCCAATATAATAGCAAGAACCCTATGCCTAATGCCAGTCACAGTTTAGATGGGTAAATTGGTTTATAATGGAGGGCACACTTGCCTACTCCCAAACACAATCGGTTAGGGGAGTTTTGAAGAAAAATGCATGCTCCCTTGACTTCTGGCAGTCAAATCGAGAAGTTAATTAATATTTACAATGGTAGTCCCTCGTTACTAATGCTAGATATAAAGGAGTTGGAAAAGGATCCCATTCCTACTGCCAGTCAAAGTTCATGGGGAAAGTAATGATTACAATAGCAGACGCCCTCCTGCTGAGTGTCACTATCGATGTAAAATATTTTATAATGGCAAACATACCCTTTCTACATCGCTACAAATCGACTTCAATGAATATATATAGATCGGCATACGAAGTATATGCATGTTTACAATATTGCAAACCTTCATTTACAGATTAATTGCTGCTAAACTGTACATCATATCGGCAAACGGATTGTACTATAAGACGCGTCATTTAGCGGTCTAAATGGCTGGTCTTACGATAGCATTACTTTTGGGTACTAATATGACAGCAACAAACATAGAATTTGGCTCACGTATCGATACTGGGTGGGCCTTGCTCGTGTAGAATTACATGACTCTACCTTTCGTATAAGTGATTTGAACTACGAATTATACGTGTACAAAGAGCTATATGTAGGTATAATCGATAAATAGTGACAAATGTAACATATAAGGAATAGAGATACGACGAAACTTCATAGTACAAAAGTTGTAGATCACTCCAAATTGAATTGAGATTGTGCCATCCGTTTTGTGATACGGCTTACAGTTTAGCTGTGAAATACCTCGAAACGAAGGTCTGCACCGTCATTAAAATTGCCTAAATATTTTCCGGGGGTAAAAAATGAAGTATTTAAAGACCTTGGAAGCTTACCGTCGATTACAGGTTAAGACATGTAACTTCGCCAAATTTTAATTTCGTAGTCATCTGGCAGATTGTGCCTCAATCGTGATCGGGGTAGGAGGGGGGGGGGGTAAAATGAGGACTATCAGGAAACTATAGTTAACAAATTTACAGATTGTCATTATTACACTTGAAACAGATAGCTGTGCGAAAATATAGCCAAAAAGGTCAATATATAGACACACTATCGTTACGAATTTATTTATATAGATAAGGAATTTGCTGTACGGTACTAAAACACATTTTGGGCTCTATGTCCGCTGGGCTTAAGCTGCAAAACAGACCGTTCATGATATCTCCGTTATTAATCCTCCTATCGAAAAAATTGTACATGAGAAAAATTTAAAAATGGATTTCCACCAAAGTTGGTCGATTTCCAGTCAAATTGGTCTTGTTTATATTGTGGGAGATTAAAATCACTGTTTCGGTTCCCTATAAACCCCCAGTCTATTCCGGAAATTTGACATAGTATGGACGTAAAAGTTACATTTCGACAGGTGGATGCTAAATATGAAGTTTGGTTGAAATATCTCCAGTAGTTTTCGAGTTATAAGAAATAAGCTTTACACGCACACGCCCTTGACTTAAGTCCGGTGGGACTTGTACCGAAAACCGGTCCGTTAATGATATCTCCCTTATTAATTCTCGTATCGCAATGATGCACAGGAAATAAGAAAGGTTTAGAAATTGATTTCCATTAAGGCAGGCAGATTTTAATTATGTTTGGTTGTGTATATTCTGTGCGAGTGCAAAATCACGGTCTCGGTTTCGTATAAACCCCCAGTCAATTCAGGGATTTAGAAACAATATTGGCCCTAAAACCTACCCAAGGACAGGTGGATTCTAAATATGAATTTTGGTACAAATATATCCAGTAGTTTTCGAGTTATTAAAAACAGACAAACAGACAAACAAACAGACACAAAGCTAAAAATATGCAGATGATCAATATTATACCTGAAACAGATAAATGTACGTAAATTTCACCAAAATATTCAATGTACAGACACACGATCGTTACGATTTTTTGTATAAGTTTATAGAAGATAAGGAATCTGCTCCACGTGCAACACCTTTTGGGCTATGTCCGCTAGACTTAGCCTGAGAAACCGACCTTTCATGATATCCCCCTTATTAATCCTCGTATCGAAGAAAAGTACATGAGAAAAGAAATTAGAAACGGATTTCTATCAAGTTTGGTCGAATTCCAGTCAGGTTGGTCTTGTACTGTATATATTGTGGGAGAGTAAAATCATCATTTCGGTTCCCTATAAATCCCCAGTCCATATCGGAAATTTGAAATGTTATTGACCTTAAAACCTACCCTTGGACGGTTGGATGCTAAATATTAAGTTTGGTTCAAATATCTTCAGTAGTTTTCAAGTTGTAAGAAATACGCTTTACACGCACCCGCTCTTGCTTTACGTCCGGTGGGACTTGTACCGAAAAACGGTCCGTTAATGATATCCCCCGTATTAATCCTGGTATCGAAATGATGCACATGAGAAAAAAGGTTTAAAAATTAATTTCAGTTAAGGCAGGTAGATTTCCATTAAGTTTAGTTGTGTATATTTTGAGGGAGTGCAAAATCACTGTTTCGGTTTCGTATAAACCCCCAGTCAATTCAGGGATTTAGAAACAATATTTGCCCTAAAACCTACCCAAGGATAGGTGGATTATAAATATGAAGTTTGGTGGAAATATATCCAGTAGTTTTCAAGTTATAGAAAGACAGACAAACAGACAAACAAACAGACAGACAAACAGAAAGACAAACAGACACCAAAAAACCTACCCTTGGACAGGTGGATGCTAAATATAAAGTTTGGTTCAAATATTTTCAGTAGTTTCAAGTTTTAAGAAATACGCTTTACACACACCCGCTCTTGCGTTAAGTCCGGTGGGACTTGTACCGAAAAACGGTCCGTTAATAATATCCCACTTATTAATCATGGTATCGAAATGATGCACTTGGGAAAAAAAAGGTTTAGAATTAATTTCCATTAAGGCAGGTAGATTTCCACTAAGTTTGGTCGTGTATAATTTGATGGAGTGCAAAATCACGGTTTTGGTTTCGTATTAACCCCCAGTCAGTTCACGGATTTAGAAACAATTTTTGCCCTGAAACGTACCCAAGGACAGGTGGATTCTAAATATGAAGTTTGGTGGAAATATATCCAGTAGTTTTCGAAGTTATAGAAGGACAGACAAACAGACAAACCAACAAACAAACAAACAGACACCAAAGCTAAAAATTATGCAGATGGTCATTACACCTGAAACGGATAACTGTACGGAAATTTCGCCAAAATAATCAATGTACAGACAGACGTTCGTTACGATTTTGTTTATATAGATTTGAATGTGTATTATGGAAAGGAAGAAAGAAGCGAAGAAAAGAGAATTGGAGAATGGGTAGTGATGAAACTGGTTGAATCAGTGAGAAGGAGTGATGTCACCGTAGCATTCGACAGATTTTTTCGTTCGTCAGACTTGTGGACAGTATACAGCATGCAGCCGTTGGGACATGCATATCTAACAGAAAAAACATGCCAAAATTTGAGGGAAAGTTAGACAGGAGCCAATGTCAGTATTTGGCTAATGCTTCTGCAACGCTTGCTGCGAGATGGCAGGATTATGAAGAAATGGTGGTACTTAGCAACTGCCACATAGCAAACGAAGTCAAAGTGCTAAGAAGAGAGATGGAAGGAGAAGTTCCTTGCCCTGAATCAATATCATTCTACAATGAAATTATGGGAGATGTAGATCTCTCAGATCAGAGAACATACGATTTTGATAGAAAATCTCAAAAGTGGTGGAGAAAGGTTTCCTTCAAGGTCCTCATGATGGCCGCTGTCAATTATTGTATTTTGTATCAAGAAACCAAGCATAAAAAGATTCCGTTGCTGGAGTATCTTATTCCCCTTGCAGAACAAATGATGGCTGTTGGCAAAGTAAATGCAACAGTAAAAAGGAAGATGACACCTGGGCGACCTACCTCGGCATACAATTGATGTTGAATGTCGGAGATCACTCGCCAGTCGAATGCAACACCAGCAGTCGATGTAGGAGGTGCACAAAACAGAAGAAAGAAACAAGAACCAAAATTCTCTGTTCAATGTGTAAGCTCCCTCTGTGCAAGTACTGCTTTGCATGTTATCACACCTGCTCTGTTGCACTAAACCCAACCTGCATTGAAGTGTTCTAAACCTAATAATTTAAGTTTGTCTATTTAGTATTCTGCGTACCATATTTTGTATTTCATATTCTTATAAATAAGAATATGCACAACTGCAGAAGATGGTACAAATCGAAGATGCTCTAATATCCCAGAGTCGGAAGAACACGAAATACGAAGACCTACAATATCGAAAGCTCATAAAAACTGATCAACAATAACATTATATTGACCATTGTTTTGATGTGATTTGTCTCTTCTGCTGCCACTTATCTCCGATAGATGAGATTACTACTATACCCCGATTAAAACAGCATGCCTGAATATTGGCGGAAAGAAGTTAGGGAGGTAGGTAACTACGCACATTCTACAGATACTGGAAAAAGTATTCGTACACGTAAAAAAAAGTTATATATTTATACAGTCATGGGGTTTCTGGATAAATATATTGATATGCACGGGGATTGTATGGATTAATATAGAACGAGGCGTAATTTCTGAACGTCCTTTGCCCCATTTCATTGCATCAAGAGCTCTAGATCGTCGATTGTACAGGTTGAGTCTGATATTCTCTCTTTTAGTCCAACCCTTCGTAAGGGTGTAGTGGCATCACGCAACAATATTTTTGGTGATCTTCCTCCAGGAGTCTCTGCTTTGGGCATGGTGACTTGTTTGCTGTAATCTCATCCTGGTCAAGTTCTTGATCTGGTCCATCCATCGTAACTGTGCATGTCCTCTAGGTCTTCGGCCTTTGACTTTTCCCTCTATGATAAGTATTTCCATTGCCTCCTGTCTTCTGGCAATATGACCAAAATATCTGAGTTGTTTTTTGGTTGATAAGGGTCGACAGCCTTGTTCTGATGCCGAGTTCTTGCAGGATCGATTCATTAGTACGGTGTGCTGTCCATGGTATTCGCAGTAATCTCCTATAGCACCACATTTCCAGAGAATCAATCCTGCTGCGATCCGCGGTCTTCATCGTCCAAGTTTCTGCTGCATTGGTCGCGATAGGGAAGATCAGAGCTCATATGAGGGTGAGCTTTGACTTGGAAGTGATGGAGGTATCCTTCCAGATACGAGCAAGTTTTGCTGTTGAATTTCTCGCAGTTGCAATGCGCTTGCGGATCTCAGGTTCAGAGTTTCCAGTATTTGTGACAATAGATCCTAGATACTCGAAGCGACTGAAAACCTCATAATCCGCAATTCTTGTTGTGGCAGGTCTGTTGTTATTAAAACGGTCTACAATCATCACTTTGGTATTTTTATTGTTGATTTCAAGACCATATTTTCTGCATCGCTCGCGTAATCTCCGCATGATGGCTTCTAGTTCATGATCATCTGTTGCAATTATCACAGAGTCTGATATTAAACACCTCGTAAACGTATTCGTACACGAAGATACAGTTCTTTGTAGTCATATGCAGGGCCCTTCCCAGGCTCATGTACATGCAACGGCACGCGAGTACTATAGTCCATGTACAATCGCTGTGTACGCCTGCAGTTGACACAGGGTCCAAACAAGCGCAATGGGACGAAAAGGACAAGAAACAACACAAGAGGAAAAGAAAAGAATTATCAAGCATCACAATGAAACAAAAGCCATGTCTGTGATTTCACGAATAATCAATCGACCTCGATCGACAGTACAATCCATCATTGACTGGTATTGTGTGACTAAAAGTGTAGGGAACAGGCCCTGAAGCGGTCGTCCCCAAGTACTGTTTCAGAGGACAAGGCGTTTATTATTCGAACTGTAAAAAAGGATCCGAAAACTAGTGTCCCTCAGATTTCTGCCGAGTTGGAGAAGCGGGGTGTTAAGGTATGTACGGATACTGTGCGAAACACCTTGAAAACAGCAGGGCATAATGGTCGAGTGTCTAGGAGAAATGTTTTTGTTAGTGCAAGGAACCGCAAGAAACGCCTATAACTCGCTTTAAAACATGTGGATAAGACGGACGAATTTTGAAAGCGTGTGATTTTCACCGATGAAAGTAAACACAAAGTATTTGGTTCCGTTGGGAGAAGATTAGTACGGTGAAAACCGAACACAGAAATGGACCCCAGAAATCTCACTCCTACAGTCAAACATGGAGGGGCCTCCGTTCTTGTCTGGAGGTCTATGACTGCTGCCGGTGTAGAAAATTTGTTTTTATAGATGGAACCATGGATCACAGGTGCTGCATAAATATTTTCAAAACACATCTTATACCCAGTACTAAGAAACTTGGTTTGGAACATAATTTCACGTTCGTGCATGACAATGATCCAAAACACACCGCCCATAATACAAAGATGTGCGTACTTTTCAATGTGCCGAAAGATCTTCATACACCTCCTCAACCCCCGACATCACTCTGATAAAGCAAGTATGGGAAATACTGGACAGAAAATTACGATCCAGGGTAATCTCCAACAGGAATGATCTCCAAAATGCCATACTGGAAGAATGGAACAACATTGCGTCATAGGTTACCGAGAACTTAGTTGCCCCCATCCCATGATGACTGCAGGCAATAATGAAGGCAAAGGGGAACCCGACGAAGTATTGAAAAGTGAACAGTCGTTTCGGACTGGATATGGTGTACGAATAATTTTTCCGTATGTACGTTTTTAGAGGGAATGCGGTTGTCCTTTTTGTTTCAAATGTACTTTGATATTGTAAGCAATTATTGATGATGATGATGAATAACTATCATTCCAAACTATGCAGTCCGTATTTTATTTGTATAAAATTTTGATATTTACCCTCAAATCTACGCACTTATTAGAGGTTTACACCACCAGAGCCAGTGACGCAATGGTTACCATAGCAACTCCGCTACTACCCAGGCGACTTTATATTATCTTCCACTGGCAGCTCTTCACTCTTGTCAGTTGTAATCCAGCAAACTGCAAAGTATGAGTCTATGTTTTCGTAGAGCAGATAAGAGCCGATCTGTCTGGGCAGAACAGGAAGTTCGTGCTTGCAGGCCACATTCCTCATTCTTGCATTCTTCTCATCTCTACACAGTACGTCCCGTTCTCGCATAATGTAACGTGTACGAATACTTTTTCAAGTATATGTGTATGATTGTCCCATCAAGGACGTGTACTGCAGCTAGTTATAGATATGAGTAGAAGGAAGAATATGATTATCATCCTTTGAAGACTTATTTCTTAACTGACAGACTTCCGTCATCTTGAGCATTATTATAAAACAAAGGGGATAACACGACTTATGACCCACCTTGTATAATCCATCCCAGATGGGAAGCTGTTTCCGTTGTTGTCGCTTTCATGAAGTAACAGTTTTTTACTCGGCGCAAGAGATGTTTACGCAGTGAAATTTTCCGCGAAGTGCAATGTATTGAGCGTGTGGGACTGGTGAATTTGTAGTAACCTTTCAAGGCCAAAACGCTTGCTATTTGAAGGAGACTAACTAAAAGTGCTGCACTTTCCTCAACAAGTAGAAAACACAATCCAGTTTCAACAGTACGGTGGAGATCATTGCCTCCTTTTAGACATAAGATGCTGATTCATGCTACAGCAATCTAGCAGGTTGTTTCCTCTGAAGAACAGTGACGTATCCAACGCGTGAACTATCATATCGAACTAGTTTCTAGTCAACTAGAAACTGGATCAATTAAAATTGATTGATCACTTGTTAACGGGAACGTAGCGACATAAAATGTAACAATGAATCCGTGATGATTTGCATAATATCCTGTAAACTGGAAATACCAGAATGGTAATTTTAAACGGGTCGATTCAATTCTGTTAAAAAGTCTATACAAGGAAAGAACGTACCTGAATCACGAGTATTCGGCTTCAAATTATCTCCCTATGCACGTGCAGTGAATTACGATGCTAGAGGTAGTCGCAAAAGTATCCGTCCATTCACTGGTGTGACCAGAAATAACGGACAGTAGTAGAAAGGTACCAACAGAATCTATGTTGAAATACGTATTATCCGCGAAACTTTTAGTGATACTTCGGCTCCCTAGTGCTGAATCGTTAGACCTAGGTTCCCTTCGAGATTCGTATTGACAAACCTCTGACACAAAAAATGTGAATTGATTATACATCGCCGTGAGACATCTGGCGGTATAATTGTAATACTGTTATTTACTCAGCAAAGTCAAATAATAGGTTAAGCTTGAACATGAGTGAGGAAAATCAAGGTACATCACAGGAACAACCTAGAACTCCTACACGGAAACGGCGGTTTAGAAAATTCATATCATATTATCGATTCAATTCAGATTTCATTTCCATTCAGTTGGCAGTATTACCGGAACCGTTGTAGCTCCCTCCTTACTCCTCACCACCATAAAACAAAGTGTCACTAAAAGTTTCGCGGATTATAGTTACCTTTTATTTGAGAACTAGTACACAAGCCTGTCTTTGACAGTCGAAATTACTATCTATAAAATAATTGAAAATTCTAAGTGGACTGTAGCCTCCGTGGCTCAAACGGCAGCGCGTCGGCCTCTCACCGCTGGGTTCCGTGGTTCAAATCCCGGTCACCCCATGTGAGATTTGTGCTGGACAAAGCGGAGACGGGACAGGTTTTTCTCCGGGTACTCCGGTGTACCCTGTCATCTTCCATTCCAGCAACATTCTCCACTAGCATTTAATTGAATCGTTTGTTTCAGAAACGACACTTCTCCAACGTACCAAATTGTTCAGAAAACAGGAAAAACGGTCTGTATTGTGTGATGTCAATTCTATCTTTCCGATATTTATTATGCTTATTCTACTGTTGAAATGACTATGACAGATAGGTTTTTGTATGAATTAGTCCAATACGTTCCTTTACAGACTTTGTTGAAAATGGCGGAGACGTGCTGTTTCTGCAACAAACACCATTAATGAGAATATAAGGAAGTGTAACATTGATTTTAACGTCATTTCAATTTCAAAAGGAACTTTATTTGTACTGAGGAAATACAGTGTTTAAACCCATTATTTAATAGTTATTTGTAAGACTTACTTGTTTGCACATATTATGATTAGACCACATTGTATAGAAAAATAAACAGAAGAATGCTCCCTTTATGTCCCTTTCCAGAGTTCAAAATATATATAAAACAAAACAACACAATATAATACAAGTAACATGTAAGTCTCTTGTCTTTGAACAATGCTTCTCGCTTCTATTGCGCTGATATTGTCCATGCAAACAGTTCATTATAAAAGTCATGGTGTTCTTCTGGTATGTAATATTCCAACATCTTTATGTCTGCTAATTTCTTTTCATTTAATGGAACACAGCCTTGTGGATAAACAAGTCTAGTTGGTAACACAGGGAGACGGGTTGCAGAAATAAGCAACTTGAAAGTATGAACGCACAGTCCATCAATGCAGTATTTTCCTAAGACATGATTTGCCTCATACTGAAACTCCATAAATTGATTTATATGAAACGCAACTTTTGAATCTCTTTTCACACCTCTTCCAAGCGACCGAAGTGAAAGAACTGACTTCTTGAAGAATGTCTTCCACCAGTACTACTTTGTGAAGCGGGATGGTTTGAAGTAAAAATAACATGTCTCCAGGATAAGTGTTCTTTCTGCACAAAACGGAAACTTTCATTCGCGACTGATAGGCAGAGATATATGGTAGAAGTGTTTATTCTGCACAAAATGGTAGCCCTTCGTGCATTAATCATGGCAGTATTAATAACTCATACAGTGTCAAAAAGTGGAGTGGAGTGCTGTTTCTGCAACAAGCGATTCAATTTCATCTGTCAGTCGTCAATCATTGCCCCAGAGGAGTGCGACAGGCTTCGGCAGCCGGCACAATTCATATCCTCGCCGCAAGATGGGGGCTTCATTAATTCCATCCCTGACCCGGTCATTGACTGGAAAACAGGTTGTAGGTTATCATTTTCATTTCTAAGGTAAGGTAGGTAAGGTAAGGGTGTATTCTGCCCGAAGGCAGGTCCGAACCTCCGCAGAGGTGTTCCTGAGACGGAGTTTACGTGCGGTAGGGTGGCCATTTCCTTTCCGCTCCTCCATTCCCTTACACACCCCCCCCCCCACCAGCAGCGAGTGGCAACCCGTCCAACTCCTGACCACGCCCAATGTTGCTTAACTTCGGAGATCTCACGGGATCCGGTGTTTCAACACGGCTACGGTCGTTGGCTTTTCATTTCTAAATGGACTATTAATATATCTTATGAATAAACGTTACACGCTTCAAGTTTTATGCCACATTCGAATGGAATCAAAACAGGTATTATAGTATTTCCTTACAAACCATATTGAGTGCAGTTGTAGCTCAGATTTGTACTGTGACATCTATGGATCCACGTGCTCTTGGGAAAGCTACATACAACTGTCCAAAACACTGGAGTTGGGAGATTTATCCCAGCCGGTGACCTATTAATTTAGAGGAGATTGCCTCCATTTAAGAAGGAATGGTATACCTGGATTCACAGGTTCGAACTCTATTCTTGGTTTAAAAAAATCATTCTTCCTGAAGCTGAGTCTGTCTAAATTTCTGCATGAACGATATTTTTGTCTAGCTTCCAAAAATTCAATCTTGTTAACTTCATTAACATTATGGAGTCAATTATAACGAACGTTCTTTGGTCGCCTATCAGACTATTAACTTGTTCGTTTCTCGGGCAAAAAATGCTACTTTGGAAAAAATTGTACTTTGACTTGGACGAAAAGAAGAACTAAGTGGATCTCGTACAATATTTCTTGCAATACTGTTTTGAAGAATATCAATAGTGCCATTTGGCCGAGTTCCCCGTTTTCGAGTTTTGGAAGCCATTAGGGAAGTTAATTCTTCATTGTGGGCAATAAAGTACAATATGTAAAATATGACTGGATAACATCTGTCCTGTAACAGTGAGGAGTTACTGCCAGGCACTGTCTGAAGCCTGCACCAAGCAAGATCATATTTCTAGCGAAAAGGGGTTTGTTGCTCTTTGTAAGTAGCTGGCCTAATGTTGAAGGAGCGTGAAGGGAAGCCATGCTGCTTTGTCCCATATAATTAACTCAACCTGTCTCATTTACTCCGCGTCTTTCCACATTCTTATGTTACACGTAGAGCCTACGAATTTAGAGCAATTTTTCTGTCTTTCCTGTAACTTAATTTTTCTCATTTCATCTTTCTCCAAACGCATCGTTTTAGTTTCAAATGTTTGTCTCTAAAACTGCGTATTTTATTTTTGCCACTTTTGTTTACTCTTTTCGTGTTTCTCGTGGAGTTTTAGTGCGTTGCATTTAAAACCAATTGATTTAACACACGAAATGCATAGAGCCTTTATAAGACTGAGAATTGAAATGAATAACGTGATATACTGTATGATAGTAGGAAGCGGGAGGGTCAAGCCCGGTGCTAGCATAGAGCCTACTCCGGTGGAATAGTACCAAGGTGTCTGCTGAATTACGTCTCCATCCGAGGGACGAATCATCATCAACGGCGTCATATGCCCTCACTCCATATGAGCACTGCGTACAGGTTTATACCACCACCTCTCTTACCTTTCCGGCTAATATTCTGATGGTAAAACTTTTTCAGCCAATGGGATTTGAATCTAATAGCCACGGTATCAGACCATAAATTTAACGCCTTAACGACCATGGCCACAGACAGACTGTTTGTTTTCGTGTTTATTGATGGTGATAATGTTTTTCATGCCCCAGAATGGGAAAAAAATGATTCATTTCTTTTACTGAAAGGTAGCATTTTTCACCAAACAGTATGCTGGTCAACAATACATTATTCTTATAAATAACCCATATCTGGTACGAATTAGAAGGCAACGGAAGTCAGTATGTACGTAGTTCCAACTCATCATCTTCTTAATCCGTTTACCCTCCACGGTTGGTTTCTTCCTCGGACTCAGCGAGGGATCCCACCTCTACCGCCTCAAGGGCAGTGTCCTGGAGCGTGAGACATTGGGTCGAGGGATACAACTGGGGACAATGACAAGTACCTCGCTCAGCGGGCCTCACCTGCTATGCTGAACAGGGGATGGAAAGATTGGAAAGGATAGGCAAGGAAGAGGGAAGGAAGCGGCCGTGGCCTTAAGTTAGGTAACTTACCATCCCGGCATTTGCCTGGAGGAGAACCACGGAAAACCACTTCCAGGATAGCTGAGGTGGGAATCGAACCCACCTCTACTCATTTGACCTCACGAGGCTGAATGGACCCCGTTCCAGCCCTCATACCACTTTTCAAATTTCGTGGCAGAGCCGGGAATCGAAACCGGGCCTCCGGGGGTGGCAGCTAATCACAGTAACCACTGCACCACAGAAGCGGCTTAGTTCCAACTCATGCTGATAGATATAGCTGTGTACTCACGTCATCATGCGATGAGACAATAACTTCGCTGACAGAAACCAATTTTACTATTAACAAACGTCGTGGTCATGAAGGTTCATTGTATTTTTCTTGTAAAGAAGACATAGAAATCTATGACTGGTACCAATTTCAACAGTTGAATCCTTAACGTTTTCTCCATGTTGCTGTGAATGACAGACAGAATTAAGCATTTTATATATATAGATGACCAACGAGCTAGAATAACATAGAGGGGCTGTATGCCAGTCATCAGCGCTCCCTGCTTGAAGCAAGTTGATAAGGGGCAGCCATGTTAACGGTTGTCAAAACAAAGCGAATTGGCGAGCATATGTTGAGGTGACAGGGAGATCGTGCATACCAATTTAATTCCCTAAGTTTTAAGAAGTGAAAACATAGATTCTCGCTTTCAAGAATGCCAGCCGTAAGCTCAGCGTACGGTTGTTCTAATCGGAGTAATAAAACCAAGAATATATCGTACTTTAAGTAAGTATTACTGAATTATAGCCGAGATTCCTTTTTGTAATTTCTGTTTGTAATTAAATCCATTTTATTGTTTACTTAGCGAAAGTACGGATAGCCACGGTAATTATTTGTCGAATTTTGTTTCAGATTTCGTTTAAAGAACAAGGAATTAACGGAACAATGCGTTGTGAGGGCGAAAAGAGATAAATGGTATCCCACTCAATTCAGTTGCTTATGCTCTGTACATTTCCAGCCCTATTTAATTTTCATTCACATTTACAAATAAAGGGAATGGAGCGCCCACCACCAAGAAAACGTAACCACAAAAAAACACTTATTTCGTTCAAACGTACACTATGTATGGTAAATACAGTATTTTACTGCTATTTTTGAAATGTATACAGCCTTTATTGTAGATGTCTGTTGCCTTGGTTTTTAAAACTATGCCACACTTCATAATGGACAACTTTCAAGCTTACCTTTCAGCTAGTAATCCCAGTATGATATGGTAATGGGAGAAACATGATATCCCCCCTATATTATAATAAATAATTACACTAAACGATTATTGTGGTAAAGTATTCATGGGCCGCCTCTGTGGTGTACTGGTTAGCGTGAGCAGCTGCCACCCCTGGAAGCCTGGGTTCGATTCCCGGCTCCACCACGAAATTTGGAAAGGGGAACGAGGGCTGGAACGGGATTCTATCAGCCTGGGGAGGTCAACTGAGTAGAAGTGGGTTCGACTCCCACCTCAGCCATCCTCGAAGTGATTTTCCGTGGTTTCCCACTTCTCATCCAGGCAAATGCCGGGATGGTACCTAACTTAAGGCCACGGCCGCTTCCTTCTCCCCCCCCCCCCACACACACAAGGCCCCTGTTCAGCATAGTAGGTGCAGCCCTCCCTCACAGTTATATCCCCCGACCCAATGTCTCACGCTCCAGAACACTGTCCTTGAGATGGTAGAGGTGGGATCCGTCGCTGAGTCCGTGGGAAAAACCAACCCGGGAGGGTAAACAGATTAAGGAACACAGTACTCATGAGGATGCAATAATTTTAAAAATATGAACAGAATGAGGTTGTAACCTATTGTAGGTCCCTATGATTTTAAGCCTTCCTGTCATAAATATTTATGTCCATCGTTTTTATTCTAATTTACGCTTAACCACAACAGCCAAGCAGGGTAACGCTCTTGTTCCGATTTCGAGACCTATTCGTATGTCACTGTGCGATGATTTCGAACTACCCTACAATCAACTGATCGTGATGTTGGCCTCGTACCGCAATATGATGAAGTGGCGGTATTCGCTTTAATGCTTCAAGCTACCGGCAACGGTCTTTAATTCTCCCCCAGTGATTCTAAAATGCGTATTTTCTACACTTTTCATCATTTAAAGGCCATGCCCCCTTGCTTGTGTGACCACAGGAAACATGGCGGACTTTCGTTCTATTAGCTTCACCCAGGCAGCGCTTCCGCCTCTCTATGTTATTCTAGCTCGTTGATGAGAACGTAATAATATACAACAATCAAATAATAACACAACCTGTTTAAAAATAGTGGCTTCTGTAGCTGTCTGTTGCGTCAAGTAGTGTAGCAAAAGTAATCGTCCTCTTCAGCTGCACTTGACTCACAGAACAAATAACTCTTCAGTATTCAGTCGAATTTCCTCTGGCAGCAATCACAGCTTGAAGCCTCCTCGGCACGGACTGGACTAGTTTTGCCGTGATTTCTGGGCCTATTTTCTGCCACTCTTCAAGAAATGTTGGCTTCCATCTTTCTTTACTTTTTCCTCTTTGACTACTCTTAAGTCATCGCTTTAGTTTCGCCCATAAATGCTCTATGGGGTTTAAATCTGGTGACAGGAGTGGTGTTTGCAGCACATAAGGTGTATTGTAACGACTCTTTGGGCTCTTTATCTTGTTGGAAGTAGTAGTTACCAGCAGTCCCTAATTTTTCGACACTGGGATTCAGATGTTGCTCTTAAATGTCCAAATACACCATCCTATCCATTGTTGCAGGTATTATGTAGAAGTTCCTTACACCGGCCTCTGACCTACACTCCCATATCATGATTGATCCGCCCCTGCATTTAACTGTAGACTGACTTTTTTTACTGTGGATTTCCTTGTTCTTTCTCAACACACGACGCTTTGCGGGCCTCTCAAACAAGTTGAATTTACATTCATCCGTAAATAACGTTCAATCCAGAATGGAAGTGGCTTGCTAACATATTGTTTTGCAAACTCTAACCTCTTCCGTCTATTTACCTTGCATATCCAGGGTTAATTTTCCTATACGGCCTTTCATACTAGCTCTGGGTATAGTGCGCATTGGTATCACCTAAATATCACTATAAAATTTGTCACAAATGGAACATAATAATTGCTTTTACACATATCAAGTGAAAAATCCCTGGCAAATTAAGAAATATATGTTTTTTGGAGAATATTAATACGTACTTTACTACTTTGCAAGTACATTTGGTGTTGCGCTCACAGTGACACACGTATGTCTTTTGTCTTACACTTTGAACAATTTCGTGTGTGATATCTGTGTTCACTGAAGTTCTTTGCTTTCGTTTCATTCTTCACTTGTCAATGACATCATTTCATAAATTGTATCGCGATATGCAATATTTAATAGGCGACAAAATGATATGGCCAATGTACATAAGAAAAATTCAGTGGACTAGTGATTTATTGGTCCAGGGATCGAGCTACTTTCGTTCGAACAGAAATAAAAATATTTATTGGTCCAGGGATCATGCTATTTTTCTTTTGACCTCCATTTTGCTGTTTGTACTGGCCAAAGATAATGATAATCTACAGACATAGCCCTCCCATTCCACGGTGCTAGCCCTGGACCTGAAGAAAGTAACAAAATACGGCACCAGCAGCGTAGTACGACATAAACCAGTCCTGTCTACAAGCCTTAAGTATGTTTTCATATTTCTCAAATAACGACGGTATTTCTTAATTTGCCAGGGATTTTTCACTTGATATGTGTAAAAGCAATTATTATGTTCCATTTGTGACAAATTTTATAGTGATATTTGGGTGATACCTTTGCGCATCATACCCCTAGCTCTGTGTAACACTCGTATTACAGTATCGGTGCTGATGTTCGTCCTACTTCAAGATTCTACATCTGCTAACAATACAGGACCAGAAACATGCGGGTTTTGAGGCACGGTGCGTAGTCTGCGTCTCTCTTCACGTTACATCAGCTTCCTAGGGCGTTCTCTTCTTCGTTTACTTATCACAGCCAAAGTGTTTTGAACCTGTGAATAACACCTTCTACTGCTGATCGTGGTATTCCTGTCTTCTCAGCAATTTGTCGTTGCGAATGTCCTTCTTTATGGAGTTCAACAATAATTCACTCTCGTTCAACGAGTGTTTTCCCTCGTCTTACCCATTCTAGCTCTGAGCATTATATTTACGTATTGAGCCATCAGCACTTACTGCTTGCAAGAATCCCCACTCATGTATTTGTCCATGTTATGGTATTAGATATCACAGAGAACAAAGCGGACGTTTGAAGAGAAACGGAGGTATACTTAACATATTATGTTAGCGTTATAAACCGCCTTAATGTTACATTGCTAGATACCATCTTCGTGGCTTCGTGAAGGTATTTTGATCCCATTTTCGCAATGTGTGTATCACATCACTAGGTGAACGGATACTTTTTGCGACCGGGCGAGTTGGCCGTGCGGTTAGGGGTGCGCGGCTGTGAGCTTGCATCCGGGAGATAGTGGGTTCGAATCCCACTGTCGGCAGCCGTGAAGATGGTTTTGCGTGGTTTCCCATTTTCACACCAGTCAAATGTTGGGGCTGTACCTTAATTAATGCCACGGCCGCTTCCTTCCAACTCCTAGGCCTTTCCTATCCCATCGTCGCCATAAGACCTATCTGTGTCGGTGCGACGCAAAACTACTAGCAAAAAAAAAAATGGATACTTTTGCAACTATCTGTATGTGAATGATCGCCTCAAAAGTTTGTGTCTGGATTGGATTTAATACTTCATGTTTATGTTTAGCGTATGTGTTTAATATTCGCCGTCCAGCAAGTTGTACGAGTATATTTATTTAGCAATTTCACACAGTTTACATATTCCCTTCGTATTTCTACACTCGGTAACCAATCACGTTTAAGCATCTCTATTTTTCCATCTGTTGCATAACGATTGACATGAAATATTACTGCCGCCTCTGTGGTGTAGTGGTTAGCGTGATTAGCTGCCACCCCCGGAGGTCCGGGTTCGATTCCCGGCTCTGCCACGAAATTTGAAAAGTGGTACGAGGGCTGGAACGGGGTCCACTCAGCCTCGGGAGGTCAACTGAGTAGAGGTGGGTTCGATTCCCACCTCAGCCATCCTCGAAGTGGTTTTCTGTGGTTTCCCACTTCACCACCAGGCGAATGCCGGGATGGTACCTAACTTAAGGCCACGGCCGCTTCCTTCCCTCATCCTTGCCTATCCCTTCCAATCTTCCCATCCCCCTACAAGGCCCCTGTTCACCATAGCAGGTGAGGCCGCCTGGGCGAGGTACTGGTCATACTCCCCAGTTGTATTCCCCGACCAAGAGTCTGAAGCTCCAGGACACTACCCTTGAGGCAGTAGAGGTGGGATCCCTCGCTGAGTCCGAGGGAAAAGCCGAACCTGGAGGGTAAACAGATGATGATGATGATGATGATGATGAAATATTACTAACGACTTAATTCGATAAGGAAAAGGGGGCGCTCTTTATAATGGAAACTACGGATTTCGATTGTGAATGACAGTGATAATAATAGTAGTATGGCCTCCACTACCGTGTGTAGATATTTCAATTTGACACTATCTGGCTGTCTGCTCTTCAGTTTCGATGTTCCGTTTTACTCTAGCCCCACTAGATGGCAGACCGAGTAAACTGAAACTCTCTTGGGTGTCTATGGCTGAGATTAATGAATTTCGTCGGGTAAACACCAAATGTGCCACAAGAGGTCTTTTAGATGCCGACATCGTACGACATGGAGTGTCGAATGGACTTTTTCCGCCCTTCAAAAATCCGACTACCTCTGCCGGGTTTGAACCCGCTATCTTGGGATCGGTACGCCGACACTCAATCACTGATCCACACAGGCAGCTTGGGAGTGGCAGTAGGAACTGTCATTATCACCGAAGTCTCCAACGCGCACCTTACATCGGAAACAACGTCTGGGGTCCTCCCCGTGGTGTTTCTCGGATAGCGCTAAAAGACATGCAATTTAATATCATATGTCTCACTTCGTGTACAGTTATTAACGCAGAAATCCCTATACAAGGTAGAATACTGTAGCGAAGCATGGGTATATTTCCTAGTATTACAATGTTCAAATTTTACACAGGGGTGAAGCCCATCAATGGAGCTTACCCTTTAACACTAAAAACAATCCAACAACCTTGACTTTCAGCATAACGACCATAAATCCTCTTTATCAGGGTTCCTTTTCTTCTGCTTGCCTTATTAGCGCTTACTTTTTCCTTTAAAGCTTCTGTGTGACACTCCTCTAAGGCATCCAGGTTATATTTCTTTCGTTCAAGATTTACATTTGTTTACACGTGGCATTCTCACATTACACACTCAAATGGTCTGAACTGTGGAAAGCAGCAACCAGAACTGCTGCGGCCTGTGTAAGCCGTTAACATACACTTTGGTTGGCAGTTGCAGAGTAGGCTTCGGCCTACAAGTGGCCACGGGTGGTCCATGGTCCGACAGCTCTGCACGCCGACCGACCAACCGAGTAGAGGAGAGGTGGCTGCAGAGGGGCCGGTCCCCACCGTCGGCTGTCCTGAGAATGGTTTTCCGTGGTTTTCCATTATCCTGCACTAAGGAGAATGCCGGGACAGTTCCTAGTATAGGCCACGGCCGCCAACCTTTTCACCTTCTCCGAATGTCTCCTTCAGCGTACCACATCTCTCTGGCCTGAGAGACGGCGTTGCCGCATTCATGAATGTTTCTCCATGCACAATAAACAGGAGTTTAAAATACTAACTTTTCAGCATACATACATACATATATTATCAATATAGACTGTTATGCCTTTCAGCGTTCAGTCTGCAAACCTCTGTGAATTTACTAAACGTCGCCACAACCCTCGATTTGCAACTAGTGTTGTGGCCTCATTTAGTTCTATACCTCTTATCTTTAAATCGCTAGAAACCGAGTCTACCGGGCGAGGTGGCCGTGCGCATAGAGGCGCGCGGCTGTGAGCTTGCATCCGGGAGATAGTAGGTTCGAATCCCACCATCGGCAGCCCTGAAAATGGTTTTCCGTGGTTTCCCATTTTACACCAGGCAAATGCTGGGGCTGTACCTTGATTAAGGCCACGGCTGCTTCCTTCCAACTCCTAGGCCTTTCCTATCCCATCGTCGCCATAAGACCTATCTGTGTCGGTGCGACGAAAAGCCCCTAGCAAAAAAAAAAAACCGAGTCTAACTATCGTCGTCTTGGTCTACCTCTACTTCTCTTACCCTCCACAGCAGAGTCCATTATTCTCCCAGGTAAACTATCCTCCTCCATCAACTTCATCTCGGGTTTGTCGAGTAGTCAGCTTCACCCGGATTTCACTTAGAATTCGCAGAGATTTTAGTCTGTTCATTCGTAAGTAACATTGAATACTTTCCGTTCTTGCTGTGGTTGTAGTTATGACCAGTCAAGATATGGCATGCATACGGCCTACACGTGTGTTTACTATCATTTACTCGTATTAAAGTTATAACCAGGGTTATGATTTGTAAGTGCGCACGTTTTCTCTTAGGGTCAATATTGCTCTTCGCAAAGATACCACAGTGTGAGATTTTCTCTCTAGTTGAGAAAGGAGGCATTTTTCCAGCATCTTTTTCGCCTTTTTTTAGTACTTTTATCCCTTTTTTCTCAACGGTGCTCATAATCCCCTTTTTGCCCTTTTTCCCATTTTTTCTTATACTGTAGTTTTTCATTAATCTTCTAGAGTGCATGTTATCATTTATAAAGAGATATGACATATGAGTTTCATTCCATTTTACTTCCAGTAAACGCGGGACTGGTCCGCTTCTGTGGTGTAGTGGATAGTGTGATTAGCTGCCACCCCCGGAGGCCCGGGTTCGATTCCCGGCTCTGCCACAAAAATTTGAAAAGTGGTACGAGGGCTGGAACGGGGTCCACTCAGCCTCGAGAGGTCAACTGAGTAGAGATGGGTTCGATTCCCACCTCAGCCATCCTGGAAGTGGTTTTCCGTGTGGTTTCACACTTCTCCTCCAGGCAAATGCCGGGATGGTACCTAACTTAAGGCCACGGCCGATTCCTTCCCTCTTCCTTGTCTATCCCTTCCAATCTTCCCATCCCCCACCAAGGTCCCTGCTCAGCATAGCAAGTGAGGCAGCCTGGGTGAGGTACTGGTCATCCTCCCCAGTTGTATCCCCCGACCCAGAGTCTGAAGCTCCAGGATACTGCCCTTGAGGCGATAGAGATGGGATCCCTCGCTGAGTCCGCGGGGAAAAAACAACCCTGAAAGGTAAGCAGATTAAGAAAGAAAGAAAGAAACGCGGGACTGAAAGCACACCTGCAACAATGGAAAATAATATTGTGCATATGCAAATCCTTTGCCTTTGCTGGCAGGACCTAGTGTTTACAGTGCACTATGTCTTCTGGTATGGGCTAGAGTAATTTTGTTACTTTCATTGATCTGTCTCTGTCTTATACTTGGCTTTGACAATATGAAAGTGACTGAGGTATGAGCGATGCTAGTAATGCCATTCCTTCTGCAGCCAGTCCCTGCTATGAATGGTGTGAAAATGTTGCTCATAGGGTCGGTTGGTGCATGCATTTCAGTGGGCTTGGCAGACTGATATGTAATAGCAACTTCTGGCTCGGTGAGGAAAGCAACGGGAAACTACCTCACTCCTCATTTCCCTAGTACGCCTCTTCAGTGATGCCTAGGCCATCTATGACAGCTGACGGCGGAGCTGTTGAGGATCCAACCAGCCTTAGGGCTGAAGACTGAACATACACATACATGCAAATCCTCTATCTCTCACTTTACCGAAACAAATAGCTCGCTACAATGGAAATGCGTATTTCATTCCACGAACACCTGCAACAATCGCAAATCATCTTTCTCTCACTTCCATCTTAATTTCACTGGAATCAGTAGTCAGTTGATCGCAGTGAAAAACGAGTGTATTACTAGATTTTGCCGTGCAGAAGGTGTCCAAGTCCCGATTTTTTCTCTGTCTGAGGAATTCAAACAAGATTTCATAGAAACAGATGGAACTGTAATACGGTGTAGTATTTACCATTCAGCAATCTTGTTAGATGAGAAACACCAGCAAGATCGCATCGAACAACACATTTCCAGTTCTAAGCATCAAAAGTAGAAGACTGTTCAAACAAATAACTCGCGGACAACCTTCATTACGGAATGCATTTGAACAGTGTTCTTCAAAAATTCAAAATTTGAAGGAATTCAACATTGGTTTGTGTACTGCCCTTACACAAGCGGGAATTGCGCTCAATAAGGTAAACCACCCAGCTTTCAAAGGGTTCCTTGAAAAATACACCAAGATGTCAGTGCCTGATGCAAGTACTTTAAGAAAAAACTACATAGAGCCTGTTTACCAAGAAAGCTATAAATAATGGAGGAGAAAGTGACTGGTAGCGATATGGGAATGATTTTGAATGAAGCTACAGATTCAATGGAACAATACGTTTTGAAAATTTTACTTTTTCCCCTCTCAGGGGAGAAAGTTAAGCCCATGTTTTTTTAAATATATGAACTGGAGAAAGCCAATGACAATCAAGGAATTCTATCAAAAGTTGTGGCCAAGTGGTATCGCGTTTGAAAATCTTCTTCTGGTAGTTACGGTCCAGGTCCATACATAGTTTCAGCAATTAACCAATTGAAACCTTTGTTCCCTAAATTAAAACATGTGACATGCCTAGTTCATGCCCTTCACAGGGTTTGGTAATTCATAAGGAATTAATACGACATCGCAAATTAATTCATCTCTGCCCTAAGGAAGATTTTACGGAAAGCTCCGAGTCGTGTCGTTGCCTACAAGGCAATCACTGGCCTGCCCCTTTCAAATTTCCCAGTCATTACTCGCCGGGGATCGTGGATTCAGCGTGCTGTCATGTTGTGCGAGAATTCTGACAAGATTAATTAGTTTCTGCTTTCATTGGATCTAGCCGACGCAGGTGTGATTTCCAAGGCCCAACAATTTCTGCTACTGGGAAAATTTGCAGACAGAACTATTTTGTGTCCATGCTTACAAGTACCCGACTGCAGCTATTAAACAATAGGAAAGACAAGATATGAAAAGGAAAAAGAATGGGATATGTTTTTTACTTTTTACCAAAGTCAAAATTGAGTCTAGTCGTCAGAAGAATCCGGATGTTGAGGAATTTGTCACATCTGTAGAGTTGCCATTCCTAGTGAATACGAATACCCCACTGGTTTTTATGGATGTCGAAAGAAGCTTTAGGGTCTACAAAGAAGTTCTATCTCCTAATAGAAACAGACTTATATTTTTAAATGTAGAGATGCTCAATGTATTTAAATACAATAGCTTCCTGTGTTTTCCTGTGATGATTTGAAGTATTTATTTTTAACTCAACAACCTAGAATAGAAGGTATATTTTTTAATAAGTTGAGTAAAATAGTTCCTTTTTGTCCTTTTTTACCTTATTTTAGCACCTTTTCCGTTCCTTTTTGTCGTATGAAATTTGCACCAAAAATCCTAACCCTGGTTATAACTTATGAAATGAATGTAAATATTCAGGCTTCCTAAAGAGGCTTAATAGGCCTATTTAAATACAAGTTCAAAATAAAACAAGTGAAATCGCTGCTGTGACTTACAGATCTTTTAAATATTTGCTATTGTTTCTTTAATAACACAGCTTTCATTAAGAATGAATAGCTACTTAATATAAAAAACAAATTTTCAACTTTTCGGTTAACTTCACCCCAGCGATCGAATTCACCCCATTTGACATGAACAAGCGTATAAAGGCCTTTCCTTTCCTTTAAAAGTAGGCTGATATCAGGCTTTTGTTTCTGTGCAATTTTACTTAACAAAGATAAGTTTCATGGCGACGAAGGGATAGGCAAGGGCTTGGAGCGGGAAGGAAGTAATAATAATGTTATTTGCTTTACTTCCCAAAACTATATTTTACGGTTTTCGGAGACGCTGAGGTGCCAGAATTTAGTCCGGCAGGAGTTCTTTTACGTGCCAGTAAATCTACCGACACAAGGCTGACGTATTTGAGCACCTTCAAATACCACCGGACTGAGCCAGAATCGAACGTGCCAAGTTGGGGTCAGAAGGCCAGCACCTCAACCGTCTGAACCACTCAACCCGGCTGGAAAGGATGTGGTTATGCCCTTAATTAAGGCACAGTCCCAGCACTTGCCTGGTGTGAAAATGGGAAACCACGAAAGCCATCTTCAGGGCTGCCGACAGTGGGGCTCAAACCCACTATCTCCCGAGTCCAAGCTCAGAGCTGCGCGACCCTAACCGCACGGTCACTTGCTCGATTATTTAACAATTGAGATCATCAACAGTTCAAGAGACATTAAATGCATTATTATTATTAGTAAAAGTTCACGGCCCATTGGTTGAATTGTGGTCTTCGATTTAGAGGGCCCCAGGTTCGATTTCCAGTCGGGTCGGGAATTACAATCTTAAATGGTTAATTCCCTTGGCTCGGGGAATAGGTATGCTGAGCCCCACCATCTCTGAAACTGCACACAATACTATCTACCACAGTAAAGCGCGGTTTCCAATGTACTAGGGCTGAACCAAGCTAGCAATATGCGTACAAATTTATTTATTTATTTATTTATTTATTTATTTATTTATTTATTTATTTATTTATTTATTTATTTATTTATTTATTTATTCTCGTTTAGGGCAATTAGAGCCCACGTCGAGTAACTATTAGGCATTTCTGAAGAGTTTTTTTGCAGCCCGCAAACATTTCATTCATTCTCTGGTCGCCTGTCTTCTCTCTTCTGTCCAGCTGCTGTTCTGCTTTTGCTCGTCGTGGAAACCATTAAAGTTCTTGATCACTTATCTGTATTTTGATCGGTTAGAGATGTCCTCCTGATTCAGTCCCATGCTCTTGAGGTCCTTCCTTATTTCCTTGAACCATTTATCTGAGACGTTAGGTCCAATACATTAAAAATATACTTCCTTAGTTGGGTTGCATCCATCCTGAACAGATGTCCGTAGAACTTCAGTCACCGTTTCCTTATTGACTCCATCAGCCGTTCATTATCCTTCTTCTCCTCGGTGTTTATACTGTACATCTGGTATCTTCGGACCTATTAGTTTGCGAAGCTTCTTGCGCTCTTACTTCTCTGCTTCTCTCAGTCCAGCCTTTCCTGCCATTCTGATGCATTCACTTCTGTACAGACATCGGTTTTGATCACTGTATTTTAGTGCCTGAGTTTAGTTTTTCTTGAGATTGCCTTTTTCTTGTGTAGGGCATGCGTCCTACGAAAAGCCACGACCATCTTCTCTCACCAGCTATGGTTATTTATTTATTTATTTATTTATTTATTTATTTATTTATTTATTTATTTATTTATTTATTTATTTATTTATTTTTGCTATTGGTCTTACTTCACACCGATTCAGAGAGGCGATGAGATAGGGCAGGGTTGCGATTAGAAAGGTAGTGACCGTGGCATTAATTAAGGCACAACCTCATCATTTGAAAATGGGAAAGCACGGAAAACTATTTTCAGGACTGCCAGTGGTGCGATTCAAACCCACCATCTCTCTTGTGGAAGCTCACAGCGGCGTGACCCAAACCTTGCAGCCTACTCACTAGGTAGTAGTAGTAGTAAGGTAATATTATTGTATGACGAATTCCTTGGCCCATCGCAGAAGGAGATACGAGAATTTAAGGTTTAAGTTAGAAAATACGTACAGCAACAGGAAAAAAGGCGAAAAGTTATAATAAACCTTCCTAGCGGACAGATGACGTTAAAACATCTGTCAAAGGAGAATTTTGCCAAAACCTGTGTAGTTGAGTTTAGAGAGCTTTAGGAGATCGGATGACGTCATGCTTGGGAAGGAAACCGCACCGTTTGAGTCCTGCGGCCTGAGATCATTATGTTGTAAACATCAATAGGTTAGTAAAGTATCGATATGTTGGCACATCTGTGAAAGACAAGGACATTACAACGTCACGGTGGTTTGTCTTCCAACTCGAGGAACAATTCTTCGATTCTGCGCTCTACATTCCAGATGAATAATCGACTCATCGAGATGTAGAATAGCGAACCGAAGGGACTAGATCAGGGATGGTAAACCTTTACCGACTTGCGTGGCAATTAAGGTCTTGTTTATTACTTTCTACCGTGTAGTGTGCCATCGGTGATTTTCCTTTATGATCATCATGAAATCCTTCATTTGACGTAATTAAGGTATTAGGTATTTCCCTCTGACTCAGCGAGGGATCCCACCTCTACCAACCCCAAGGGCATTGTCCTGGAGCGTGAGACATTGGGTCGGGGGATACAACTGGGGAGAATGAACAGTACCTCACCCATGCAGCCTCACCTGCTATGCTGAACAGAGGCCTTGGTGGGGGATGGGAAGTTTGAAAGGGATAGAGAAGGAGGAGGGAAGGAACCGGCTGTGGCCTTAAGTTAGGTACCATCCCGGCATTTGCCTGTAGGAGAAGTGGGATACCACGGAAAACTACTTGCAGGATGGCTGAGGTAGGAATAGAACCCACCTCTACTCAGTTGACCTCCCGAGGCTGAGTGGACCCCGCACGCACCACTTTTCAAATTTCGTGGCAGAGCCGAGAATCGAACCCCACCCTTCGGGGGTGGCAGCTAATCACACTAACCACTACACCACAGAGGCGGACTTCAGGCATACTTCTACAGTTTATCTTTGTTCTTATTTCTGACGCTCTTCCGCAATGCCATCCTCTTTACACCCATTTGCCGCAGAAACACTGCACTTTGCGTTCGGAAGATAGAGGATTCGAACCCCATCATCGGAAGCTCTGAAGAGGAAGCTCACCATTTCCTCACTGGTGGCCCTATAAACAGCATCACCCAGACCCCAGCTGCTTCTATAATGGCACAGCTATGGATGAGACTGGGGCGTCGGTAGAAGCTAAATTTTGCTTTGTCTTGTGGCAAGAGAAAGAGAGAGAGAGAGAGAGAGAGCGAAAGTACTGTCAACAAACACGAGAAGAGAAATGGAAACCAATGGCTCATCTTGCATTACTAACAGAACTGTCAAATTAATGTTATTGGCTTTACGACCCACTAACTACGTTTACGATTTTCGGAGACGCTGAGATGCCGGAAATTACTCCCGCAAGAGTTATTTTACGTGCCAGCAAATCTATCGACACGAGGCTGACGTATTTGAGCACCTTCAACTACCACCGGACTGAGTCAGGATCGAACATGCCAAGTTGAGGTCAGAAGGCCAGCGCCTCAACCGTCTGAACCTCTCAGCCCATTTACAGAAATTTTGTTTCACTTGGTCTGGTCTTCGGTAAATGACAATCCTTACTAGAAAAGATAAGTCTCCCCGGTATTAACTGGAGACTTAACATCAATGCAACAAAACCCCGAGATGTATCGTTACACATATATGGTCAACATATTGAAAGAAGAATACCATAACTACCTGGGAGGCATTATTTCAGAAAAACTGGATCTTCAACGGGAAATTCACTGCCGAATTGAAACAGTTACGGTAACGTTTCACAAGACGACATCACTCTTTTTGCAGTGATGCCCTCAGATATAAGATCCGCCAAAGTATGGTAAGGAGTTATTGTTGGCCGGTACTCTTAAATGGCATTGAGGTATTGACTCTGAGAGCTTCCTTCATAAAACGGATTGATGCTTTCTAAATGTTGGACCATAGACGAGTGATCTGTATCTCATGAACCCAAAAATTTTGAATGCTGAAGTATTACTAAGAGCAATAGTAGGGCGTGAGCTACTAACATTGAAAGAGATATGGGAAATTGGAATGTTACGGTCACAGTAGAGGAAATAAATACCATCTCCTACGGCTTATTTATTGTACAAGAGAAAAACACCGATTCGTCATCGAGATCGAAGCAGAAGGAAATCGTGGCAAAATGATATCAAGTAGTGGACATACCTTGGAAAATATTTAAGAAACAAGTAGATAAACAATTGGTAAGGAATCGCCACCCGACAGTGCTGGAACGTGAATGTACTGTATGATCTGTGAATAGTTGTGCTTCTCGATCTGATTTTTCTAAACCGCCCTGACTGTTTTTTTGTTTTTTGTTTTTTTTGTTTGTTTTTTTTTTGTTTTTTGCGAGAAGTCTGCGGGGCTCCTCAAGTTTCCGGGCACGCCTGCACTGCAGGCCCTAACGCTACGCCCATGCTTAGATAGACGGAGATCAACGTCTTGAATACAGCACAAAAATGAAGAAGCTTTTGTCTGCCTGTTAGGTCATCAGCGCAGAGGCTGGTTGGATCCTCAAATAGCACCACCAAAGGCTATGCAGTTATAGGGAAACCGCAAAAACCAATGGCAGAGCCCAAATGAGGCGTACTAGGCAAGATGAGGAGTGAGGTAGTTTGCCGTTGCTTTCCTCACTGGATCAGAAGGTGCTACTGCAGCACGACTGATCCTATGAGCAACACCTTTCGTAACACTCAGACACTAATTTTGCTCCAAATACCATCACTCAGCATCACCTATACCCCAGCAGCGTCCATATTGCCACAGCCATGGATGAGACTGGAACTTCAGTGGAAGCTACACTTTACTCTGGCCTGTGCCAAGAGACGGATACAAAAATACTGCATCCATCAAGAAATGGCAACAGGCAAAAGAAGCTCTCATGAACGACAAAATCCTAAAGGTTGCATGACGCCGGGAAAACCTCATGCTTTAGAGGTCAAACACGTCACAGAAGTGTTATGGAAATCGGCCAAGGTCAGCATTTACTCGGTGCCCATGTCGTGACTCTCTCTTTCTTCGTGGTTGCACCTATGTACGCGTATGTAACTCGTGACGTGAATCATACCAGACAACTGGAATGCCTGGTAAAACACACTAGATTACACAGTGACATTTTCCTCAGATTCTCACATTAGATAACGTGAATACAGACAGCTCAAGAAGATGTGACGCAAGGAGCTTAGTATGTAGTCTAATAAATTCTCGTACCGTCAGCTGAAAGCAGCGTCCATACCGATTAAGGAGAGGAAGAGTAGCTTATTTATTCACGATCTACGCTATGCATTTGAGAAATGAGTGTCCTTGTGACGCCGATCCCATTGCAGCTTGGGTGTCTCGTCATGATTAACCCTTTCCCGCCCACATTTTCAGTCCGCTTATCGCCAGATTTCAACCTATTATTTAGGAAAAATTGGAGCAGAGCACACTGATACAGAAAAAGTTAAATATAATAAAAACTATTGATCACAATGTATTAAAATTTTCAATAATATTAGAAAACATACCATCACATCCATTTCCGTATTCATTGAGTCATAAGGTTGTTGGTTCAAACCTCCACCTCCCTAATTGTGGAACTCGACTCGAAGGCAGGCTCTATTTGTCACATTCTCATGTTGTATGAATCCCTCTAAACCAATAACAACGTGATTCTGGAATTGGAATATATACTATATATCAGCTTCCATTTCCCCTGAGCAAGTGTCTTCACATTCTGTACCTACGTTTCCGGAATGTGCCTGTTTGAATGCTGCATTGATATATATACAAGTAGCTATCTCACTGAATAGTTTGTCTCCTCCTAACATAAGTCAAAAATAATATATTTTACTCGTAATACTCTTTCGAAATTATGGACAGGTTCAACATCAACCATATAATCATTCGGAGTAACGAAACGAAATATTTGTGTTACCTGAAATACCGCGGCATCGCAATCGGGTCCGAATTCTCGATATCCGTTTTCACTTATATCACTGTTATCACTAAAATTATCTTCGTTGATACGTTATTCCCTCACTAAAAATTCACCTCCACCCTACTCAACGATTCTGTGTCACTTTCTTCGCCTATATTCTGCTCATTTACAATATCCACAGTATTCAATCCCGCCACGTCTACGAAAGAAACAGCTGAACCGCGCTCGCGGAAGTTCAAGACCGTTTCCTAGGCGACGTCAAGACAGATTATCGCTCTTCTTTAATTTTCTAAGCCTTGTAGATCGTACTGCGTGTTCATAATTGCCTCATAAACACAACAAAGCCGAAGAAAATAAAAAAACTATTGCATAGCTCGCGTAAGTGTGCAGATAATGCAAGGTACGTAGAATACAAACTACCTTGCAGATAATGCAGCCGGGCGCTTTCGGGCGATAAGGACCGGAAGGCAAAGTAAAGAGTCGGGTGCTAAGGGCGGGAAAGGGTTAAGGTTCGGACGTTAAGGTAAAGTTGTATGTCTTTCCTGAGCTCATTTTACCCAAGAACTGAAAAATAACTGCGAATGGTGGGTCCCTAACCCCGTTTAAAGCAATGTTATGTTGCATATAAACAGAGCCTGCACGGATGCAGATATCTGCAGATTTATCCGCGATGTTAGTGCTTTGGCGGATACAAACGGTATGGCAATGAAGATAATTTTGCTGATAATGTCTAAATAAGTATGTTTATTGATTTTCATTTAGATACACTCCATTTTATCTCGAGAAGTCAGTCTTGCATACATCTCAAGCAGTATTTTTGCTTGTGGGTGAAGCTACCCTTAATATTGATATGGTGATATATACACTGCCTGGAATCCATAAAGCCCTAAATCTGACCCAAGCCTAACTGGCTCCTGCCCACAATTATTGAAAGGAGGGAACAAAGATTCCGAAAGAGAACCGCTCAATATTTCGGTAATTGTCGCAAGAGGAAATCTTTCATAAACCTGCCACTGTAGGGGGACTGGTGCCAGGTATGTTAACAGATCTATCCATTTCAATACCATGGTTGTAATATAGTCAAACAGTTGCAATATCTGCGGATAACCATTCTCGGATGCAACAGCAACAACAACAACAAAAGTTATTTCATTAATTTTTCCCCTACGTGGTGGGAAATGCAGGCCTCCAGCTAAACGTGTAGCTCTTTGGCCGTCGTTTTGAAAGAAATTTTGAAAATGAATTTTAATACTGTGCGGTATGTTTTGTACGTACTTGTATGTTTGCCAGCGGAGTTCTGGACCGCAAGGCAAGTCTCGCGGATGCAGATGCGGATGCGGGGTAGATGCGGATAATATTTTGTATAACCGCGCAGGACTCTATATATAAATGCATATTTTCGCTATTTTTATTGCTTTGGCTCATTTTACTTATAAGGTCATATTTGGTTATAGTTTGAATATTTTTGCTCAATTCGAGGCGTTGTTTTTAACAAGGTACATGTTATCTGTGTCGAATTTTAAACACAGAATTTCACAGTACTGTAGTAGATTTATTTTTCTTTCCATTCCCGAAACAGGTAGGTAACAGGTTTAGAAGACGGTATTACGAAAAAGTGATGCTGGACGAACGTATGCCGACAGGTACCAAAAACCATGCCAATACTCCGATTTTTATATTTTTATTGTTTTTTTAACGAACACAGAGTGTGAACTACACCTCAAAGCTAAGCTACTGAAAGAATGTATAAAGTAGGCCTACATACAATAGCTCTGTCAGTTATCATGATAAATGTGTCCGCTGTATTATCGCTAATTACTTTTTGGCATGTTTAATGTTAGTGATAGACTTTAATCTAATACTTGTTACCTATACCTAAAATGCTTAACTCACATTTTATGGTATATTTGCTTACATATTTTGTACCTTTTTAGGCCATAAACTTTCGAACTCACCTCATGATCAAAACTATATAATTAAAATTATATCTGGCTAGCCCTCAATGTTGCCAGGTCTACAAATAAAAATTCGGTACATTGTTCGTAAAAATATCGGGAGTTTTAATGAAATTTCTGTAGTTTCTCGAGCAATGAAATGCAATAATGTAACTAAATTAAAGGATGTACTAGTCATTTGAAATTATTATGATAAATATATACAAATTCACTCCCCCGTACTCTCTGGCCACTCTATTCTTCTTCGTATTCTTCTTCTTCTATTTATATTTCTCCCCGATATTCCTGCAGATGTAGTTACTCATAAGGCGTAGAAATTGTATGCCAATTTTGAAGTCGTAGCAGGACGCAGATTTTGTATTCTATATGCGGGTCGAATGATGCAGTCAAGAATGTGTTTTGAGGGGAGAGATGACGTAATTCGAGCCTAAAATGAATGCGGGGAAGTACCTAATGGGTGATGTTATCGATAAAACGTCACACAGTGAGACGAGGAAAGAGTTGTTCGGCATGAATATATTATGTACCATTAATCTTTGTTATTCATTTTCCTTAAATTTGGATTAGAAGAAATTTTGGGAGATTTTTGTTTTTTAGGGTTTTCTGGTGTGTTGCAAAAACATCAGGAAATCTCCTGAAATTCCGGGAGACCTGGCAACACTGCTAGCCCTATTACTAGCTTGGTGTAGCCTACGTAAAGCAGACGCCCCGAAGAGAGAGTCTGCCATGTGTTGGGAACTGCATGTTAGTGTGTTGGAGGATAGTTTTGTGTGTGGTGTGTGAGTTGTAGGAATCTTGGGGACATCCACTCCCCGAGACAAGGGAATTAATCATTCTCGATTGAAATCCCACGAACCGATTGGGAAACGAATGCGGGATTACGAGGCTCAAGCGCCAAGACACTGACCTATCATCTGCGGAGTCAGACATGATCACATCATAATTGTTTTTATTTTTTGCGAGTTGGTTTTACGTCGCACCGACACATATACGTCTTATGGTGACGATGGGATGGGAAAGGGCAAGGAATGGGAAAGAAGCGGTCGTGGTCTTAATTTACCTGGTGTGAAAATGGGAAACCACGGAAAAACTTATTCAGTGCTGCCGACAGTGGGGTTCGAACTCTCTCCCGAATACAGCATTTGATATTGACCACACTTAAGCTACTGCAGCTACTCGATTTGGTGATCATATGATTAGAACATATTAAAGTTTAAACGGTATTTATTTATTTATTTATTTATTTATTTATTTATTTATTTATTTATTTATTTATTTATTTATTTATTTATTTATTTATTTATTTATTTATTTATTTATTTATTTATTTATTTATTTATTTATTTATTTATTTATTTATTTATTTATTTATTTATTGTATAAGCCAGTTCCCTTAGTGTGTCTGGCTCATTCCTGGAGGCCCTAGAATCGACCCTCAGTTGGTCGAAGGATTTTGTTCCTGTATGAATTCGTTCTTCCTCCTGAGTTTGAGTTATCTTATACGAGAAGCAGCTAGCCTGGTCATGAAAGCCGAAGAATACAGCTGAAGAATTCATAACGTTGACCCTGTCACACTCCAATGTCTGTAGGCCGTCTGGATAAGCACCAGTCATATTGGTAGCGCAAGACCCTCGTTGGGTTGTATGTACTATAGGATTTTGTTTTATTTATACAATCACTCCAGCTCAAGAACTTTATAATAGACTATGACTGCTTACTTCCGAACACCACGGACATCGTAATCACGGATTGTGTCAGATGTATTTCATCAACGGAGTAGGTACACATGAGTCAATGACGATTATGTCCTAAATCTGTTCAATGAAACAACAATGGCAGCAACTAGTAATAACCAAGAGATCATCATCACAGAGGTTTTTATTCCCCACCCTAAAGGAGTGGGGCGGGCCACCTAGCGGGTTACGCCCTCTCCGTAAGCAAGGCATGAGTTACTATTCAAACAGGAACACTTCCTGAAACAACAACTTAATTTCATTAGTATATCATCATAGAGCCGGCCCCGTAGTGCAGGGCTAGCGTGCCTGCCTCTTACCTGGAGGCCCCGGGTTCAATTCCTGGCCTGGTCAGGGATTTTTATCTGGCTATGAAGGCTGGTTCGAGGTTCAGTCCGCCTACGTGATTACAATTGAGGAGCTGTCTGACGGCGAGATAGCAGCCCCGGTCTAGAAAGCCAAGAATAACGGTCCAGAGGATCCGTCGTGCCGACCACACGACACCTCGTAATCTGCAGACTTTCGGGCTGAGCAGAGGTTGTTTGGTAGGCCAAGGCTCTTCGGGGCTGTTGCGCCATGGAGTTTGGTTTGGTTTGGTTTGGTTTGGTTTGGTTTGGTTTGGTTTGGTTTGGTTTGGTTTGGTTTGGTTTGGTAGCTATTTTAGCTATTACTAGCCTGGTGCAGATCCCCCGATCAGGGTGGGTGGTGTCGGCCGTGGATAAGAAACTGCGTTTTACTGTGGTGGAGGATAGTGTTACGTGTGGTGTATGATTTGCAGGAATGTTGGACACAATATGAATACCTAGCCCCCGAGCCATGGGAATTAACTGACCAGGCCGAGAATCGAATTCAGGGGGACCAAAGACCAAGGCATTGACTATTCAGCTATGGATCCGTACATGTTTAGAATGAAAGTTATAGTGAATAGTGAATACAAATTACTAAAGCAATAATATCACGAACCGAAGCAAACATGCACATTTCAATACTGAAAGGAAGATAAATATTTTCAACGATAAAGGTCTTCATCACTGTTGCAAATTAATTCCATTAATCTCGTCCTGTTTGTCCCTGCCTTTCCTCACAAATCCTAAATCTATTTCTCTCATACACCCAGTTATTTCCATAACAGGTTTAGTAATTATTTCCAGATTTATTGTTCATGTAACTTTCGATAAATGGAGGGGCATATTAATCAAGATATGTCAAGTAAGCGTTCACTTTAAACTGCAGAGCACAAACAATTTTAATACAGTACTCTCATTTACAGACCTGCCCGCTTAGAAATTATGAAGGTATAATTTGAAAAATACGATGTCCACAGCACGAGTCTGTAAATGTATTCTATTCAGCAGTTACTCTTGGAGCAGATAATAACAATAATTTCGTGTGGCTATTTCTAGCAGAGTACAGCTCTTGTAAGGCAGACCCTCCGATGAGGGTGGGCGGCATCTGCCATTTGTAGGTAACTGCGTGTTATTTTGGTGGAGGATAGTGTTATGTGTCGTGTGTGACTTGCAGGGATGTTGGGGACAGCACAAACACTCAGCCCCCGGCCGGGAATCGAACCCGGGACCCTCTGAACTGAAGGCCAGTACGCTGACCATTCAGCCAACGAGTCGGAAGTAATTAAGTAAGGGGAAATTAACACGTTCTTTATTCACCAGAATTTTAAAACTGAGAGGACCCAAACTTCTTTGTCAGCCTAGTACGGTCAGATTATCTATACTGTTACGAATATAACACTGTTCGTTTTATTGACCTAATGTAGTAAGTTAGTATAGGCTGGCTATGACTGCTTCTTCTCTCAGTCCATACTTTCCTATTATAGTACATTTTCCACTTCTGACCGTCAGCCGGTTGCGGATGGTATCTACAGTGATCAGACCTTTATCCAAACACTAGCAAGATACTCCTGTTCTGCTGGTATCGTCTCGTTTGCGAACACCCTATTAATAGTCTCGATGTGCCTTGATTGCAGACACTATTTCCTACAGATATGCCTTCGTTAAATAAAATATCTATATTATTTTATTACTAGTACAAGAGCATAAAGGTTCATTGTTAGCACCAACCGGGACTGCCCGCCGTTTTGTTTTTTAGAGCACCTCGCTTATTCTCGAGGTGGTCCTGCCGTGTGGCTCCACACACGATGTTAACGGCATGGGATCGGAAGAACCACGGACGCCATGAACCCCCCCCCCCCGCCCCCACGGTTAACCGTACAAGACCTGGTCCCATAATTAGCTTTTTTCACCTTGACATAATAACTGTTTGAAGTTTTTAAGAAGTTTGTCATTTTTACTGCTAATTACTTACATATTAATTTAGACTTATAATTACTTCACATCTATAACATTCGCCATACTTTTATATGCATACTGCTAATAATACTCTCATTAAAACATACGTATTTGAACGAACGAATCTTACGCGTACTCCATTCTGAGGACAAATGATATTACGTCCAAAAACCTTTCCAAGTTGCCATCCTCATTGTACTTCTTCGTGTTTCAAGCAATTCCTTCATCCACTTTACAGTACTTTCTTTTTCTTTTAGTTCCCTCCAATTATTTTCTTTTTTTGCTGTTGGTTTTACGTCGCACTGACACATATAGGTCTTATGGCGACGATGGGACAGGAAAGGGCTAGGAGTGGGAAGGAAGCGGCCGTGGCCTTAATTAAGGTACAGCCCCAGCATTTGCCTGGTGTGAAAATGGGAAACCGCGGAAAACCATCTCCAGGACTGCCGACAGTGGGGTTCGAACCCACTATCTCCCGAATACTGGATACTGGCCGCACTTAAGCGACTGCAGCTATCGAGCTCGGTCCCTCCAAATTTAAGTCCATCCGCATAACCGTATGATTTGAATTCCCTCATCTTTAGACAGGTGATGAGATCTCTTATTCTTGGGTGAAGCCTTCCAATTTTAAAATTTATTGATTTTGTGATTCCACTCTTCAGTGATATTGTTTGTTCTAACTTTAAAACAGTTCCACATCTCCAGGGGGATAGAATCATTCTGCAGCCATTACTCAACAAAATAGTCTAAGAATTCTGTTAACATCACATCCAGCGGAACTTGACTATGAATACGAATCCATCCATTCTCTTCGTTTTCAGGCTTCAGGAAAGCAAGAGCAGCACATTTCCTTACATCTCCTCCGATTTCATCGTTTTCCTTGTAAAGAGTCGTAATTCCTTTTTTTCTGAACCTTCCTCCACAAACACTGCGTGAAATGGAAAAAAGTATTCGTGAATCTCAGATTGAGGAAATTTTTCCCTTAGAGCAAAAATAGTACTAGTCTCATGCCGTGAATTTCTCAAGTTTCCATTCTAGCACAGCTTGCACAATGTTTTCGAGCATCCGAATATATGTTTCCTATTTCTCACCAGGAAGAAGTGCGAGTACAATTAGGAGTGATATTAGTTTCACTTTCACTAATTCCCAGGTCCACATGTATCGTGTATAATTGTACGAGACGAAATAGCTGCTTACACTCTTAAATGTACCATCAACGAAAAACAATGATCTTTCTCGCAACATTTCCTTAGCTAAGGAACTGGCGAAATTCTGTCATCTATGCCGTCATAAGAAAGGAGAAAGCTCTTTCCATCAAACATTTTCAACAATGAGGATGATTTTCGATGCTAATTTCGGTCCTTTCTGCACTCATACTCCTTATTACTTCCACAATAAATCGACATTTTTCATATTTGCGACCTGAGGAACGTGTGTTCATATCCTTTATTATGCAAATTTTGCAATTCTTCAGAATAAATATGATGTATGAAAATCCGTTTCTTTGCATGAAATATTGCTTGTTTTATAGTAAATATAATGTATTTTAACACATTTTCACGTAAAGGTTTAATGAATCAGAGCTGAAACTTAATAGAGAGGTTTATTTATTTAAATTATTAAAATCTCTTAAAATTAAGGTTTAGTAAATAATTTTCCTTTGCACTTCTTCATTCCGCCTTCAAACAAATCCATGCAGTAACATCATTTTTTACTCATTCTAAATTATCTGTAAATATAAACATGCAATAAAGCACATGACCTACCTTTCTCCGTCTCGATAAATTCCACAATAGTACAAAAACAATTAATGAACAGTAACAAACAAAATTAAAAACTCAACACTGGTAAAGATAACGTTCTGTATGACAACTAGAGTAGAATGGTAAGACGGGTGAAATAGGGGTGGAAATAAAAACCCCGGAACGAGCTGGCACCCTTCCGAAATATTTTGTATCCGCAATCGGGACTAATAATGGGGTGTCTGCAATCGAAATCGTCCGCAGTCAACACGCAACCGCTCTGTTACGGTTCTAAACTGAAAGTTATCTTTCAAAGTTTTAAATATTGGTGAGTCCAATGTCGCCTCAGCCTGTAAAATACATTCTTAGTTCGTACTTCAAACGGTTTGTAGGAATGATTATTTATTTCCGGATCTAACACTCATTTGAATCCCACAGAATGGGAACGTAGAAGAGAACAATGTGTGAACTTTTGACTTCGTACATGAACAGTAATGGGGGAATTAATGATTTTTTTTCCTTTAGGACTAGAATGGGTTTAAAATATTTAACGAAAACTAAACCAAACCCCATGGCGCAACATCCCCGAAGGGCCATAACCTACAAAGCAGATTACGAGGTGTCGTATCGTCGGCACAACGAACCCTCTCGGCCATTTTTCTTGGCTTTCTAAACTGCGGCCACCATCTCACCGTCAGATACCTCCTGAATTTTAATCACATAATATTGAATAAGGAGGATATTTTTCAACAATAAGTCATTGTTATAGTGATTTAAAGAATATTAGTTTAGCTGTCAATACGGAAATATGAAATTTGTATTTTGTGGTTTAATCACATGGCTGAGAGGACCTCGAGCTAGCCCTCAGTCCAGGTGAAATTTCCTCACCTGGCCGGGAATCGAACCCGGACCTCCGGGTAAGAGCCAGGCACGCCACCCCTACACCGCGGAGCCGGCTTTTTTTATTTAACATACATTATTATATTTCGGTTTTCAAGATTTTACCCACATTTCATTCCCTTATGGGTGGAATTTGTTGAAACCCTTCATTAGCGAGCACCTGACATACAAGAGCAACCACCATGTGAAATTTGAACATAATAAATTTTGGGGTTTTAGAGATACAGTAATCAGTGAGTGAGTGGTATTTAGCTTTCATATGGAGAGAGGTACCCAAACGTAGTAGTAGTATAAGTAATAATAATATAATAACCGTCTTAAATTTCCAACAGAATAACGCATGAACGCAACGTTGTAGTTTTACGCGAATGTTGTTACCATGGTTTTAGCTGTGGGACTTCCAGTTTAACGTGGAGTCCGAACCACAGGAATGTGAAAAAATTTCGGATGTAGGCCTATAGGCCAGGATTCGAACAGTGGTCCTCAGCTGAACAGACAAGAGTGGCGGCAGACTTCTCACATCTTTCACGACTGGTGGTAAAATCTATTGCTGGCTGCTCCATTAACTTTCTCTTGGATGAATACCGTTATGTGAGGGGAAAATGAATTTTAGACGTACTTACATAAACCTCGTGAAAGCCATATCACAATACAAACATTTCTAATGTTCCCATTACAGAATAGAGGGAAGATACCATGCACTTATTAGGATGTGTTAGTTATTTGCTGTGTAAATATCTTTAAAATAAGTGCAGATTTACTTAAAAGTATAACTGTGAGGCCGGATTGAAAAGTAACGCACGACATTTTAAAGAAACATTCACTGAATAGGATAAACAAAAAATATGCAGGTTTTATCTATTTTTTTGAACCCTTGAACTTACCGTTCCATCGTTGGTCGTCTGCCTCGGCTGCTTCAGTAGAGCAATATCTCACTCTTAGATCTTGGGGTCGTTGCGAGTTTTTTTTTTCTGTCACTTCATCAACTAAACGATTAGGATTCAGAGAAGAGCAAAACTACTTCAAATGAGGAGCAAAAATGTGCGTACTAAAATATTTATTTAATGTAAAACAATAATTTATTAATTAGATTGACAAGAAAAGTCACTTAAAATGTTCACATGTTTTAATGCAGTCACAATTAAGAGATGAAAGTATATGATTTTCCACCTGTTCAATACAATTTCAAATGTGATATACAATGAAATGTCACATTTTATCCATAAATATTACGGACCGGTTTCGGCATGTCTATGCCATCATCAGCCTAAAGTTAGATACACAAGGGCACAAGTAAATTACACATGTCAATACACAAATAAACGTTCTAACATATTGGCAATTCATAATAGCGTTGATATATACAAAATGTTGAATGTATAAAAACTCTCAATTATACCTCTTATAAAATTTACGATAAAGGTAAAATGATCTATTTACAATTCTGTGATATCTATTACCTAGTGATGTTTTGTGTTACAATTGTGTGTGTTAAATAACAAAAGATGTCTTTTAAAACACTTCTGTTGAACAGCTTATACACCTAATAAAAATTTGGGGTATTGACATTCCTATAGTATTAAAATTTAAGACGTTCTATCACGTAAAAATACTCATGTAAATAAAATTAGTAACAGTGTCCAGTATTGTTACATTGTAAAAGAGAATAGCTGTTCGTTATTTAATGTTTGTTAAAATAGTTCCTCATTAGAATATAGGCGGTAAGCCAAGTTAAATTGAGCGGCTTTAAAAATCAAATAATCTTGTATGAAATAGCGGTAGCTTCGTTGTCAGGTTGCCAGATGGTTTTAAGTTTCTAAATCTCAGAAGTACAAAGAACATGTGAGTGACTGAGGCTGTAGTTGACGAGTATGAGTTCACAAAGCACTATGTCATCAGGTGGTGAAATGCAATTCTAGAGATCTTGTTTCAAAACGGACCTCATGCACCACATACCAGCAAGAAGGCTAAAGAGGAACTAATGCAGTCACAACGCATAACGTGAGTGGTAAAGTTTTATTGACATGGTTTATTATTGCCTTTCAAAGAATGAAGACGAAGTGTAAAATTCGTGGGCAGCAAAAACCAGAAACTAGAATAAAACCTGAAAATCGGGCACCATTGATCCAAACGATAACGGAGAGTTAATCCACACGATCGGTGGAAAATCTGACCTTCAACAATTAGAATTCCAAATTTACATTTAATTAAGGTTATCCACCAGTCTACTATCCTATCGGGTATTGGAACATCCCCCGAATGGACCCTTAATCGAACCAAATCGACTATCAGTTTGCTTTGGATACCAGTACGTTCCGAAATGTTATTTGAAAGCATTGTGTTTATTACAAATTAGCAATAATTGTCACAATCTATATACACTGACTGACAGAGCAAATGCAACACCAAGAAGGAGTGGTCATAACTTTATGCCAATTGCAGGGTAGACTGACGTCACTGAGGTATGCTCATGATGTGAAATGCGCCGCTGTGCTGCGCACGTAGCGAATGATAAATGGGACACGGCGTTGGCGAATGGCCCAATTCGTACCGTGATTTCTCAGCCGACAGTCATTGTAGAACGTGTTGTCGTGTGCCACAGGACACGTGTATAGCTAAGAATGCCAGGCCGCCGTCAACGGAGGCATTTCCAGCAGACAGACGACTTTACGAGGGGTATGGTGATCGGGCTGAGAAGGGCAGGTTGGTCGCTTCGTCAAATCGCAGCCGATACCCATAGGGATGTGTCCACGGTGCAGCGCCTGTGGCGAAGATGGTTGGCGCAGGGACATGTGGCACGTGCGAGGGGTCCAGGCGCAGCCCGAGTGACGTCAGCACGCGAGGATCGGCGCATCCGCCGCCGAGCGGTGGCAGCCCCGCACGCCACGTCAACCGCCATTCTTCAGCATGTGCAAGACACCCTGGCTGTTCCAATATCGACCAGAACTATTTCCCGTCGATTGGTTGAAGGAGGCCTGCACTCCCGGCGTCCGCTCAGAAGACTACCATTGACTCCACAGCATAGACGTGCACGCCTGGCATGGTACCGGGCTAGAGCGACTTGGATGAGGGAATGGCGGAACGTCGTGTTCTCCGATGAGTCACGCTTCTGTTATGTCAGTGATAGTCACCGCAGACGAGTGTGGCGTCGGCGTGGAGAAAGGTCAAATCCGGCAGTAACTGTGGAGCGCCCTACCGCTAGACAACGCGGCATCATGGTTTGGGGCGCTATTGCGTATGATCCCACGTCACCTCTATTGCGTATTCAAGACACGTTAAATGCCCACCGCTACGTGCAGCATGTGCTGCGGCCGGTGGCACTCCCGTACCTTCAGGGGCTGCCCAATGCTCTGTTTCAGCAGGATAATGCCCGCCCACACACTGCTCGCATCTCCCAACAGGCTCTACGAGGTGTACAGATGCTTCCGTGGCCAGCGTACTCTCCGGATCTCTCACCAATCGAACACGTGTGGGATCTCATTGGACGCCGTTTGCAAACTCTGCCCCAGCCTCGTACGGACAACCAACTGTGGCAAATGGTTGACAGAGAATGGAGAACCATCCCTCAGGACACCATCCGCACTCTTATTGACTCTGTACCTCGACGTGTTTCTGCGTGCATCGCCGCTCGCGGTGGTCCTACATCCTACTGAATCGATGCCGTGCGCATTGTGTAACCTGCATATCGGTTTGAAATAAACATCAATTATTCGTCCGTGCCGTCTCTGTTTTTTTCCCAACTTTCATCCCTTTCGAACCACTCCTTCTTGGTGTTGCATTTGCTCTGTCAGTCAGTGTATATAAAATAAGAGTTTTGTCTGTACATTGCTCAAAATGTAAAAAGGATGGTATTTTTGTGTCAGCCATGTCCATAGTAACAAGGAAATACATTTTTTTAATTTTCCGTAATGTCTGTCTGTCTGTCTGTCTGTCTGTCTGTCTGTCTGTCTGTCTGTCTGTCTGTCTGTCTGTCTGTCTGTCTGTCTGTCTGTCTGTCTGTCTGTCTGTCTGTCTGTCTGTCTGTCTGTCTGTCTGTCTGTCTGTCTGTCTGTCTGTCTGTACACTCATCACGAGAAAACGGTTGAAGAGAATTTAATGAAAATCGGTATGTAAAGTCCGAAAATAAGTCGCTACAATCTAGGCCATAAATAATCTTTTTTCAGTCTGAGAGAAATGGTAGTTTAGGGGAAGGCTTAAAATTTAAATATTTATAATGGTCCTATCTTAATGAAAACCGGTAGGTAAAGTTCTAAAATAAGTCGCTATAATATAAACTATAAATAATCTTATTCACTCTGAAAGAAATGGTAGTTTAGGGGAAGGCCAAAAATTGTATTCGCAAATATTTATGTTATTAGTGGTCCTATCTTAAAATACGTATGCAAAGTCGGCGAATAAGTCGCTACAATCTGCGCCATAAATAATCTTATTCACGCTGAGAGAAATGGTAGTTTAGGGGAAGGCCTAAAATTTAATTCTCAAATATTTTATTAGTTGTACCATCATAAATAAAATCGGTATGCAAAGTCGGGGAATAAGTCGCTACAATCTAGGCCATAAATAACTGTATTCACGCTGAGCAAAATGGTTGTTTAGGGGAAGGCCCAATATTTAATTCTCGAATATTTGTGTTATTAGTGGTCTTATTGACAATTACTATATAAATAAAGTTACATAGTATTAAATTTCCGATCATTTATGTCATATATTTTGGCCGTACCGGCTATGATAACAGAGATATTCATGAATATGGATTTTTGTTTCTAAGATCATATCAGCGCCGTCACGAGAAAATTAGTGAACAGAATTTAATGAAAATCGGTATGTAAAGTCGGGGAATAAGGAACTACAGTGTACGCTATAATTAATTTTAAGAGACGGCCTTATATTACAGAGTCGAAAGAAAACTGAATGTGAAGGCCTACAATACAGAAAGCTCATAACATTAATTAACAATAACATTATATCGACCATTGTTTGTTGTGATTTGCTTTGTGTCTCTGTTGCCATTCATCTCCGAAAGATGGGATTACTGCTGTATACCGAGTTATTTTAAATTTGCTCTATGTCGCGCCGACACAAATAGGACTCATGGTGACGATGGGATACGAAAGGGCTAGGAGTGGGAAGGAAGCAGCCCCTACGTTAATTACGTGACAGCCCCAGCATTTTCCTGGTGTGAAAATTGGAGACCACGGAAAACCATTTTCAGGGCTGTCGACAGTGGAGTTCGAACCCACTACCTCCCGGATCCAAGCTCACAGCTATGCGCCCCTAACTGCACAGCCAACTCACCCGGTCGTACCGAGTATAACAGCCTGCCTGAAAATTGACGGGAAGTAGCTGGGAAGTTAGATAAATTTCTGATACTACTGATACGTAACAAACTGGTCCATCATAGCATTCGAGCTATTCAATTCCTACTCTGAGGCACTGATTGGAATGAGCAGTGTGCATATTTAACAGACTAATGGCAGAGAAGTGTTCACAGCTGTCTGCGGTCTGGTCGTTGCAGCACTGGAACATTGGACTGTTAGATCGGCACCGTAGTACTGTTCGTTAAAAGTGAGAAAATGTGCGGTTAATTAATTTGATCGAGTATTTTATATAACATTGCTTTTAATCACTACATTCCCTCTGACGACTTCAGGTAGGAAAACCACAAAGACAGTCTTTCTGAGAATCCAGTAGCGAAGCGCGGGTACATCAGCTAGTCTAAAATAAAATTCCACATTGTACTGTCATCTCATGAGACCCTATGCTAAAACATGCATCACCCCAAACAGATGTTCAGAAGCAACCAACAACACTTGATCCGAGGGTATCTTACGTTACGTCGTCCTGAAGGAACAAAACTGCGAAATGCAGGAAAACATTAATTCATTATGCATTTAGAAGAAATGCCAAACACTGAAGTTAAAGAAAAGTGATAAGTCACTTGAAATTGTTGTTCTTACTGAACCAACTTTCAGGATATGAAACAATTACGTCGTTAAATGTGTTAAATTACAAGTCCACAATATAACACAAATGAAAGGAAATATTTCCAATTTTCTATAACTACGACTACAATTACAATTACAAATCTGTCTACCTGCACTTGTCCCATTAAACTAAACTACAAGTGATCGGTAGATCAACGTCTCACATAAATAATGTGAATAACGAAAAATGAAAATAAAATATATTAACAGCTGACGAATCGAAACCGCATTCGTAGTGTAAATCCTACATAAATCAACTAAGTGTCAATACACGACACTATCATAATATCGGACACCCGAGCAGTAAATCTTAAATTAAAGAAAAGTAAATAAATATGAAAAAAGTTCATCGCCTAAGATGTAACAGTCAGTCTCCATTAGCCAGGTTTCCACGTGGGACAACCCTTACATTCATGCCACAACTGATGCAACGCTATTATGGGAGTACCTTCTGGTTAGTAAGAATTATGCCGAAACATGGCCTGAATAGTACCTGCTAATATCTTTCACATTCGTATCCACTACTGCAAACACTAACATCGTTCAAGTCGATTCACAAAAATGACTAACCTAAGACTTGACTATGTACAGACGACATCCTAATCCTGTCGTTGAGCATACGTTACTGTCCACTCATCCTTAAGTTATATAATACACGCAGCATCCTAAATCTATCGTTGAGCCAACGTTATGGTATCTACACATCATAAATACCGCCAGCCGAAATCGAAACTGTTATACAATGTCCGGATATTTAAATCTGATCCTTGATGAAACTCTAACACGTGAAATGAAATTCGCTACAAAAATGAACTCGAACCTGGAAATATTACTGTCTTTTTCCTATAATAAGGCGTGGAATCGAAATTAAACAACATGTCAGAATAGTTTAATCTATTCCTCAATACAATCTCAACACATGCAGTGAAGCCCGCTAAATAAAAATAAACTCAACCCTCGTTTGATATTACGTAATATCACTGAAAACAATAATCACTATCATCACGATATTCTCGGCATAACTCGAGTGTGAGGCTCCAACTGGCCTTCCTAGTTAACACTCCAAACAGGTATCACCGTGAACTGTCCAGTGAAGTAATATTTCATCATTCGACGCAAGCTAAAGTATATGTAATAAAATTATTTTTCTCACCCGCAACGTTTCTAGTCAGTGATATTTTCATCTCGTAGATACAACATAGAATTCAATTTACAATAATTAAGTATTATCTTGACCGTGTATCAGAATGTATTTTATTCGTGAGGTCGGCTATCATAAAATGCACTTCGCTGTTATCAAATAGAACTGTCGCTTAGACTTAATTACCGTTGCCTACGGTCTTACATAAAATAGTAATCATGGGAGACCATCAACTTGTACTTAAAATAGGCATTACAACGCGCTCACTTGGATTTGAGAGCCTTCATGTTCTACAATCGTTCTGGACTGCTACAGGTTATCGTTCCTCTTATACAGCTTGTCTCAGAAATATTACATCTCAACCTATACACCATGTCACAAAAATTCCTCTCCGCCGAAATGCAGGGCCTCTTATCCTCGGCATCCTACTTATTCTACATCACTCATAAAATACAGGCTTGCTCTGCCTTTAACATCTTCCTAATTATTCTCATAATATTTCATTTCCATTCCAATCCATTTCCTCTTGTTTGAAACTTTTAAATACAAGCGATCCCGTGATCAAACAACTTTATAATGATCTCACAATTAGCTTCTTATATTTTTTCCTGACCTCAGGAGCAAAATAGCATACCGTGATTTTCTGTATCACGAATACACGATGTCACAAATTTTTTTTCCAACAATGCTAACTAACATACTTCGCTGGATTTCGATATAAACCGCAAATCTCGCTTATAGCTGCTGAATGCATAATTTATCATCTCAATTTTATCCTGACGTGATTATTATTATTATTATTATTATTATTATTATTATTATTATTATTATTATTATTATTATTATTATTGGATACATCGTTATTGACTTTATCACACTCATAACGGTTATTTCATCGTTATCATTATTGTACTTCTATCGGCCCGAAAATTATTTCATTGATTTTCATTGCAATATTAAACACTTTTAAATTTTTTAAAGAAAATTAAACACATTTTAAAGTCTCGCGCGCTGACATGAATAATAGACAATACTCCTCCACACTAGAATAATGACAAGACATCATCGTCGTCGTAAAACTTAAATTTTTACACACGTCACATATACCACGCGATGTTATGACCGGGCGAGTTGGCTGTGCGGTTAGGAGCGCGCAGCTGTGAGCTCGCACCCGGGAGATAGTGGGTTCGAACGTTCGATCCCCACTGTCGGCAGCCCTGAAAATGGTTTTCCGTGGTTTCCCATTTTCACACCAGGCAAATGCAGGGTCTGTACCTTAATTAAGGCCACGTCCGAATCCTTCCCATTCCTAGGCCTTTCCTGTCCCATAGTCGCCATAAGACCTCTCTGTGTCGGTGCGACATAAAACAATTAGCGATGTTATGAACTTATGAGTCATTAATTAATTTAAAGAGACAAGCATTTACATTTCTAACTACAAAACAGGATGTTTAAATTAGACGGACCTGTAATTGTGTAGTTCGACGTGGGGTTATCTTAGCTTCAATTTATGCCAGCCACCTCCTGCATAATTGCAGGATACATTCTTCACTTAAATATTACCTTATACATACACAGATTTTACACTTGGCTTGAAGCAACACACATTACCAAAAAATTATTCTATACACATATAACAGTTAAACCGCCTCGCTTCGTGTCGAGAACTCAACTAATAGTTTGTGGAAATCTCCAACTCCTTCCTCTCCAGATGTTCCACAGGTGTAAATGACCGTGGAACACAAGCTTATCTCGGCCAGCCCACAATAATTCTCCCTTACCGATTATCAAAATCACATCGACCGCAATAATTCACAACAGCTACCTGTGTATCTGCTGTCTCCCTACGCAGAAGTTTAGGAATCCTACAATTATTTAACTTATGATTTTCCTCCCCGACCGTGATAGATGTCGTAACTACAATCTTTCAATGGCTAATTTTGTCTTCGTTCACTATTTACCACTTGGTAAAATATTCATCCCTCAAGCCGACTGGCTTTAGAGATTTTACAAGTCCATTTAGCCCACTTTAAGTCTTCTTCTTAATGTTGCCTGACGTAGGTTCACCTTCTGGGAACATAGAATAACGACTGACCCTCCCGGTTGAGGAAGGGATATTTAAGCCTTTTCTGGAGACGCTCTGCTTGGCGTTATATACTGTGGTGCAATCATTCCAATTGACGACCACTCAACCGCCTTCTTCAAGACTCACTCCAACCTGTGTTCATTATGGTAAATGATAAGAAAATACACAAAAACTAACCTAGTACATTGTTAGCTATAGTTGTCTCTATATATGCTATATTACGCATCTTATAATGCAGTGGAACATAATTCTACAACTTAACCTCTATGAATTGCTTAAGATAATATATTATCTCATTCATATTTTACAGAAGTCTGATTACTGGGATACAGAGTGTTATTCAGCTAAGTTGTCCACCTCAAATAACTTATGGACCATTCGAATTTTATTTTTGCAATCATTTAATAAAAGCCTAGGTAAACAACAGCTAGGGAATCTGCCACCTGGGCGACTGCCCTAAATGCAGATCAGTATTGATTGATTGATTGATTGATTGATTGATTGATTGATTGATTGATTGATTGATTGATTGATTGATTGATTGATTGATTGATTGATTGATTGATTGATTGATTGATTGATTGATTGATTGATTGATTGATTGATTGATTGATTGATTGATTGATTGATTGATTGATTGATTGATTGATTGATTGATTGATTGATTGATTGATTGATTGATTGATTGATTGATTGATTGATTGATTGATTGATTGATTGATTGATTGATTGATTGATTGATTGATTGATTGATTGATTGATTGATTGATTGATTGATTGATTGATTGATTGATTGATTGATTGATTGATTGATTGATTGATTGATTGATTGATTGATTGATTGATTGATTGATTGATTGATTGATTGATTGATTGATTGATTGATTGATTGATTGATTGATTGATTGATTGATTGATTGATTGATTGATTGATTGATTGATTGATTGATTGATTGATTGATTGATTGATTGATTGATTGATTGATTGATTGATTGATTGATTGATTGATTGATTGATTGATTGATTGATTGATTGATTGATTGATTGATTGATTGATTGATTGATTGATTGATTGATTGATTGATTGATTGATTGATTGATTGATTGATTGATTGATTGATTGATTGATTGATTGATTGATTGATTGATTGATTGATTGATTGATTGATTGATTGATTGATTGATTGATTGATTGATTGATTGATTGATTGATTGATTGATTGATTGATTGATTGATTGATTGATTGATTGATTGATTGATTGATTGATTGATTGATTGATTGATTGATTGATTGATTGATTGATTGATTGATTGATTGATTGATTGATTGATTGATTGATTGATTGATTGATTGATTGATTGATTGATTGATTGATTGATTGATTGATTGATTGATTGATTGATTGATTGATTGATTGATTGATTGATTGATTGATTGATTGTGTTCCGAGGTATCTGTGGAACAGCAGAGGTGAAAGAAGGTGCTGGGTGGAACAGGTCTCAACTACGAAATTAAAGTTAATTTAAAATTTAACAAAGGTTATATTTTCTTTTCAAGATCAAGAAATAACAAGTATAACAGGTACTCAGTAGCATATCAACAAATTAAGAATGTACAATTGCAATTTGTTAATGGATTTGGGCTTCGAGCCCCGACACGCAATCATTGAGCAATGAGCCCAACTTTACCTATGTACAAAGTTCAACAAAGGGGCAGAAAACCCCAATCATGCCAAGGAGCACTTGTCCCCAATTACCCAGTTAAGCCTGCTCGAGGCACATAGAAAATACGTTTTTAAGAAAGAGCAACCCGCTCTCAAAGTTCAAGCCAATTCAAAGGCCACACCAAACTCCACCTTCAAGCTGCCCTCCGGGCACACAAGAACAGGGGTAATGATACCCAACCTACTGAGGCCTATTCAGTAAAAAAAAACAGGTTAATTATATGGCCCAAAATTCTGACTTGACTGGAGGCGTAACTTGCACTCCTAATACACTTTTACCTATTTGGCACTAGGCCGTATACACAAGGGCTAATCCCATACTAAAGAGGTGACTTGTATAAGGAGACTTTATTACATTTAAAAAAAGAAGAAACGGTTGTGAAAACAAAGTCACCTCAAAACAATAGGAGTGGGAGCTCGAGAGGTTTAGCACTCTCTATCCCAATTTATCGTTAAAGAGTTGAAGTTTTACCACGTGTCTATTACATTTTAACGATAGGTTACATGAGAAAAGTTTTCGAACCTGCCCCGAGGGTTAAACTGCTGAGCTAGCGAAATATGAAGTTATTAAACGGCCATTACCTTATGGATGAACTGCTGCCCGAAGAAAGAGGCGCTTCCCGCCCCCTGCTACATAATCACACTAGGAGAGATGTTACTGAAGTGGCCCCGAGACAAGAAAATCAGCAGTTTATATACCCTCGCGGAAAATTCGAGACGTTTCATGAATGATTACAACCCGCCCACAAAATGTTATTGGGTAACAGCAAAAACTAATACACCAGACGAAGAAGAAACACCTTATTGGTGGAAAATTAATTACAGAAATTCTTCATTGGTCAAATTCCAAACTGGCGGAAAGAGAAGGGTTATACTGCCAACCCAAACAATGACTGAAAGAAATTTAACAAAGAACAAACTTATGAATACCAAATTTCTTCAAAAAAGAGTTCCTTCACTTCGCACTAGGGTGCACAATTGTAGTTCTTACGTAGTGCCATCTAGAAGAGAATGTTCACACTTCGTACTACAGAGCAAACAAATACAAATCGAAACAAGCATAGTTCAGAACACTTCAAAATTTACCGTAGAGACATCTTCTGAGAAACCTTAGAATGAATATGGTTGTTAAAGTTCAGGCTTTCTCCAGTAGAGGAGTTTCAACTGGCGCAATGTTTGAATTAGCGGCGTGGAGGTGTACCGCCCGGTACAGATTGATTGATTGATTGATTGATTGATTGATTGATTGATTGATTGATTGATTGATTGATTGATTGATTGATTGATTGATTGATTGATTGATTGATTGATTGATTGATTGATTGATTGATTGATTGATTGATTGATTGATTGATTGATTGATTGATTGATTGATTGATTGATTGATTGATTGAGATCCCACCTATATTTCAGTCATGATAGTGTTGTTTGCTGATTTTTCCTGTTTCTTTAACGGGCGTAATTAATAATTTCGTGCAGGAGAATTCCTGCGCATTTTGACTGCATGTTCTTGACACGTGTCACTACTCTGCCAATATGGATGCCAACTTCTTTCCAGGCCTAATTGAATACATTTCCACCCTGTGGACTTTAGTTTCATCAGATATTTCCCGAAATTCTTAATTACTTATTGCTTTGTTAATGACAGTGCCGAAATCTCTCGCAATGAGGATTATTATCCAGAATTTCATCATTAATTACCCGAGGTCTTCCGAAATGTTCCGACCTCGTTCGAATGTTTTGTGGCTCGCTCTTCACTGTGAGTTGTCACGCTACAGAACGCAATTGATTGCAATAAAAAAATATGGTTGCACTCCATCTTGTAGTTCCAGTTTTTTTAGCAAGGTAGAGTGATGGGTTCATTTTAACGCATGAACCAAATATCTCGACTTCCTTCCCATCTTGACAGCAAGTTGAATACGATGAACTCTGTTCCCTTGGAATATAGCCACCTGCGCAAGACCAGTTTCACTTCTTCAAATGACTCGAAGCGTTGACCTCCTTGGAATTTTTTCAGTGATCCGAAGAGGTGAAGATCAGACTGTGCAAGATCTGGATTTTATGGTGGTTAATTGAGAACCTCCCAGTCATATTTCACATCTTTTACACGAACAGTCCAGATCATTGTTATGTAAAAAATGTTGTATGTTCAGTTTGATCCGTCCCCGTGTGTTACTTTGTAGGCTACATGTTTGACGTTAATAAACGTTTAGAGCAAATAAAATAGTAAGTACAGTGCCAGGATCAGTCGAGTTGCCGGTTACCCATTTAAAATGCCCAGTAATGTCTCAGCTAGTCTGCGGTAAGCTTCCATGTAGCGTACACCATGATTGATTCTTATGAAGCAGTAAATTGATCGGTATAGTGAGTTTCATGGCCTCTGATTTAAGTGTCGAATAGTGTTTGTTCATGTTCTGTAGACATGTAGAGGGATCCCACCTCTTCCGCCTCAAGGGCAGTGCCCTGGAGCGAGAAACATTTGGTGGGAATACAACTGGAGAGGAGGACCAGTACCTCGCCCAGACTGCCTCAGCTGCTATGCTAAACAAGGGTCTTGTGGGTGGTGGGAAGACTGGAAGGGCTGTAACCTTAAATTGGGTACCATCCCAGTATTTGCCTGCAGAAGAAGTGGGAAACCACGGAAAGCCACTTCGAGGATGGCTAAGGAGGGAATCGAACCCCCTCTACCCAGGTGACCTCCCGAGGCTGAGTGGACCCAGTTCCAGTCCTGGTACTACTGTTTAAATTTCGTGGCAGAGCCGAGAATCGAATTCGGGCCTCCGAGGGTGGCAGCCAATCACACAAATCACTACACCACAGAGGCGGACCAAAAGCGAGATAGCAAGTGATATATTTTTGTCTTCAGAAATCCACTGACTTTAACATGGTATAAGGCATAAGGCAGTTAACTCTTCAGCCATCAGTCTCAGTATTATGAAACTGGACTGCCTCGTTACAGTCGCTCATCTCAAAACTTTGTTCTAATGGAGAGATATTGAAATGTTCTGCGTTAACTTATCAGAATTATTCCACCCTAAGCCCACTTCAGCAGTACATCACTTTCACTCCCATTCCACTACGTAAAGTTGTTGGAGCCACGCCACCCAGACGCTCGAGTTTTAAATGGAAAACTCTTTAACCGATCGGTATTGGCACCAACTTTTCACTTCGATTAAGTTCAAAATCATTGAAGTAATTAAAATCCTCGATGGCTCATAGAGAAACTTTCAGTTCAAAGATAGCTATTTTGGAGAACGTGTTATTTGAAGTTGCTTCATCGTAGAGGACCCTTTCTCAAATATTCCTTAAGTACCACTGAGTAAGTGGCTGAGTTTAGAAGTACTGCCTATCTGGGAAAAAATACTTTACACCAATATGATAAGAAGATATTCGAGTTGATTTACTTTTATTCCCAGCTTACTCTTCTTCCGAGTGTAACGGATACTTATAAACTGTACATATTACAAAATTCGAAAATCATATTAAGCATATGTAGGTTTTAAATATATTAGCAAGATAGCAGTTTCTGATAAGTGCTAAACAAGGGAAAAGTTTCAATATAGTTTGAAGGCATTTCCCTGCCCAACTCATTGGCTAAGCGTAGTGGCCTTCGTTTCAGAGAGCCCCGGGTTTGATTCCCAGGTGCGTCGAAGATTTAAACTTGGCTTAGTTCCTCTAGCTTGGGGACTGATGCTCTTCTTAATACACATCTTCTCTAGCATACAACATATCACACTGCAAATCACCACAGAAACACGCAATAGCATCCTTCCACAGAAGGAAATGCATCCAGCCGTAAAAATGGGCTAAATCCACGCAAGGACCGACCTCAGATAACTGGTAAGAAGCTAAGAAGAAGAAGAAGAAGAAGAAGAAGAAGAAGAAGAAGAAGAAGAAGAAGAAGAAGATGATGATGATGAAAAGGAAGAAGAAGATATGAACATTTCTCTCATTTTTCTTTTTTTGCTAGTGGCTTTACGTTGCACCGACACAGATAGGTCTTATGGCGACGATGGGACAGGAAAGGGCTAGGAGTGGGAAGGAAGCGGCCGTGGCCTTAATTAAGGTACAGCCCCAGCATTTGCCTGGTGTGAAAATGGGAAACCACGGAAAACCATCTTCGGGGCTGCCGACAGTGGGATTCGAACCCACTATCTCCCGGATGCAAGCTCACAGCCGCGCGCCCCTAACCGCACGGCCAACTCGCCCGGTGTAGAGTAATTTTTCCCGGATAGGCGGTACCTCTAACCTTAGCCACTTACTCAGTGGTACTTAAGGAAGAAAGTTTAAATAAAATAACTTGAAAGTTATTCACTCTCTGCTAACTTGCAGTTCTACTTCTGTATTCAAATATTACCCCTTGTGGGTGGAGGACGCAGATGAAAATACATCCACGGTATCCCCTGCCTGGCATAAGAGGCGACTAAAAGGGGCGCCAGGGGCTCTCAACTTGGGAGCGTGGGCTGGCGAACACGGAGCCCTCAGCTGAGTTCTAGCATTGCGTCCACTTACTTGTGCCAGGCTCCTCACTTTCTTCTATCATGTCCGACCTCCCTTGATCAACTCTTGTGCTTTTCCGACCCCGACGGTATTAGAGCATTCCAGGCGTAGGGAGTCTTTCATTTTCACGCCCTTCGTGTCCCGTCTTTCTCTGTCCGGTACTTCATTTTTTGAAGTGTCGGATCCCTCCTTTTTTCTTTTTTTCTCGCTCTCTCTCTACCACCTGGCGGTGGGGATGCAGACAAAGAATACTCCCACGGTATCCCCTGCCTGTCGTAAGAGGCATCCAAAAGGGGCGACCAAGGGATAATGACTTTAGAACCATGAGATTACTTGTGATTAGTACCATTACGTGCGGAACACCATGGGTGGACGTTACTTGCAACTAGTACCCCCTTGCGAGGAAAGCCATGAGTCTACGTTACATACGAACAGTAACATTATTCGAGTAACACAACGAGTCTGGGCGTTGTTTGTGATAAGTGTAATCGTGTACATTATGAGTAGCACCACTTTATGAGAAACACCATAGGTCGTACTACTATATGAGAAACACCAGACATCAGGGGTTTGACTCGTGCCCGTGATTAGTACCACATGTGAGAGAAACCATACGTCTGCGTTGCCTGAAAGTAGTACCATTACGTGAGAAGCACCATGATTTTATGTTGCGAGTGGGCGTTACCATAATGTGATACACCGAGAGTCTACAGTGCAATGATTAGTACCAATAAGTGAGCATCAACATGAGTATATGTAGCCTGTCATTACACTGACTTAACAAATGTCATGGTATAGTCACCTAATAGCGTGTGGGGCCTCCTCTGGCCCTGCGAACTACAGTGAGACGCGGTGGAAGTGAGTCGACAAGTCCCTGGTAGTCCTTTGGATGCAGCTGACATCAAATCGTTTGCAGAGCGGCCGCCAATGCTGGTCTGTTCGTGGGTGCAAGATCCATGGCACGGACCTTGCGTTCCAGGACATCCCAGATATGCTCGATAGGATTCATATCGAGGCTCCTGGATGGCCATGGCAGTCGTTGGACCTCCACTGCATGTTCCCGGAACCATTCCCGGGCGATGTGATGGCGCGTTATCATCTTGAAACACCGCAGAACCGTCTGGGCGCTGGAAGGCCAAAAATGGGTGGAGATGGTATCCGAGCAGCTCAACATACCACGTAGCATTCAAAGTCTCTTCCAGAACAACTAGGGGCCCCATTCCATACCAGGAAAATGCACCCCAGACCATAACAAAGACACCAGCGCCCTGGACCACACCTTCGAGGCAGGCGGGATCCATCGCTTCATGTGGTCTGCGTCACACACGGTGCCTCCCATCGGCATGGTGCAGTTGAAATCGTGATTCGTCCGACCATATCACGTTACGCTATTGTTCCAGTGTCCATCCCTAGTGAGTGGCGACAAATGCGCGTCGTTGTGCCCGATGACGTTGGGTTAACAGAGGCACCCGTGTGCGGCGCCGGCTCCCATACCCCATAGAACCCATGTTCCTACGGATTGTCCACTGGGAGACGTGTCTAGCACGGCCTGTGTTGAATTGAGCCGTGATTTGTTGCACAGTTGCCCATCTGTCACTATTGACAATCCGTCTCAGATGTCACCGGACACGGTCATCGAGGGTGGCTGGACGGCCGTTCGTTCGTCTGTTGTGGACGGTGACACCCGCATTCAACCATTCACGATACACTCTGGACACGGTTGATCGTGTGAAGCCGAATTCCCGCACCACTTCCGAAATCGCACTTCCCATCCGTCGGGCACCGACCACCATATCCCGTTCGAACGGTGTCAGCTCACGACGACGTTCCAAGTTACACCTGTCATATGCACAGCCACTGCTCACAAGGTCTCCTATACAACTGCCGCTGGCACAGTGGGCGTGTGGTGCGCATACAACACACCTGCGCATCAGTGCTCCGCTATCCTATGGCATTTGCTCAGTCAGTGTAGTTCCACTAAATGAGGAACACCACGGGAATAGCGGCGCCCGTGAGAAACATCATGCGTTTGTATTACCTGTGAGTGGTGCCATTCTGTGTGACATGCCATGGGTCTGTATTACCTGTGATGTCCGCCTCCCTAGCGTAACGGTTAGTATTATTAGCTGCCGTCCTCGGGGACCTGGGTCCGATTCCCGGTACTGCCAGAAAGTTAAGAATCACAGGAGGGCTGGCATGTGCTTGAAATGGTACATGCAGCTCACCTCCACCTCCATTTGTTCTAGCAAAGGATGTTTCACGACTTGAATAACATGCTAACTCTATCAATTCTAATTACTTCCACATTTTTAAAAACTGAGACAATATTTCCTTAACATGCCGGAAGGGATCGTGTTTTCTAAAATTTTGAGATAAAATATTCTGTGAAGTTACTCCTGTCCGCCTCTGTGGTGCAGTGGTTAGTGTGATTAGCTGCCATCCCCGGAGGCCCGGGTTCGATTCCCGGCTCTGCCACGAAATTTGAAAAGTGGTACGAGGGCCGAAACGGAGTCCACTCAGCCTCGGGAGTAGAGGTGGCTCGATTCCCACCTCAGCCATCCGGGAAGTGGTTTTCCATGGTTTCCCACTTCTCCTCCAGGCAAATGCCGGGATGGTACCTAACTTAAGGCCACGGCCGCTTCCTTCCCTCTTCCTTGTCTATCCCTTCCAATCTTCCCATCCCCCCGCAAGGCCCCTGTTCATCATAGCAGAAGAGGCCGCCTGGGCGAGGTACTGGCCATCCTCCCCAGTTATATCCCCCGACCCAGAGTCTGAAGCTCCAGGACACTGCCCTTGAGGCGGTAGAGGTGGGATCCCTCGCTGAGTCCGAGGGAAAACCAACCCTGGAGGGTATACAGATTAAGATGAAGAATAAGATGTTACTCCTAAGTTCATTTACCAAATGTTGACATTGTTCCTGTGTCTCAGGAAATACATCAGGAGTGATATGAATATCACTTTCATCAATTAAGGTCAGTTAACGTTTTCAGAATGACTTAGTTGCAGATTCGGTGTGCTTTTGAAATCAGCCTACATTAAAATATTTCTTATATTAGTTTGTTGGCGTAATGCCGTCCAATCTTTTTCATACTAACAGTGGTTACCCGCACATACTGAAAATCTCTTCTAGACGAAATTATAGGGTCATTCTTTTTTGCTAAACATTGGTAGTGCCACTCTTTATTTCAGAGAGCTTAGGACTCATCAAACCCTAACCACGTGTGTTTAGTGCTACTGACTTTTATAAAATCATTTTACAAAATCTTACAAAAGTTGAAAACTAGAAAAGCAGCTGGAATTGATAAGGTTTCGGTGGATATACTAAAGACAATGGGTTTGGATATAGTACCATATCTGAAGTACTTGTTTGATTATTGTTTGCATGAAGGAACTTTGCCAAATGAATGGGGAGTTGCTATAGTAGCCCCTGTATATAAATCGAAAGGGTGATAAACATAAAGCTGAAAATTACAGGCCAGTCAGTTTGACATGCATTGTATGTAAGCTTTGGGAAAGCATTCTTTCTGATTATATTAGACATGTTTGCAAAATTAATAACTGGTTTGATAGAAGGCAGTTTGAGTTTAGGAAAGGTTATTCCCCTGAAGCCCAACTTGTAGGATTCCAACAAGATATAGCAGATATCCTGGATTCAGGAGGTAAATTGGACTGTAGTGCGATTGACTTATCTAAGGCATTTGATAGGGTAGATCATGGGAGACTACTGGCAAAAATGAATTCAATTGGACTAGAAAAAAGAGTGACTGAATGGGTGGCTCTCTTTCTAGAAAATAGAACTCAGAGAATTAGAGTAGGTGAAGCTTTATCTGTCCCTGTAAAAATTAAGAGGACCGAGCTCGATAGCTGCAGTCGCTTAAGTGCGGTCAGTATCCAGTAATCGGGAGATCGTGGGTTCGAGCCCCACTGTCGGCAGCCCTGAGGATGGTTTTCCGTGGTTTCCCATTTTCACACCAGGCAAATGCCGGGGCTGTACCTTAATTAAGGCCACGGCCGCTTCCTTCCACTTCCTAGGCCTTTCCCATCCCATCGTCGCCATAAGACATATCTGTGTCGGTGCGACGTAAAACAAATAGCAAAAAAAAAAAAAAAAAATTAAGAGGGGAATTCCTCAAGGCAGTATTATTGGACCTTTATGTTTTCTTATATATATCAACGATATGTGTAAAGAAGTGGAATCAGAGATAAGGCTCTTCGCAGATGATGTTATTCTGTACAGATAAATAAGTTACAAGATTGTGAGCAACTGCAAAATGACCTCGATAATGTTGTGAGATGGACAGTAGGCAATGGTATGATGATAAACGGGGATAAAAGTCAGGTTGTGAGTTTCACAAATAGGAAAAATCCTCTCAGTTTTAATTACTGCGTTGATGGGGTGAAAGTTCCCTTTGGGGATCATTGTAAATACCTAGGTATTAATATAAGGGAAGATCTTCATTGGGGTAATCACATAAATATGATTGTAAATAAAGGGTACAGATCTCTGCACATGGTTATGAGAGTATTTAGGGGTTGTAGTAAGGATGTAAAGGAGAGAGCATTTTGTCTCTGGTGAGACCCCAACTAGAGTATGGTTCCAGTGTATGGGACCCTTACCAGGATTACTTGATTCAGGAACTGGAAAAACAAAAAGTAGCGTTACAGTAGACGAATAAGTTTGGATGGTGTCTTTAAAAGTAGAAAAAAGAAAAGCAGCTCGATTTGTTCTGGGCGATTTCCGACAAAAGAGTAGCGTTACAAAAATGTTGCAAAGCTTGGGCTGGGAAGATTTGGGAGAAAGGAGACGAGCTGCTCGACTAAGTGGTATGTTCCGAGCTGTCAGTGGAGAGATGGCGTGGGAGGACATCAGTAGACGAATAAGTTTGGATGGTGCCTTTAAAAGTAGGAAAGATCACAATATGAAAGTTGGAATTCAAGAGGACAAATTGGGGCAAATATTCATTTATAGGAAGGGGAATTAGGGATTGGAATAACTTACCAAGGGAGATGTTCAAGAAATTTCCAATTTCTTTGCAATAGAAAAGGCTAGGAAAACAACAGATAGGGAATCTGCCACCTGGGCGACTGTCCTAAATGCAGATCAGTATTGATTGATTGATTGATTGATTGATTGATTGATTGATTGATTGATTGATTGATTGATTGATTGATTGATTGATTGATTGATTGATTGATTGATTGATTGATTGATTGATTGATTGATTGATTGATTGATTGATTGATTGATTGATTGATTGATTGATTGATTGATTGATTGATTGATTGATTGATTGATTGATTGATTGATTGATTGATTGATTGATTGATTGATTGATTGATTGATTGATTGATTGATTGATTGATTGATTGATTGATTGATTGATTGATTGATTGATTGATTGATTGATTGATTGATTGATTGATTGATTGATTGATTGATTGATTGATTGATTGCGCTGCACTACACAACATTAAAATACACTCTACAACATTTCTTTAAAAGTAAACCTAACAAATATATACTATCGAAATAGTTCTTACTGGTTTAATGGATACACAAATAACATTAATCTACACAAACTCATCTGTCATGACTATACTTGAGAAATATATGCTAATGCATATTCTTAATGCAACCGCATATCCTAGTAAAACTCAGTAATTACATGTTTCGTGTTAAATTAAGACGATTAAAGCATGTGTATTCGTTCATATGTGTGCATATTTCGGCGTTAAGACCACATTTAAAGCACATGTATAAATATCCCTGAAGCAAAGCAAGACTTGACATCACCCAATGTACACTCCGTAGTTCAATTTTTAACAAGATTTTTATGTTTCGCACAACAGGCGCCATATTATTATTATTATTATTATTATTATTATTATTATTATTATTATTATTATTATTATTATTATTATTATTATGTGCGTATGGACCCAATGCATCATGCAAAGCTCTAATGATTCTGTTTTCTGAGTTGCCAAACAGCTCTCATCCTTTCTCCGTGGATCCTTTTTCGTTCTTCTGTACACTTTGCTCCAGTCTCCTTTTTCATTTCTTTGGTTGCACTTTCCATCCGTTAATTATTTTCCTATAGAGGTTTCTGTCCGCGGTGTCAGTTGAGTTCATCTGGGCTTTTTCCAGATCCTTCTTCACTTCCAGTACCCACGCAATATGTTTTAGATGTTCTATATAGGTGAGAATCTTGTGTGTCAGTCTACTTGCCGGCAGTCTGCGAACGTCTTTTGCTAGTGGCTTTGCGTCGCACCGACACAGATAGGTCTTATGGTGACGATGGAATAGGAAAGGCCTAGGAGTTGGAAGGAAGCGACCGTGGCCTTAATTAAGGTACAGCCCCAGCATTTGCCTGGTGTGAAAATGGGAAACTACAGAAAACCATCTTCAGGGCTGCCGACAGTGAGGTTCGAACCAACTATCTCTCGGATGCGAGCCTGCGCGCCCCTTACCGCACGACCAACTCGCCTGGTTAAAACTAACCTTTTCGTAGATATTAAATATCTTTCAGTTTCTCGTGCTTTTACTTGTAATGCAATCAGTCAATATAATAATTATATAAGCAATGGTATTTGCAGTCATCATTAAGTCACCTAGTGCTTTTTTTTACTTGGTATCAAATTCCTGTTCTAATCATTATAAGAATATTTATTTTTGATTTTTCTTCCCGGAAAATTTCCTAACTATGAACTGCTAAATATCTCAGTATTCGCGGAGTATACGGTTGTCGACATCATGTTGTTCTATTTTCAGGGTTCTACTATATCGTAACTGTAGTCATGACGAAGGTAACGTTTCTGAATTTCACGTCCTTGCTTCCAACAAGTCAGCCCCATTGTTGTTATGCTGCTCATTAGTGCCAGTCGTTCATTTTTTCTACCCATTGTCACCAAACATTGTAAAATGTTTTTCTGAATGGCCTTTCTGAAATGTTATGTCTTATGCTTTGAATTGTCATTGTTTTCTTCCGATTGTTTGCTGCTAAATATCTCTCACTTCACTAAATGTATTTCCTCCTTATGCTCTTAAGGTGACTTGTTATTACTGTAACTGGGTAAATGTGAGCGTTAGAGGATAAGTCATGTCGTGTTGTTTGAGTCATCAGTCCATAGACTGGTTTGATGCAGCCCTCCATGCCACTTTATTCTGTGCTACATTTTTTTTTTCTGTGTAATTGCTGCATCCTGCATCCTCTCTAATCCGCTGGTCATATTCATACCTCGGTCTGCTCCTATCGTTCTTACGGCCTACACTTCCCAAAAAAAAAAAAAAACTGAACAATTCCTGCGTGTTTTAAGATGTGTCCTGTCATTCTCTCTCTTCTTCTCGTCAAATTTATCCAAATATATCTCCTCTCAACAATTCGATTGAATGTCATTTCATTCGTGATTCGATCTCAATCTCACCGTCAGCATTCTTCTCTAACACCACATTTCAAAAGCTTCTATTCTCTTTCTTTCTGAGCAAGTTATCGTCCATGTTTCACTTCCATACAACGTCACGTTCCACACGTTAGTTGCTTTACGTCGCACCGACACGGATAGGGAAGAGCTAGGAGTTGGAAGGAAGCGGCCGTGGCCTTAGTTAAGGTACAGCCCCAGCATTTACCTGGTGTGAAAATGGGAAACCACGGAAAACCATCTTCAGGGCTGCCGACAGTGGGGTTCGAACCTACTATCTCCCGAATACTGGATACTGGTCGCACTTAAGCGAATGCAGCTATCGAGCTCGGTACGCTCCACACGAAAGTCTTCAAGAACATCTTTCTAATTCCTACATCAATGTTCGAAGTGAGTAAATTTATTTTCTGGAAAGGCCTTCCTTGCTTGTGCTAGTCTGTATTGTCCTCCTTACTTCTGCCATCATTAGTCATTTTGCTACCCAAGTAATAATATTAATCTACTTCCTTTAAGTCTTCATTTCCTAATCTAATATTACCTGCATCACCTGACTTCGTCCGACTGCACTCCGTTGCTTTTGTTTTGAACGCATTTATTTTCATCTTGTAGCCTACTCTTATGCCTTTGCTGGCGGGAAGTAGTGTTTACAGTGCACTGTGTCTTCTGGTATGGGCTAGAGCAATTTTGTTTCTTTCATTGATCTGTCTCTGTCTTATCCTTGGCTTTGACAATTCGAAAGTGACTGAGGTATGAGCGATGCTAGTATGGCCGTTCCTTATGCAGCCAGTCTCTGCTATGAATGGTGTGAAAATATTGCTCATAGGGTCGGTTGGTGCACATATTTCAGTGGGCTTGGCAGACGGTTATGTAATAGCAACTTCTGGCTTAGTGAGGAAAGCAATGGGAAACTACCTCACTTCTCATTTCCCTAGTACGCCTCTTCAGTGATGCCTAGGCCATCTATGACAGCTGATGGTGGAGCTGTGGAGGATCCAACCAGCCTTAGGGCTGAGGATTGAACATACGTACAGCCTACTCTTTACGCAAGACTCCGTCCATACCATTCAGCGATTTCTCCAAATCTGTAGTCTCAGATAAAATAACAATATCATCGACAAACCTTTGGGTTTTGATTTCTCCTTGGATGGTGAATCCCTTTCCAAATTCCTGTTTGATTTCCTTTACTGCCTGTTCTATATAAACATTGGAAAGGAGGGGGTACAAGCTACAGCCCTGCCTCACTCCTTTCTAGATTTCTGCTCCTTTTTCAAAACCCTCGATTCATATCACTGGACACTGCTTTTTATACAGATCGTTGATAATCGTTCTCGGTATCTGATGCCGATCACCTTCAGAATCTCAAATTGCTTGGTCCGAGAACACCAATCGAAGAAACAAAACCTTTGTGCAACGGAGCTCCGAGCCGACAGGATCGCGCCATTGCAAGTACGCTGCGGTGTTTTTGTGTTTGATGGTGATTTCTCGACATGGCTCTAAAGCCGGTCTTAAACCACGTGCAGATTCAGCAACACCGTCTCGCAGAGTCCACCTGAAGTCGTCCGCGAAACTGATAAAATTACAACGGCACGAGATATCGAATTATCTTTTTTAAATTACTTATCAGTACGACCAACCCTCTAACGCTCATATACAGGATGTTAGGTGTATACGTGCAGATATTTATAGTAGCAATAGAGAACGATGTGACGAACCACTATATATCAAACTTTTAGTAATCCTCGGAAGTTATTTTCGAGAGCAAAGGGGTACGATGTTTTTAGAATAGGTAGTATGCCTTGTTCTTGTGAATGAATAGCTTTCCTTTGATAACAGGCAAGTCACGCGCCATCCCTGCCAAACTGGTTTCTGTTCTGTTTATGTTAAGAGCAGCTACTGTGACAGCTGAGCGCTCCCTAATCAATGCCACGAGATGTTACGTAATATACTTGCCAAACTGGTTTTATGTTTACGAGCAACTGACCTACGGTAACAGCTGAAGGCTACCAGTCTACAACATGTTACGTTACATTATCGCCAGACTGGTTTGTTGTTGTTAGTATTTAGTTTCCGTCTTAGGCGTTTCAGACAACACTAGTTATCGGTTTCGGACCCTGGAGATGTATTGAATTCTCAGCGTTAATACTGGTTCATTTGCTGTTACGTCCTTTAGGGGATAGGGATATCTGTGGTCGTCAGCCCTGTGGTCTAGTGAGTATGGAAATGACCTGAAAACCTGTGTCGGTGCGCGACCTGTACGAGCGTGTGATATAATTATTGGTTGGGATACGCACGCCGGGACGTGAAATGCGGTACGATCCCCGTTGTGCATTGCGTAAAGGTAGAAAAAGGAAGACAGTTCCTTGCGCCAACGAACAAATGCATGGCATAGGATATCCATATGAGTAGAATCAGAATTGAATTATCGAAGCACATCGAACGTTTTGTTTCAAACGAAAAATGGACATATTATACAACTAAGTAAATTAAACGTACCTACATTTCGTGCTTCCTGCCTGGGTGAGTGGCTAAAACGGTTGAGGTGCCAGCCTTTTGACTCCAACTTCGCATGTTCGAACCTGGCCCCGTGCAGTGGTATTTGAAGGTGCTCAAATACGCCAGCCTCGTGTCGGTATATTTACTGGTACACCGAGCTCGATAGCTGCAGTCGCTTAAGTGCTACCAGTATCCAGTATTCGGGAGATAGTGGGTTCGTACCCCACTGTCGGTAGCCCTGAAGATGGTTTTCCGTGGTTTCCCATTTTCACACGAGGCAAATGCTGGGGCTGTACCTTAATTAAGGCCATGGTTGCTTCCTTCCCACTCCTAACCCTTACCTGCCCCGTCATCGCTATAATACCTATCTGTGTCGGTGCGACGTAAAGCAACTTGTCATTCGAGCCAAGACACCACTGTGGTTCAGAATATCCTCTGGTGCTTAAACATACGTTCACGGAGGTCATCCGAAGTGGTTACCTCAGTTCGGTATACTTTGTTTCTCATGTCCCCCTAGGCATAACAATCCACTGGAATAAGGGCTGGCCAATTGATAGTTCCACATCGTCCTGTCTACCGTTGAGGAAATGTCTGCACCATCGTGTAAAATCCACGTGGTTCGGCGTAGTCGAAGCGACACGTCCTCTGAAAGCTCCAGTAACGTACTGTATCTACCGTACAGGAGCAAGATAACATTACTAAAAAGATGTAACCGACCTCCAACTACACCCATCCTGATATTAATTAGAACCGGTGCTGGAAACTATTGAATGGGGATATTCCACAGCTCATGAGTGGGATATAGTGGGTTCCAACCCCTCTGTCAGCAGCCCTAAAGGTGGTTTACCGTGGTTTTCCATGTTCACACCAGGCAAATGCTGGGGCTGTAACGTCATGAATGCCACGATCGCTTCCTTTCCGATACTAGCCCTTTCCCGTCCCATCGTCACCATAAGGAAAGCTACACCGATCAAATTTATGCAAGTAAGGTGATTGGTACCGGTCTGAGTGTCTGAGACCGTTGAGGTCCTTATCTTCCGACCTCCAACTTGGCAGGTTCAATCTTGGTTCAGTCTGATGATATTTGATGGGGCACACATACGTCAGTCTCGTGTCGTAGAAATACTGGCACGTAAATGAACTCCTGCGATATGACATTTCGTCGCCTCAGCGTCTCAGAAAACGGTATAAATAGTATGTGGGACGTAAAGCAAAATAACGCTAATAAAAAGACGATTGGTCAAAGAGACAGACTTCCCACTGCATCCATCCAGATATTAATTGAGAGCCGGTGCTAGAGGTTGCCTTGGTATACTAAATATTAAACACTCCTTCTATAAAAATTGCCTCATGTGGCACTAATACACTTGACAGAAATTCTGGATTGAGTGCTTGATCAATTAACCAGCGGCAGAAATCCACTCTTAAATCATCACCGAGCTTGATAGTAGCAGTCGCTAAAGTTCGAACAGTATCCAATAATCGGGATGTACTGGGTTCGAATCCCTCTGTCGGCAGCTTTAAAGATGATTTTCCGTGGTTTTTCATGTTCACACCAGGCAAATGCTAGGGCTGTACCTTAATTAAGACCACGGTTGCTTCCTTCCCGATCCTAGTCCTTATATCTGTCGCCATAAAACCTATCTGTGTCGGTGCAACGCACCGATACAGATAGGTCTTATAGGACGATGGGATAGCAAAGGCCTAGGAGTTGGAAGGAGGCGGCCGTGGCCTTAATTAAGGTACAGCCCTAGCATTTGCCTGGTGTGAAAATGGGAAACCACGGAAAACCATCTTCTGGGCTGCCGACAGTGGGATTCGAACCCATTATCTCTGGTATGCAAGCTCTCAGCCATGCGTCTCTAACCGCACGGCCAACTCGCCCGGTAATAATAATAATAATAATAATAATAATAATAATAATAATAATAATAATAATAATTTTTGCTGCCGGGCAGAGTGGCTCAGACGGTTGAGGCGCTGGCCTTCTGACCCCAATTTGGCAGGCTCGATCTTGGCTCAGTCCGATGGTATTGGAAGATGCTCAAATAAGTCAGCCTCGTGTCGGTAGATTTACTGGCGCGTAAAAAGAACTCCTGCGAGACTAAATTACAGCACCTCAGCGCCTCCAAAAACAGTAAGAGTAGTTAGTGAGACGTAAAGCAAATAACATTACCGGTATTATTATCAACAAGTCATTAGGAGCTGAAAGGCAGGGAAGAAAATAGTAAAATATGCGTGGTGTAGGAGGAAACAAGATGAAATGTACTTCACCCGTGCCTACATCGCTCGCAGTAGTTTACTACAGGATAGTATGCGTAAGTCCAGAACCAGGTCTCTTTGCGATGAGTCAGGTGTATCTTCATATTGTGGTTAGCACTAGAGGACAAAGTGTGACAAACAGGTTTTGTGTATAAACATCAAACATACACACGCAATGTACCCAAACCAGTACAGTGTAGAATGAAGTGACTGCCATGCTGTGTTCAAGGTCAATATCTAGCGTTTTAACAAGCACGTCTTCCGTGTGTTGTGTTCAGCTTGCGCCACGTACAAGGCAATCGCGAACTGAAACTCTAGATTTATAATTTTTGTTACCGGTACTTCAATTTTTCTGCTCGGATTTATGAGAATATCGAACTATCGAGACTCAAAATACTACATCGATTGAGAACTGAACTCCCAACTCAATACGCTGCAGAAATGGTGTAACATCTGACATACCAATGTGAAACACGTAGCAATTGTTCAAGTGACCACCCTGGACTACTCTGCAGGCTTCACTTCTCCGTACCCGGCGAGTTGGCCATGCGGTTAGGAGCGCACAGCTGTGAGCTCGCATCCGGGAGATTGGGGCTTCGAACCCCAATGTCGGCAGCCCTGAAGATGGTTTTCCGTGGTTTCCCAAGTTCACACCAGGCATTGCGAGGGTTGAACCTTAATTAAGGCCACGACCACTTTCTTACCATTCCTAGGCCTTCCTTGTCCGATTGTCGCCATAAGACCTCTCTGTGTTGGTGCGACGTAAAGCAACTAACAAAAGAAAATCACTTCTCCGAATCCAGTCTTCCGTAATATCCATTGGAGATCTGGCGGGCCAATTGATGGGTCCATGTCGTCCTATTCGCCATAGACCAAAGGACTGATCCAAATAATCACGCAGTAAGCGGCTTATATCAGGTGGTGGACCATCGTGTAAAAACCACATGTTTCGGCGTAGTCGAAACGGAGCGTCCTCTGAAAGCTCTAATAACGTACCTATGAGGAACTCCAGGTAAGATACCCCTATGAACTGTGCAGGTAAGATGATGATAATAATGTCATTGGCTTTACGTCCCACTAACTACTTTTCACGGTTTTCGGAGACGCGGATTTGCAGGAATTTAGTACCATAGGAGTTCTTCACGTACCAGTAAATCTACTGACACAAGGCTGACGTATTTGAGCACCTTGTCAAGACTGGACTCAGAAGGCCAGTGCCTCAACCGTCTGAGCCACTCAGCCCGGCAAGATGATTGGTGCAGCACTGCGTAAAGTGCTGGCCTTCTGAACCCAACTTGGGAGGCTTGGTCTTGGCTCAGTCCGGTGGTATCTGAAGGTGCTCAAATACGTCAGTCTCGTGTCTGTAGATTTCTTTGCATTAAAAAATACTGCGATCAAAAAATTCTGGCATTTCAGCGTCTCCAAAAACCGTGAAACGTAACGTAAAGATATTATTATTATTATTATTATTAGTAGTAGTAGTAGTAGTAGTAGTAGTAGTAGTAGTAGTAGTAGTAATATTATTTTTACGGAAGTTCTAATTAAACGGGTCCATTACAGTCATCATTTTGCCTATCGGTACTTACTGTTCAGTAATAAGCCTTCCGTCCGCCTCTGTGGTGCAGTGGTTAGTGTGATTAGCTGCCACCCCCGAAGCTCGGGTTCGATTTCCAGCTCTGACAAGAAATTTGAAAAATGGTACGAGGGCTGGAACGGGGTCCACTTAGCCTCGGGAGGTCAAATGAGTAGAGGTGGTCCGATTCCCACCTCAGCCATCCTGAAAGTTGTTTCCCGTAGTTCCCCCCTTCTCCAGGCAAATGCCGGGATGGTATCTAACTTAAGGCCACGGCCGCTTCCTTCCCTCTTCATTGTCTATCCTTTCTAATCTTCCCACACCCCCGCAAGGCCCCTGTTCAGCATAGCAGGTGAGGCCGCCTGGGTGAGGTACTGGTCATTCTCCCCAGTTGTATCCACAATCCAATGTCTCACGCTCCAGGACACTACCATTGAGGCGGTAGAGGTAGGATCCCTTGCTGAGTCCCATGAAAAACCAACCCTGGAAGGTAAACAAATTAGGAAAAAGAAGAATAAGCCTTCTATTAGAAATGCCCGGCGGCAATTCCACAGTAGGTCTTTTTCCTTCGAGCAATGTTCACGATGATGCAACTACGGTTTTTGACATTTGTCTCATTAATAAAAATTTCACTGAATACTTATAGCCTTTTCTTTCAGTGTCCACCGTCCTTTCAATGACCTAAAAAGTTTATGAATAATCATAGACAACCCGCATTATCTATTGCCAGAAATTCATCGTAGACTGTCGCAATAACAGCACAGAAATGTTGCGCCCATATTTCATTTACTTATTAACCATTTCCTTTCATTTTGTCAGCTTGGATCACTGAGTAATGCCATTGACGTCTTAAAAATCGCACACAAATACACAACACTTGATTCGCACGTATGTGCTTGTACGGATCTTCGACGTCACTGTAAGGATTCTGTGTACTTTTCACACAGAGTACCCTACACCGGTTTTCGAGTACAGCAAGTGACCTGGCACGTGAATCATCCTCTTCTACTTGCCAAGCCTTCAGGGGAAGTGCACAACAACATGTGTTGGCCTGCGATAAGAAACAGGTTCAACAAGCCCTATACTCGGCTACTGTACTTCCGCTACGCGTGGACAGAATGACATCACCGGCGTATCCTGCTACGGCCGTTCAAAACACATTAGGTCCTGAAATATTTGGCTCAGTTATGGGCAAACTAATAGGACAAGGTAAAAAGTACATAGCATATATTATGAGATGTATTTTTCTTAGCCGACTAGCTTAATATCTGCACGTATACACCTAACACCCTGTATATGGGTCTCCGACCACCCTCTATATTCTCGGTGGCGTAGTAGCCGAGTGGTGTTCCCAATGGCTTCTCGCTAAAGCCACCGCTATTCGAATCCCGTTCCATGCATGTGAATTTTTGAAATAAAAATTCACATCCTTGTGGTCCGAATACCACGTTGACTTGAAGGTCCCATAGCTTAGATCACGATTCCAACAGTCACGTAAATCTACAAGCTTACTTGTTTTATATTTTATTTTCTAAACTTATGCTGTGAAAATTTAACGGTTTATGTTACCTTTGCTCATTTATTTTGTTAACGTATTGTTTCCAATAAAACATTGTCCGTTTTATTCTTCCTTTCTTCTTTCTTAATCTGTTTACCCTCCAGGGTTGGTTTTTCCCTCAGACTTAGCGAGGGATCTCACCTCTACCGCCTCAAGGGCAGTGTACTGGAGCGTGAGACTTTGGGTCGGGGGATACAACTGGGGAGTATGAACAGTACCTCGCCCAGGCGGCCTCACCTGCTATGCTGAACAGGGGCCTTGGTGGGGGATGGGAAGATTGGAAGGGATAGGGAAGGAAGCGGGCGTGGCCTTAACTTAGGTACCATCCCGGCATTTGCCTGGAGGAGAAGTGGAAAACCACGGAAAACCACTTCTAGGATGGCTGAGGTGGGAATCGAACCCACCTCTACTCAGTTGACCTTCCGAGGCTGAGTGGACCCCGTTCCAGCCCTCGTACCACTTTTCAAATTTCGTGGCAGAGCCTGGAATCGAACCCGGGCCTCCCCGGGTGGCAGCTAATCACGCTAACCACTACAACACAGAGGCGGATGTCCGTTTTATTACTCTAATTTATTTCAGGATGGCCCAATAAATGCATACACACACACAAAACTCGATTCAGTTATGAATGACCACTCTCACTAATTGCTGTCTATTTACAAGTCTCTCTTCTTTACTCACAGCAGGGAGTCCCAGCTTGTAGGAATTACCTGAGAGGGCCTTAATTCCATTCACAAGCTCCCCTTACTTTCACTTACCCAAGTCCAGTCACCCCACACAGCAGTTCGTGCAGAGAGCTAGGTTCTAACACAGTGCTACTAACTACACAACACGTGGTAACTGTTCCTTGGTTCGACTCCGAAGACAATCCAGTAACTCACAGTGAATAAATAAACAGCAACTGCTCAACAGTGCAAACCAGCAGGGCAGTACTCATAAAACGACCATTAGCGCTGTTTCAGTTACACTCGCGATAGCTGCTCCGGTCACCGAGTCTACGACGATTCTCAATCCACAGAAATACACAAACACACAGTACTGTAAGGCCTATGCACTGTCTCCAGTGCAGCTACTCACTGGACACTCTGACACCACAAAAACAGCTCCTCGTTCAGACCTTGGTGGGACACTAGCGACAGCCAACACCTCTGTCGCCCCCAGCCCAGCCACCGAACCCCCAACATACTTGAGTTTCACACTGACTCCACCACGGAGTCCAACACTGACTCCGAGTCCAGTACCAAACACTGCCTGACAGCAGCAGGGCCGGTACCGTAAGCTTTTAGCTCATCAGCCTCATTTTGGGCTTTGAAGCTATTTCCGACGATGTCTTCTTTCCAGGCGTTGATGTTCTGTTGTGTGGTGGCCAGTTTCTATCTTCCATCAGGACTGGACAGGATATGCCCTGCGCCCTCAGGGGCAGTGTAGGATTGGAGAAGCAAAGATCAGGTTTAGTGGCCACACACTCCTCTGCAAGGATAAGGACAGTTCCTTTAGCATCTAAGTGGCGACCACGCCCAATGTTGCTTACTGTCATGAGATTATTAAGTGCTAAGGATCATGAAAATTAGAGTAAGCTTGAAAGACGAGGAGGAAAGAGAAAGTGAGGAGAGTTAGCAAGGCAGATTGCAGGGCGGGAGTAGATGAGGAGTTGAACTTCTTGGCGGGATAAGATAACTTGAGTTGCTGTGGGGGGGGGGGGGCTTGACGGGGTTTGCTTGGTGGGGGTTAGTGCAGGATAAGTTGCTTACTAGGCATGGAAGGCGTTTGGAGTGAAAAGTAGGGGGATAATAAATTTAACAGGGCGGCAAGGATTGCAGAATTGTCATGATTAATGGGGGGTGGGTGGGTGGGTGCGGGCGGAGGGGAAGCAGTCGGGGGATAAATTTTGAGATTGAGGAGTGATGGAGGCTTCCTGTGAGAGTACTGCCTGACTGTCTGCGGCTAGCCTCCCATTTTATAGCTCGGGTGATGTGTACCAGAATATTCGCGATGTGTCAATAGACGGAACATTCTTGTTGCATCTCCCAGAAACTCGCATTTAAACCAGCCGAAGAGACCAGTACAGGGGAAGACCGGCCCCGTCCTCCAGCCTCCAGGCCGGCTGGGAGATCCCCGGTCGCCTGACTCATTTGCTCCTTCCAGGAAGTACCGAAAGGGACTACTACCCCAGGGCTGGCAGGTAACAGTATTGTACATTTGATGTAGAGTATTACAGATGCTTATTGATCTACAAGAAATGTAGGGTATATTTTAAAATTGCGCTGATCAAACATTAAAGTGGATCTCTGTATAAACATTTACAGTCATAAAGGGCATACTTGAGCTTGCTTTTTCATTCGTAGGTAGGTACACTCAACAGCACAGAAATTAGCCGGCAGCGAAATCTTTATTTTTATACATTCTCGAAACGCGAGGATATTCGTAAACAGTGGGTTGCCGCTGGCCGAAGAGATTATACTTGGAATCGAGCCATCTTCAGAATACAGTATGTTATCCCATTTTAACGAGAAGGATTTTAAAAGAAAGATATTCCCTGTTGTAGCCAGTTTCTGTGCAATCGAATGTATTCCATGTTCTACAGTTTACCAAACAAAAACAAACAACAAAACGAAACCCATGGCACTACAGCTCTGATGGGCCTTGGCCTACCACATGACCGCTGCTCAGCCCGAAGGCCTACAGATTACGAGGTGACGCCTTTTCAAAGCAACGAATCCTCTCGGCCGTTATTCTTGGTCTTGTAGACCGGGAACGCTTTCTCACTGTCATGTAGCTTCGCAATTGTTCGCACGTAGGCTGAGTGTCTGAGATCCACCCAGGAATCAAACCCGGGACCTCTGCATGGGAGGCTAGCAACCCCTAAACCATGGGGCCACCTTCTACAGTTTACAAGGCTACTTATTTAAATTGTCCTCTTTCATAATGTCCCGGTCTAGGAAGCCAAGAATAACGGCCGAGAGAATTCGTCGTGCTGATCACACGACACCTCATAAGCTGCAGGCCTTCGGGATGACCAGCAGTCGCTTGGTTGGCCATGGATTATCAGGGCTGTTGCGACATGGCTTTTTTGTTTGCTTGTTCATAATGTAGCTAAAAAATTAAGGTATATGTGCACGAAGAGTAGCTCAACAAACAAAAATAACAGCCCTCTGAATGTCCGGCTGCATGGCTAAATGGTTAGCGTGCTGGTCTTTGGTCACAGGAGCCCCGGGTTCGATTCCCGGCAGGGTCGGGAATTTTAACCACAATTGGTTAATTCCCCTGCCATGGACTGGGTGTTTGTGTCGTCTTCTTCATCATTTCATCACCATCACGATGCGCAGGTCGCCTACGGGTATCAAGTCAGAAGACCTGCTACTTGGCGAGTCGAAGTCCTCGAACACCTCCTGGTATTTCATTTCAATGTCTAAACAGGAATACTCTTCTTCATCTTCTTCTTCTCCTTCTTCTTCTTCTTCTTCTTCTTAATCTATTTACCCTCCAGGTTCCGTTTTTCCTTCGGAGGCAGCGAGGAATCCACCTCGGCCGACTCAAGGGCAGTGTCCTGGAGCTTCAGACTCTGAGTCGGGGGATACAACTGGGGAGAATGACCAGTGTCTGATACACATCGTACAGAACATTGAAAATATATGAATGAGTACTATAACTACTACTTAAGGGAAAGTTTAGAAAATATATACATTTCTACAGTATACCGATATGAAAATCCACAGCCTGTGTCCAGTCATTCGACCGGGTCAGGAATGGAATGAATGAAGCCCCCATCTAGCGGCGAGGATGGGAATTGTGCCGGCTGCCGAAGCCTGTAGCACTCCTCTGGGGCAATGATTAATGAATGACAGATGAAAAAGAATGATATTGGAGAGTGTTGCTGGAATGAAAGATGAGAGGGAAAACCGGAGTAGTAGGGTAGTTATATATGTTGGGTATTCAGCCCGAAGGCTGGTTTGATCCTCTGCAGCTCCGCCAACAGCTGTCATAAATAGCCTAGGCGTCACTGAAGAGGCGTACTAGGGAAATGAGGAGTGAGTTTCCCGTTGCTTTCCTCACCGAGCCAGCAGTTGCTATTACATATCAGTCTGCCAAGTCCACTGAAATGCATGCACCAACCGACCCTATGAGCGATAGTTTCACACCATTCATAACAGGGACTGGCTGCATAAGGAATGGTATTACTCGCATCACTCGTACCTCAGTCACTTTCATATTGTCAAAGCCAAGGATGAGACTGAGAGGGGTCAATGAAAGTAACAAATTTGATATAGCCCATACCAGAAGACATAGTGCACTGTAAACACTACATCTCGCCAGCAAATGCAGAGGGTAGTTATAGTACTCATTATTCATATATTTTTAATGTTCTCTACGTACGATGTGTATCATATAGATTATATTTGTTTTTTTACGCGTGATTACTTTCATTAATATCTACTATTACTGTTATTGTTATTAATATTGTTATATTATTTTCATCTGCCCACTGTCCCTTCTTGATGGATACAGTAATTTTGCACCCATCTCTTGGCACAGGTCAGGGTTAAGTGTAGCTTCCACCGAAGTCCCAGTCAACATCCATGGCTGTGATAATATGGAAGTTGCTGGGGTATGGGTAGTGCTGAGTAATGACATTCAGAGCATGATTGGTGCATCTAAGTGTTATGAAAGGTGCTGCTCATAGGGTCAGTCGTGCTGCAATAGTACTTTCTGACCCAGTGAGGAAAGCAATGGCAAACTACCTCACTCCTCATCTTGCCCAGTACGCCTCATGTTGGTGCTGCCATTGGTTTTGGGAGTTTCCTTATAACCGCATAACCTTTGCTGGTGCTATTTGAGGATCCAACCAGCCTCTGGGCTGATGACCTAACAGACAGACAGACATTATTTTCATCAGTAGTTATTATTAACCGTGTTCTAGGTTAAGACTGGTTAAGTGTAAGAAAGGGAGTACATCCCTAACTTTGCCAGAATAAATAAAACATTATTATTAAAAACCTGTCCCGCCTTCGCTTTGTCCAGCACAAATATCACATGAGTGACCGGGATTTGAACCACGGAACCCGGCAGTGAGAGGCCGGCGCGTTGCCCCCTGAGCCACGGAGGCTCCAGTCTACTGAGATATCGCGTTCAATTGAGAGGTGAAGGGAAGGGTTAGGAGAAGCAGAAGAAAAAGAAGAAAATCGGTGAAATGTAGAGGGAAATAATGATGAAGAGGCGGCAGGAGGAGGTGTTTTCAGGTCATAACTTGATGATTCATGCATGTTTACCTAGTACTTCGACACAGGCATGTTTTAAAGCTGAGCTGCTGGACATGCTTCTGACGTCCAGTGGTAAGAGATCCCATTGTCGGGCTGCAGTAACGGTGAATAATTTTGTGTAGGTTGCTGTTCTGTGTACAGGAAGGGATAAGGTATTTCCTAGGATATAGATCGTTATTTTCTACGAATTTCGCTGCAGTTTCACATTTATCGCAAAATAAGTTAATTTCGCGTTAAACTGGCCTTGTCGCTTTAATTCGTTTTAATTCGCGAAAACGAAATCACTCATTTCTTAACCAGAATCACAATTTGTTAAGATATTTCAAAATTGCTTCAAAATATTTGTTGTCGTTAATGCGAAAATATCATGCCTCTACATATGTGGTATGGTGGTCCGTCTTATAAATAATAACTCGTGTGAAACTAGAGACGATATGCAGTAAATGTGGCCGGTTGTGCAGGAAAATTTAATGAAGTTGCTAAGCTGAATGCCGGACAATATTGTGGAACTGCAAGCATATTAAGCGAGAGGTGTAAATTACCAGGTAAATAAAGGGGTATGGTTACGGGATGGCCCAGGCGCTGCTGGCTGGTTGGTCATCTTGTGCCGTGACGTCACGAGACTCACTTCCCCGCCAGCCGGAGAACTAAAGAGCCTGGCAGTGATACGTGCGCCACAGAGCTAGAAGAACGTGTTGTCAGTGTGTACAAAGAAGGCGGAGCTGTTAGACCTAGTCCGCGGCAGTTGAAAACAACAGTGGAATATTCTGTGGGTGAGTACGCGCAACCAATGTCTGTATTTATAAAAAGCTATGCTACTTTCCAATATTTCGAATACTTAGCCCAATATAGCCGGAAGTAGGAAGTTAAGGTTGAAAACTCTCTGTAACTATTGATGTGCCTACTTCACACTGAAACTGACAGCTCAGATTTCAGAGTGAAACGGCATTGTTGTGACACCTGACATTGGACGGAGAACAAAGATCCCCCTACGGGAGGTAGAGATAATAATGAAAGTATCGCCGCCACCCCCCCCCCCCAAAAAAAAAGTAATTGCATTTCGTCAACAAAATACTGACACTCTTGTAGAATCGGATTACCTAACTGAAAAATATAGCACGTACAATACTTGGTATAAGTCGCAATTAGCGTAGGTTAACCAATTTAAGAAGATCTTACCAACCCTATATTTATCTCCATATTAGCCTGTCTGGTGCCTTAGTCTTTATGGTACCGGGCGAGGTGGCCGTGCGGTTAGGGGCGCGTGGCTGTGAGCTTGCATCCGGGAGATAGTGGATTCTAATCCCACTGTCGGCAGCCCTGAAGATGATTTTTCGTGCTTTCCATTTTCACACCAGGCAAATGCTGGGGATGTACCTTAATTAAGGCCACGGCCGCTTCCTCCCAACTCCTTGGTTTTTCCTATCCCAATGTCGCCATAAGACCTGTCTGTGTCGGTGCGACGTTAAGCCACTAGCAAAAAAATGTCTTTATGGTCTAACACCGTGGTTAGTTGGTTCCAGTCCCGTTGGTCGGAAAAAAAGAATCAACCGCCTAGGAGAGGTTGTAGTATACCATTTCTAATCACTAGAGTGCATGCCAAAAGCCTGGATTCAATTACAAACCTCTCCGCACGTGGCTCAGGTGGTAGCGCGTTGACCTTTCACCTCTGGGTTCCGTGGTTCAAATCTCAATCACTCTATGTGAGATTTGTGTTCGACAAAGCAGAGGCGGGACAGGTTTTTCACCGGGTACTCCGGTTTTCCCTGTCATCTTTCATTCGAACACCATTCCAGTATCGTTTCATATCATCTGTCAGTCATTAATCATTGCCCCAGAGGAGTGCAACAGGTTTCGGCAGCCGGCATAAATCCTATCCTCGTCGCTAGAAGGGGCTTCATTCATTCCATTCCTGTCCTGGTCAAATGACTGGAAACAAGCTGTGTATTTTCATTTTTCCGCACTGTTAATTTGGAGCTAGGACATACGAAGCTGTTGATGGCGATTCCTCCGTGGGATGGAGACGTTAAACCAGGAGTAGGCTATACGCCGACGCCGGGTTTCATCATCTCCCTACCTCATTATCACCACACCCCCAGACGGACAGGTCGCCCATGGACGTCCACTAGAGAGACCTGCACAAGGCCACCCACAATCAATCCCTATTATGGGTTGCTAACGGTAGGCCTACATGTTTTCTTCCTTTTTCTGGTAGAAAAAAAAAAACTACCCTAGATTATATCCTAAAACTTGTAAATGCTATTCTAATTTGATTGGTGATTATTATTGTTTTAAAGGGCCTGATATCTAGGCCATAAGCCCCTTATCCTAATTTATTATGCTTCAATTACCAGTTACTTATCTCCTATTAACTAACGATTAATTTAACCGATTGTTACATTTTTGTTTTTTAGTCAGTCATTCACTACTGATCTGCATTTAGGGCAGTCACCCAGGTGGCAGATTCCCTATCTGTTATTATCCTAGCTGTTTCTTACATGATTGCAAGGAAATTGGAAATTTAATGAACATCTCCCATCGTAAGTTATTCCAATTCCTAACTCCCCTTCCAATAAACGAATATTTGCCCCAATTTGTCCTCTTGAATTCCAGCTTTATCTTCATATTATGATTTTACCTACTTTTAAAGACACCACTCAAACTTATTCGTCTACTGATGTCATTCCTCGCCATCTTTTCACTGACAGCTCGGAACATACCCCTTAGTCGAGCAGCTCGTCTTCTCTCTCCCAAGTCTTCCCAACCCAAACTTTGCAAAAAAAAAAAAAAAAGAAATTAACGCTACTACTTTGTCGGAAATCACCCAGAACAAATCGAGCTGCTTCTCTTTGGATTTTATCCAGTTCTTGAATCAAGTAATCCTGGCAATCCCAACTCTAGTTGGGGTCTTACCAGAGACATACATGCCCTCTCCTTTACATCCTTAGTACAACCCCTAAATACCCTCATAACCACGTGCAGAGATATGTACCCTTTATTTACAATCATATTTATGTGATTGTCTGCCTCTGTGGTGTAGTGGTTAGTGTGATTAACTGCCACTCCCGGAGGCCCGGGTTCGATTCCCGGGCCTGCCACGAAATTTGAAAAGTGGTACGAGGGCTGGAACGGGGTACACTCAGCCTCGGGAGGTCAACTGAGTAGAGGTGGGTTCGATTCCCACCTCAGCCATCCTGGAAGTGGTTTTCCGTAGTTTCCCCACTTCTCCTCCAGGCAAATGCCGGGATGGTACCTAACTTAAGGCAACGGCCACTTCCTTCCCTCTTCCTTGTCTATTCCTTCCAACCTTCCCATCCCCCACCAAGGCCCCTGTTAAGCATAGCAGGTGAGGCTGCCTGGGCGAGGTACTGGTCATCCTCCCCATTGGTCTCCCCCGACCCAATATCACATGCGCCAGGACACTGCCCTTGAGGCGGTAGAGGTGGGATCCTTCGCTGAGTCCGAGGGAAAAACCAACCCTGGAGGGTAAGCAGATTAAGAAAGAATTTATGTGATTACCCCAATGAAGATCTTTCCTTATATTAACACCCCATCAACGCAGTAATTAAAACTGAGAGGACTTTTCCTATTTGTGAAACTAACAACCTGACTTTTAACCCCGTTTAACATCATACCATTGCCTACTGTCCATCTCACAACATTATCGAGGTCATTTTGCAGTTGCTCACAATCTTGTAACTTATTTATTACTCTGTACTTAATAACATTATCTGCAAAAAGCCTTATCTCTGATTCCACTTCTTTACACGTATCATTGATATATAGCCCTGTCCCATGGCTAAATAGTTAGCGTGCTGGCCTTTGGTCGCAGGCGCCCCGGGTTCGATTCCCGGCAGGGTCGGGAATTTTAACCTTCATTGGTTAATTTCTCTGGCACGGGGGCTGAGTGTATGTGTTGTCTTCCTCATCATTTCATCCTCATCACGACGCGCAGGTCACCTACGGGAGTCAAATCGAAAGACCTGCACCTGGCGAGTCGAACATGTCCTCAGACACTCCCGGCACTAAAAGCCATACGTCATTTCATTTCATTGATATATATATACTGTGTATATATATATAAGAAAACATAAAGGTCCAATACTACCTTGAGGAATTCCCCTCTTAATTATTACAGGGACAGATAGAGCTTCGCCTACTCTAATTCTCTGAGTTCTATTTTCTAGAAATATAGCAATCCATTCAGTCACTCTTTTGTCAAGTCCTATTACACTTATTTTTGCCAGTAAGTTGCCATGATCTACCCTATGGACAGTTGTCAGTTTTATTCAGTACATATTCCTTTGAGTGTTTCCATTTGACCTTGTAGTACTTTTAACTGATATCTATATATATAAAATAAGAGTTTTGTCTGTACATTGCTCAGAATTTGAAAATAATGGTATTTCTGTATCGGTCATGTCCATAGTAACAAGAAAATGCACTTTTTACTTTTCCGTAATTTCTGTCTGTCTGTCTGTCTGTCTGTCTGTCTGTCTGTCTGTCTGTCTGTATGTACACGCATCACGAGAAAACGGTTGAAGTGAATTTAATGAAAATCGGTATGTGAAGTCGGGGGATGAGCCTCTACAATCTAGGCTATAAATCATTTTACTCACGCTGAGTGAAATGGTAGTTTAGGGGAAGGCCTAAAATTGAATTCTCAACTATTTATGTTATTAGTGGTCTAATGAAAATCGGTATGTAAAGCCGGGGGATGAGCCTCTACAATCTAGGCTATAAATCATTTTACTCACGCTGAGTGAAATGGTAGTTTAGGGGAAGGCCTAAAATTTAATTCTCAAATATTGTTGTTATTAGTAGTCCTATCTTGATGAAAATCGGTATACAAAGTCAGGAAATAAGTCGCTATAGTCTAGGCTGTAAATTATTTTATTCACGCTGAGTGAAATGGTAGTTTAGGGGAAGGCCTAAAATGTAATTCTCAAATATTTCTTATTAGAGGTGTAATCGATGAATGCTACATAACTTATATAGTATTAAATTTCCTATTATTCATGTCATATACATTGTTACCGTACTGGCTATGATCACAAAGATATTCATGAATTTGGATTTTTGTTACTAAGTCCATATCAGCGCCGAGTAACGAGAAAACGGGTAAACAGTATTTAATGAAAATCGGTATTTAAAGTCGGAGAATAAGAAACTACAGTTTATGGTATAAAATATTTTACAAATCACAGAATCGAAAGAAAATTAAATGTGAAGGCCTACAATATAGAAAGCTCCTAACATTGATCAACAATAACATTACATTGACCATTGTTTGTCGTGATGTGCTTTGTGTCTTCTGTTGCCCCTGATCTCCGGTAGATAGGATTACTGCTGCGTACAGAGTATTTTTTTATTTGTTTTACGTTGCACCGACATAGATAGGTTTTATGGCGACGATGGGATAGGAAAGGGCTAGGAGTGCCTTAGGCCTTAATTAAGGTACAGGCCCAGCATTTGACTGGTGTGAAAGTGGGAAATCACGGAATACCATCTTCAGCGCTGCCGACAATGGGGTTCGAATCCACTATCTCTCGGATGCAAGCTCACAGCTGCGCATCGCTAACCACACGGTCAACTCGCCCAGTCGTACAGAGTGTAACATCCTGTCTGAATATTGATGGGAAGTAGCTGGGGAGTTAGATAACTTTCTTCTTTAGCATGCCATTCCCCTGGTTTATAAATTTTCTGATACTACTGGTACGTAACACACTGGATCATCATAGCATTCGGGCTATTCAATCCCTACTCTGAGGCACTGATTGGAATGAACAGTGTCCATATTTAGCAGAATAATGGCAGATGAGTGTTCATGGCAATCTGCGGCCTGGTCATCCCAGCTCTGGAACTTTGGACTATTAGATTGGCACCGCAATCTAACCGCAGCACTGTTCGTTAAAAGTGATAAAACGTGCGGCTTTCCATTTGATCGAGTATTTTATATGATAGCATTGCTTTTAATCGTTACATTCATACTTACGTTTTTGTAATGACCTACGTTGATTTCAGGTTAGGAAAACCACGAAGTCAGTCTTTCTGAGAATCCCGTAGCGAAGCACGGGTACATCAGCTAGTATTTAATATTTTAGCTAAAGTTAGCGGATATTTGAAGATGCTCAATACGCCTGCCTTGTATATTAAATGGAACTGAAAGGACCTTCTGTGGGACAAAGTTTTGGCTCCTTTGCGTCTTCGAAAACCATAAAAGTAGTTAGTGGGATGTAAAATCAATACCCTTATTATTTTTCTATGCAGTCGAATGTCTTTCTTACAAAGTAACGAAGATCAGATATTGCCCGGCTCTGAGATAATACTGTCGTTATTGTCGCCATCAGTCCGCCTCTGTGGTGTAGTGGTTAGTGTGATTAGCTGCCACCCCCGGAGGCCCGCGTTCGATTCCCGGCTCTGCCACGAAATTTGAAAAGTGGTACGAGGGCTGGAACGGGGTCCACTCAACCTCGGTCAACTGAGTAGAGGTGGGTTCGATTCCCACCTCAGCCATCCTGGAAGTGGTTTTCCGTGGTTTCCCACTTCTCCAGGCAAATGCAAGGATGGTACCTAACTTAAGGCCTCGGCCGCTTCCTTCCCTCTTCCTTGTCTATCCCTTCCCATCTTCCCGTCCGCCGCAAGGCCCCTGTTCAGCATAGCAGGTGAGGCCGCCTGGTCATATTCCCAGTTGTATCCCACGACCCAATGTCTGAAGCTCCAGGACACTGCCCTTGAGGCGGTAGAGGTGGGATCCCTCGCTCAGTCCGAGGGAAAAACCGACCCTGGAGTGTAAGCAGATTAAGATATTGTCGCCATCAACGGCAATGTTGTATATTGGAATTCAGTAGCAACAAAGGTGATTAAACAGCACATGGATGTGGATTATTATTATTATTATTATTATTATTATTATTATTATTATTCATCTATACGGCTACCTCTCGGCCACGTTTACACGATCTACCTACCTGTCCTGTCATGCAGACTAATGCCCTCCTCTTTCCACTCTTTCTAGCTTCTCCTTTATTTCTTCCACTGAGATGGCTTGGCCAGTGGCTTTTCGGGTGCATCCCTCACTCCCGCAAACTTTTTCGAAAATGTTGTCATGTTCTGCATCTCTTCCGCCTCGACACCCACTTCTGCTAGGTCTTAGTGCACTTGTATTAGCCACCCAGGCTGTATTCACCACTTTTTTGAAGAACGAGTATTTTGTACAATTGTGCTGTACGTCGCACCGACACAGATAGGTCTTACGGCGTCGATGAGGTAGGAAATCGCACGGCCACTTACTCGGTAAGGAGCATTTTCTTGGCCAACCTCTCTTGATTCATCCTTTTAATGTGTCCGTAAAAGGCCAGTCTTCTTTTCCTCATCGTCGTCGTAATTTTTTTAGATGGTTTTATAGAGTTCCTGATTTGATCTCAACCGGAAAGTATGTAGGTCATTTTGCAACTTCTTTGGACCCAAGATTTGTCTAATGATTTTAACGTCGGATCGACTGCAACGTACTCGTATTTTGGCGACGATGGTATATGAAGGGGCTAGGACTTGGAAGGAAGAAATTCATTAATGTGCAGGCCTAGCATTTGCCTAGTGCGAAAATGGAAACGACAGAAAACCATCTTCAGAGCTACTGACGGTAGGGTTCGAACCCACTATCTCCTGAATGTAAGCTCACACCTACCTGATCTAAACCGCGTAGCCAAACCGCTCTATTTATTTATTTATTTATTTATTTATTTATTTATTTATTTATTTATTTATTTATTTATTTATTCCATGGCTATTACTTTCGATGACCATGCTTTTTCATACCGTGTCTACTCGTGAAGAGCATTTCGGACTCAGAAGTTCAATTGCATCATGAATGGCAGGCACCACTTGCCTCTGCGGGCCTTGGCCTTCCTCAGACGCTCCTGACGATCTTTCTTGCTCATTGCCATACTCCTCCAGTTCTTGGTTCCTAGGATTTCGATGTCCTGGCATTCGTCCAACTCAGCTTTGAGCTACCAACTTTTAGAAATACTTCTGGCTAAGTATTAAGTTTTTCTTCATTATCCTCTTACCACTCGTACGTAGTACGTGTCCAGCCCTCAGTACCAAGGTCGTAAACGGAAGGGGGGGAGTTATCTGGGTAGAACCCCCTCCGAAATAAGTGAACTTGACAAATTTAAGCAGCGTAGCCTATATGGGTTTTGGAACAGCCTACTATGATTTTTAAATATTATAAAAACAAGCATTTGCTAAATAAACAATTGAATTTAAGCTATAAAATTTGTACCATCTTTAAAACCTGTTCCATGAATACAGTTGACAAATTTACTGAAAATATAAATGGAAATTTTAATTTTGGTGAGTGATACGGACTGTTTGTTGTTCATGTTCTTAATGCATTTTGCATTATGAAAATCGAATTCAGTAAGCATATACAAATAAATAATGTTATCGAGTCGCTAGAATGTTTACAAAATGAATGATACCTCTAAATATTTTTAACACTTACATTGTTAAATTTAACCCCCATTTTTAAACAAAGGTTTATGTCGCACTGGACGCGCGTGTTTAAGCGAGTTCTGCCCATCAGACCGCTATGAATTTACCTTTCTCACCCGTTGAGCTGTAAAAGGTACTACTCTGAAACTATTTCAAACGTTTCTGTCTCTAAAATCTGTTTGAAAGTAAAAAGTATGTGTTACTATAGTTATTGTTTTCGGAAGCATCCCGCCCCCTCTCAAATCCTAACCTCCTCCCAAAAATATTCCTGGGTGCGACCTTGCTCAGTACCCTCTTGATCTTAGCTAAAACGATCGAGCTGAAACTGTGACCACCCACGGGAATTGAACCCGGTATCTCTGTTGTGCGTATGACTGCGTTAACCCATTGCGCTAGAATGTTCAACACACGAAAGAAAGACATAGACAGGTCTTAGATCTTCAATTGGCTATTCTTGGGGATTACTATGAAACCTCTTGACGATACTCTGATGCGCATGGTGTTCACCTGCAGCGCTTATGGTTGCGGAACAGAATCCTGATGGAATCTGTTATCATCATTCTTTCTTTTTTTTAAAAAGCTCCCTCCGTCGATCAGCGGTGGAGTGTCTCCCTTTGGATTCAAATATTGTCGGTTTAAACCCGGCAGAGGCAGTCTATTTTTGAAAGGCTGCAACTTTCATTCGACAGTGCATGTCATACAAAATCAGAATGTAAAAAAAAAAATAATAACTCTGCCAGAGGTTAGTTCTCTGCCATCTCATAGATTAAAACAGAATTTCAGAAATTGAAACGCAGGCAGTCTAAACGGAGCCAAATCCAACTATCTGCACGTAGTAGTACCATTATTATTTCTTTTTAATGCGAGAAACCTTTGTTTTTACTGGCACGTTAAAAACGCCCATTTATGATAGCAACAAGGAGAAGAATAATTTCAAGACCACTGAAGCTCTAAAACGCTCTAGGTCAGGGGTTGTGATAGCCGAGTAGCGTAATCCAAAGACAGTCACAGTTCTAATCCTGGCCAATGCAAGTGCGGTTCTTCTCCTTCTGCTTCTTCGGTACTGTGTTGCTTTAAGGCCATGGCCTTAATTAAGGCACAGCCCCAGCATTTGCCTGGTGTGAAAATGGGAAACCACGGAAAACCATCTTCAGGGCTGCCGACAGTGGAGTTCAAACCCACTATCTCCCGAATGCAAGCTCAAAGCTGCGCGCCCCTAACCGCATGGCCAACTCACTCGGTGGTACTCTGTTCTGTCCCGTGCGATTCCTCTCTGTGTGGGGGCGTTAGGATAACAACCATGACATCCTCTCGTAAGAGGCGAATAAAAGGGGCCCACAGACTCTTAACTTGGGAGTGAGGATTGGCGACTACGGTGCCCTTAGCTGAGTCCTAGTATTGCTTCCACTTAAGCCTACTTGAACCAGGCTCCTCACTAACCAGCCTCCCTTAGTCAACTCTTGTTCTTTTCCGACTCCGACGATATTAGGTTTTCGAGGCCTAAGGAGTATTTCATTTTCACGCCCTTCGTGGCCCTCGTCTTTCCTTTTCCGATACCTTCATTTTTTGAACTGTCGAACTCTTCCGCCTTTCTGATTAGTGTTAATAGAGGATAGTTGCTGAGTTGTACTTGCTCTTGAAACTATAATCACCACCACCACTTGTCCTGGGCCAGTTGCCTTCCTTCGTTAGGGTTCTTTCCTCGGTACTTCGCACTTTCATTAACCACATAATCCCAATCCATCCCTGGACGTCTTTCTTCTTGTTCCCTCATATCTGACCACAAAGCCGGGTTTGAGTGGCTCAGGCAGTTGAGGCGCTGGCCTTCTGACCCCAACTTGGCAGGTTCGATCCTGGCTCAGTCCGGTGGTATTTGAAGGTGCTCAAATACGTCAGCCTCTTGTCGGTAAATTTACTGGCACGTACAAGAACTTCTGCGGGACTAAATTCCGGCACCTCGGCGTCTCTGAAAACCATAAAAGTAGTTAGTGGGACGTAAAGCCAATAACAAGATTATTATTAGGACCAGGTGACCAAATTATTTGAGTTCTCTTGTTGATGTCATCCACCACAGATGTCACCTCAAGCTCTTCTGTTACAGCTTTGTTCTGCATTCATTCATTCATTCGTTTCTCTCTCTCTCACACACACACACACACACACACACACACACACACACACACACACACACACACATTTCAACGTACGCATTTCATTTCTGAACTTCTTACGCTGCTATCATACCTTAGTGTCTCTGAGCCATTCAGTGAAGTGGACAGGGACAGTCTTATAGATCTGAAGCTTGATCTTCTGTGATCTGATACGTAGCCATGAGGGGGAAGGGGGGGTGTTTACTGGGGGTTAGTACTCCCCCCACTAGAATTTTTTTACAAATAGGGAATAAAACAGAAACTGACAATAACAATAACCTAAATAAATATTCAGAGACATAACTGTAGAACCAACATATCTGTAATTTAGTTGTATCAGTGTCCTTATAATGACAAGTCATGCATGCACCTTCATTGTGTTCTACCATCATATTGTAACTACTGTATAAACACCCACCCATCAGCCGACGCTGGCTACGGTACTGTATGTGATACTTCTTTTTTGCTGACTAAGCTCTGACTCAGCTGGTAATAGATGACATTGGAGTTTTCAACTGTATTATTATTGTTTTCATGTTTGATCTTAGCATCTTAAGAAATTCCTGTGCCCAGATAGTTGACCACGAACCTGCTACGCTGCCAGAGAAGGGGGAGAGGTGATACTCCCACTGGCGCGTTCCACGTGTCGGATAGGGGGGGGGGGGGGGTCCTAACCGGCTTGCCGGCGGACTGAGGGCAAATAAAATACCTCTCGCGGACCAAACACAGAACCCCCTGTGGTTGGGGGACGCGGACGAAGAATACACCCACGGTATCCCCTGCCTGTCGTAAGGGACGACAAAGGGATGATCAAATTAGTACCGTGATACTACTTGTAATTAGTACCATCACACAGGGAACACCATGAATCGCCTTTACTTGCGCGTAGTACCACTATGTTAGGTACCAAAAAGGTTTGTGATTAGTAACATCAGTGTGTACTCAGGATGCATTTTACAGTACCTGTGATTCATACCACTATATGAGCGACACCATGGTTCTGCCTTGCCTATGATTAGTACCCACTATATGAGGAACACCACGGGATAGTGCGAGTCCCTGTGGTTAGTCCAGTTGTGTGAAGAACATTATAGGTTTGCGTTGCCTGTAAATAGCGACACAGTGTGCGAAACACCATAGGTCTGTGTTACATGTGCGCATTACATTACCTGTGAGTAGTACCATAATGTGTGGAATACCGCAAGTCTACGCTACTTTTGATCAGTACCGCAACATGACAAATACTATGGTTCTACTTTCCTAGCGATAAGTACCATTATGAGGGGCCGATTACCTGGATTTTGGACCCCTTTAGACTACTACAAACATAATCGATTAGTATTGTGCTTTAGAAGCAGTAATACTATTGTTTAACGCTAGTTTCTGGGAATGTGGGGCATTGGCATTGCGGGTCGGATCCACTGATTGTTTTAAATTCATATCCATCCATTCATTCTCCGTCCTCGCGTTTTGAACTCTCGTCAGTGGAGAATTATGGATTTTTATTTGTGCTTACATTTCGTGCCATTAGGGGGCCGATGACCTAGATGTTAGGCCCCTTTAATCAACAAGTAGCATCATCATTATCATCATCAGATAGTTGAAAGAACTGACTGTTCTCCCTTCCATTTGATGTTGATATCCTTTTCCTTGCCTCCGAAATTCAGCACTTTGCTCTTAGAGATATCATAGGCCAAGCTATGCAAGTACACAGGCGTAACTGCTAGTTTTATTTATTTGTACCGAGCGAGTTGCCCGTACGGTTAGGGACGCACAACTGTGAGCTTGCATTCGGGAGATTGTGGATTCGAGCCCCACTGTCGGCAGCCCTGAAGATGGTTTTCCGTGGTTTCCCATATTCACGCCAGGCAAATGCTGGCGCTGTACCTTAATTTCCACGGCCGCTTCCTTCCCACTCCTAGTCCTTTTTATATCCTATCGTCGCCATAAGACCTATAGCAAATTGCAAAAAAAAAAAAAATCTTATTTTTCTAATCATTAGTCTGACCATTCCACAAACTTTATAGATGCTCTTGATTACTCTAACAATCTTATCTGGTGCGTGAGGGTTCCGAAGCGATTTCCTTAGTCATAGAATCAAATGCCTCAGCTAGATCTAAGAATGCGAAGTAACCTATTTTCCTCGGCTGTTCATCTTCTCCGTCAACATTCAAATGCAACTTATATGGTCCTGAGTTTGTCGCCCAGTTCTAAGAGCAGCTTGTTCCCCCTGCAGCTCTAATTTAACATACGTCGTAGACACTTTTCAATACTCCTTGTGTACAGCGTACATCACATAGGAGAGGCATATGACACGATAGTTTTGACCAGTGCGATTCTTGAAAATGAAAAGTCATGCCCTTGTGGTTAGGAATCCACGTAGAAGTGAAGCTCTTTTGATTGTTATCAATAAGATTCGGATGTTAAGGAAAAGTCATATTTCATTCCTGATGTTATTTTACCCGAAACCTAAAGAATAACTGTGAACGATGGGTCTCTGGCCCCGTTTAAAGTAATTTCACACTGCTTGATAAAAAATTTGAAGCACCCAGAAGAAATGATCGGATGTCAATGTAACTTCATACATGTACACACCTTCGGCGGGTGTGTAAATGATTTGAGTAGCAATTCTCCGTGACAGGTAGAACGGCCATCAGAATGCATTAGTGTTGTTCGCGTTTAGTGTTCTTACCAGGCGTGGTAGTGTATATAAGGGGCATAAACAGCGTAAGATGTTGAGTGATCAATGTGAAGCATACGGAAATACCGTGTACCCGTGTGAGACAGCGTTTCAGCACATGAGAGTTTGAAAGGGGTCCCATTGTGGGTCACCAATTTGCCCGGCTGGTCTTATCATTCAGCATCCAGATTTGTGGGTCATTCGGATGTAACAGTGGCCCGATGTTGGACTGCATGGAAACGTGAAGGCAGGCATACTCGCCGTCAAGGTTCCGATCGACCACGTCTGACCACCACAAGGGAGGCTCGTCGTATTGTGCACCTAACACATCGTAACCCGTTCACATCTGCGACTACCATCCGCAAACAAGTAATGGACACCCTGCAACATTCTGTGTCATCCCGCACCATTGGTCGCAGACTAGCAGTGAGCCGGACTAGGAGTGCGTTTGGAGTGGTGCCGTGACCCAGAAGCTTGGACTTCTCAGAATGGCGTCTCATTGTGTTCAGCGATGAATCGCTGTTCTGCCCTACCCCGGATAACCATCGTCTGCGAGAATGGCGGCGAGATGGGGAGAGGTCCCATTCTTCCAATGTTTTAGAGACGCATAGCGATGTTACTTCTGGCGTCTTGGTGCGGGGAGCCATGAGGTATGATTTCAGGCCACGGCTGGTAGTGATTGAGGGAACTCTAACGGCACAGCGGCACGTTACGGACATCCTGCGTCCTCATTTTTCAACAGGACAACGGTCGTTCACACACGGCACGTGTCTCTGAGATGTTGAGGTACTTACGTGGCCAGCAAGATCCCCACATCTATCCCCGACAGAACATGTGTGGGACCAGCTCGGACGTCAAGTCTATCTCAGTGCCAGGGCCAATGACCTTCGATGTTAGGCCCCTTAAAACAACAAGCATCATCATCATCATCATCTCAGTGCTAGTATCCAGAATATCAAGGACCAGTTACAACAGTTGTGGGCCATTTTGCCTCAGGAGAGGATGCAACGGCTTTATGACACCCGTCCCAACAGAATCAGTGCATGCAACCAGGCCAGAGAGGGTGCAAGGTCATACTGATAAAGGGCTCATACTGCCAAGTTCTTTGTGAATTTGACTCGATTTTGTAATCACTGGAATATCAGATACCTTCTCAACACGTGAAGTTTCATTTTTTTTCACGACTCCACTTTGGGTGCCTCATTTTCTTTTCTTTTTGGTCGGGCAGTGTATATTGCATATAAATGCATATTTCGGCGATTTTTATTTCTTTGGCCATATTTTGTTTATTTTACTGATAAGTTATAAGGTCATATTTGGTTATATTTTGAGCATTTTTGCTTAAATTGAGGCGTCCTTTTTAACAATATACTTGTTATCTGCGTCGATGTTCAAACCACGGGATTTCAAAATACTGTAGCAGATGTTTTTTCTTTCTTTTCCAAAAAGAGACAGGTAGCAGGTTTGAAAGACATGGTTCCGGGGAAGACGTGCAGCACGAACGTACGCGGACAGATACCAAAAAGCATGCTAATGCTTCATTTTTCGTTATCTTTTTTAGGAAAACAGTAAGAACTTGGCCTCAGGGCTATGATACTGAATGAAAGTACAAAGTTTTAATGTACCTACTGTAGCACTGCCAGTTTATATGATTAAATGTGTCTGCTGTATTGTCGCTGATTACTTTTTAACTTCCTTTCACATCCCCCCACCCCTTACGTGATTTTCTGGGGGGGGGGGTAAATACGTGTTTCTTTATTAGTAAAGGATCTTCTAAATATCAATTATTACGACTGTAACATCTTCAGTTTTTGAGATATGTGTCCTCATAAAAGGAATTCAACCCCTTTTTACCCCCGTCCCCAAGATGATTTTCCCCCAAAAATGCGTTTTTCTTTGTTTTTAAAGGAGATCCAAATACCAATTTTCACGTCTGTAACAACTTTAGTTTTTATTAGATGTAAGTATCCTCATACAATTAATTAAAGTAATTTTTCAATTCTTTCACCCACCCACTTTCATTGGATTTTCCGAAATCAAAGGAATACGTGTGTCTTTACTTTTAAAGCAGATTCCAAATACCAATTTTCGCATCTGCAACTTCTTTCGTTTTTGAGGTAATTGTACCTTCATACAAATAATTCAACTAATTTTTCAATTCTCACCCCCCCCCCCCTCTTTAAGTTGATTTCCGAAAACAAAAAATACGTATTTCTTTATTTTTAAAGGAGATTCTAAATACCAAATTTCACGTCTGTAACATTTTCAGTATCCCAATAAAAAGAATTCAACCCCATTTTCAGCCATTTTCCCCCCACTCAAGTGGTTTTTACCGAAAAGAAAAAATACATGTTTCTTTATTTTTATTATAGATAAAAATACCATTTTTTACTTCTGTAACATGTTAAGTTTTTTAGATATACTGTAGACATGTTCAATTTAAAATTTCACCCCCTTTTTTGTTCCCCTTAAGTGGAGTTTCTGAAAACGAAGCACCTATGTTTCTTTACTTTTACAGGAGATTCCAAATACCAATTTTTACGTCTGTAACATTTTACGTTTCTGAGATATACTGTAGATGTAGTCTTTCTAAAAATTCCCCGCATTTATCTTTCCTGTTTAACCCCCATTAATTGGATTTTCAAACACAAAAGAAAATGCTTGTTTCTTTATTTTCAAAGGGGATTCCAAACACCAATTTTCAGGACTGTAATATCTTCAGTTTCTGAGATATAAGTATCCTCATTAAAGGCATTCAACCCCTTGTTCACCCTTTTTCACCCTTCCTAGTGGGATTTTCCCAAAAAATACGTATTTCTTTATTTTTAAACGAGATTCTAAATACCAGTTTTTACATCTGTAAACTTCAAAAGTTTTGAGATATAGATACACTCATTTTAAACATTCACCGCCCTCTTTTCACCCCCTTAGCGACGGAATATTCAAAAATCCTCCCTTAGCGAGCACCTACATTGTAATATAAATTTATCCTAAAAATTTAATTTCTTTATGTCTAATACTATCTGCGCACTTTTTATCGATAGATTTGTGTACGGGTTTGAGGAGTAAGGAGGGAGCAATTCCGGTTCCGTTAGTACAGCCAACTGAATGGAAATGAAATCTGAATTGAATCGATAATATGATCGATCGATATGAATTTTGCTAAACCTTTGTTATCTTAAGCCAACAACTGTGTCACACGCACATTATATAACATTTCTCGATGCGAATGTTATCCCTAGAGTGAATTTTATAGTTTGGCTTTGCCGTGTAAATAACAACAGTACTAGTACGTAAAGTGTACGCCAGATGTCGCACAGCGATGCATAAGCGATTCATAGTTTGTGTTTCAAAGGTTGCCAGTACGAATCTCGAAGATTGCCGAGGTCGACCAATTCAGTACCAGGGTGTAAATCTATCCAGAAAAGGTGCGCAGATAGTAGTTTTAGCTCGGCGATGATGAATGTGTCAGTCAGTCAGGACATTTTATTTTATATATATAAATCATAGCCCTGAGATGCAGTTCATACTCCGTTTTCCTTTAAAAAAACAATAAAACACAAAAAACGGAATATTGGCATAATTTTTGGTACCTGTTGGCGTACGTTCGTAGAGCATCTTTCTCAGAATCATGTCGTCTGAACCTGCTATAAGCGAGCTCGGTAGTTGCAGTCGTTTAAGTGCGGCCAGTATCCGGTATTCGGGAGATAGTGGGTTCGAATCCCAATGTCGGCAGCCCTAAAGAAGGTTTTCCGTGGTTTGCCATTTTCTCTCCAGGAAAATGCTGGAGCTGTACCTAAATGAATGCTACGGTCACTTCCTACCCACTCCTAGCCCTTTCCTGTCCCATTGTCCCCATAAGACCTACTGTGTCGGTGCGACGTAAAGCAACTTGTAAAAAAAAAATTAAAAAAAAGAAAGTGCTTTCTACCTATCTGTTTCGGGAAAAGAAAGGAAAATACATCTACCTACTGTATTTTGAAATCCTGTATTTAAAACTCGGCGCAGATAACATGCACCTGGTTAAAACGACGCCTCATTTTATTAAAAAATGCTCAAAATATAAACAAATATGACCTTATCACTATAATAAGCAAAATATGACCACAACAAAAATGGCTGAAATGCAATTATATGCAACATAAACTTGTTTCACACGGGGTCAGGGACCCATTATTCATTTATTTGTTCAGATTTAGGGTGAAATGAGCTCAGGAAAGAAATATGATTTTTCCTTAAGATATCAGTAGTCATTTAAAATTAAAAAGTTGCCTTTCTTTAGACTATTGGTCATTTTTACACAGACAGTCCAGTTTTAACTTCTAACAAACAAACTACGCAAAAGAACGGAAGGGATTGTGTTAGGAAAGCTTTAGTTAAAACTGTTATCAGATTAAACGGACCGTTATATTTGCGGGAATGGAGAGTGTTGTCCTCATGAACTGTGGTTGCACAAAAAGAAAGTCGGTGAATTTCACTGGTTATTTAACCTTCATATTGGAAAGTGAGAAGTTAAGTCGCACGGGTTAACCTCATTGTCTCAGTAAATACGAATCGTTCTTCCGAATATGGACAAATATACTTTGGTGCTCTTACTATGGACCGAACGAGTGTGTGCGCCCTTTGGGTCACATAGCTGTCAGCTTGTATTCGGGAGATAGTATTTCAAACAGCACTGTCGGTGGCGCTCTAGATGGTTTTACGTGGTTTCCCATTTTCACGCAAGGCAAATGTTGCGGCTGTACCTTAATTAAGGTCACGGTCGCCTCCCTCCCACTCCTACCCGTTCCCTATCCCAACGCCGCCATAAGACACATCTGTGTCGAAACGACGTAAAGTATATTGTTTTCGTTTTGACACTTCGACATTTGTCACTGGAAACCACAGAAGTTGCAGACACTTTAAAGCAAGATTGTGGTGATCGTCAAGCATGCCCAGCAGAATACTATTCACGCAGTCTCCATCACCTTTTTCTCTTGCACTTACCATCGCTATCTTTTCAACGGCTTGATATTTTTTTTAAAGTGCCATCTAATTCCTGGGCACCTTTAAATTTCTCTAGCAGAAGTGAAGAAAAAGGAAAGGTCTGGAATGGCTCTGAACAGTTTACCTTCAGGGTCGTTCTTCTTCAAATAGGCCTACGTGAGCTAGTTTTTATTACAGTTTGTTGAAACCTACTAAACTGCATTTGTTGCCTGTCTTATTGTAGTGAGAATATGTGAGACAGAATCAAGATCAAATACGCGAAAAAGTTTACGCAGATATTTTCACGAACAAACATATTTTATATTTGAAATAAAGTATTAAATCACATGTATTATCCATAAACCCCGTTTTTTCATTGTAATCGTGATTATGGGGTACTTTCGTGAATTACTGTCAATTTCGCGATAATTAGTAGATATACATTGTGCAATATAGGACCTTTTATGAATGGATTTTAATTTGTCTCTGCATAAATTAAGTGTTTAATACAGTTCACGTTTATCGTTAATACAAATAAAAAAGGCTGGTGCTCGTTAACACTGCCTGTGCTACTGGAGTTTGTCACTGATGAGTAGGTGCAGGGGGAAAGGGAGGGGATATTTTGGAGCGTAGCTTCACTTGCACGTAGTATTATGATTTGTGTATGTAGTAGTTAATCGTTCGACATAGGTACATGTTATATCAGTAAAGAAAAATACAAGGTAAAAATAAACTCTCCTCAGTGACATGATTTGAAGTCGACCTCATAAGCCTTTCTGTAATAATACAAGGTAGAACACTTTTGTAACAGAAAACAACTGAAAGAGAGACAAAAACTTGCAATTGTTCACAAACACACAGTGATTATCCAATTTGCAGTTTCTGGTTAACCGTTTCCCTGTAATACTTGTTATATTTAATAAATAACTTGGCAGTAGATTAAGAGAATCACTAAGAAACAGCATACGAGTTGAAATTAGTATACTGATTTATAAGAACATTCACTGATCATCTTCAGACTCTGCTCTTGGCAAAAGCAAAATGTCCTGAGGAAGAAGACTTTTAATCTGGCGTGGAAGTGATGAACGTTTTCCAAGGGCACTTTTTGTAGCGTCTTGAAGAATGTCGTGGCTTAAGTTGAGATCACGTATTCCAGTGTGTCTAACTGAAGTTCACGGTGCAATTGTTTGTTTCGAACGTACCAAGGAGCATGGGTGATGATACGGAGAACTTTATTTTAGAATGATTATAGTCGTCTGATAGTGGTTCGAGCCGCCCCTCCCTAGACTGGGCCGGCGTAGGTGAATAAAGTATGTAGCAGTGATTTGTACAGAAATAATGGACATTCAAATTTGAGGGATGATTTCCTGTTTGAGCAAATATAGTTGTGTTAGATTTAGTTTGTTTTATGTGGTATTTCCATGCTAAACGTCGATTAAGGAATACTTCCAGGCACTTCAACACCTTGTCATAAGGCGTTCATGGTATGGCTATTCCATTTAGAATTATTGGTGGTTGAAGTAGTGGACATCGAATAGTAAATATCATGGTTTCATACTTCGATACCTTCAATGAAATTCTCCAGTCATCTGACCAAGCTGATATGGTTTGCAAGTAATCATGCATGCGGCGAGTGGCAGTTAAGATGCCATGGCGTGATGTGCAAACAGCGGTATCATTTCCATATATTGCGATGTTGATGATTGGATGCGAAGAAATATCGCATGTATACATTTTGAACAGTGTGGGACCAAGAATAGAACCTTGAGGGACTCCGGCTTTGATGGGCTGATGTTCTGAATTTGTAGAGGTTATGCGTGCGCTAAAGGTACGCTGGATTAAGAAGCTGTAGATGATTTTGTGTATGTAATGTGCGATTCCAGTTGTTTACAACAGCATAGAAGTATTTGTACCAAACCTTATCAAATGCCTTTGTATAATCTAAGAATGCTGCAATAGTGTAATGCTTGAGCTCTAAACCTCGTGCAATATGTTCCGTAATACGTAGTAGCTGGTGAGTGATATATCTCTGACGGAAGCCAAACTGATGATGTGAAAGGAGAAATGTTTCTTCTAAGAAGTTATTTAGGCGTTTGTTGATGTTTTTCTCAAATAATTTGGATAGCGTTGGTAATACACTTGTTGGTCGGTAGCTCGTTGGTAGTAACAAAGGTTTTCCAGTCTTCCGAACTGCAATTATTTATGCGTGTTTCCATGCGTCGGGAAAGTGCCCCAGACGAAAAACTCAATTGAATATAGATGCAAGGAATGATAGTGTTTTCCAGTGAGGTGCTTCAAGGTTATGTTAGAGATGAGATCCAGCATCTTTCTTGATGGGTAGGTTCTTTATCAGATTTTGGATTTCTCTCGGTGAGGAAAATTTGATTATTTCTGGAACTGTCGGCTGGTATGTTGGTACTTCTTCCACTGCACTGTCATACTCGTGATTGATTGGTAGGTTTGGAGTGAAGCCGCTTTCAAAAACATCTGCGAGTATATCACTTTCTTCGGTGTAATCAAATGATGTTCATCAGATACTTTCAAAGGTGCAATGATGCTTGGTTCATATAGTATTCGTTGCTTCCAGAGTTTGCAATCGTCGGACGATAGACCGGAGATACGATACTGATACGATGCAAAACGGTGGTTGTCAAAAGTTGTGCGTACTAATCTGATGAGTTGGTTTAATCTACGATGTTCCTAAGGTAGACACTGAGCCCGCCATAGACGTAGCATTTCATGTTTGGGATACAGAAGTTGTAAAATTAGAGAGGAAGGGCTGAGTGTCTAATTGTGTTTATGATGTGTATTCACCATGACTCCGCCTACATTCGTACTCCTTGGAGTTCAGTTTTTCGAGGCTTTCAACATTGAGTTACCACGCCGTACCATACATGCGTTCTGTAACACTTGTTCTCCCGATCACAGCAGTTTAGTGCTGTAACGTGTTTTTACGCTGTAATGCGTTCTGCCCCTCTTTCCCTTGTCTTGCTTATTATAACAGAAAACGTTATTGCAAGATATTAGAGATAAATTAGATATTAGTCTGAAATCACAAACATTTTATAAAGGCTGCTGTAAGAAAATATAGATTAAAAGGCCTGGAAGAATATCAGGGATTGTTCTTTCACAAACACTAGTAAATTAAGAGATTATTTCATGATGGACTGAATAAAATATGACTAGTTGTGCAGTTACGATATCAAGAACGCTCTGTTTTTTCTTCCTTATGTTTAGATAAATTTAGTGCCAGCGAAGATCAAGATGGCCGGCCCCGTGGTGTAGGGGTAGCGTGCCTGCCTCTCGCCCGGAGGCCCCGGGTTCGATTCCCGTCCAGGACAGGGATTTTCCTCTCGACCTGAGGGCTGGTTCGAGGTCCACTCAGCCTACGCGATTAGAATTGAGGAGCTATCCGACGGTGAGATGGCATCCCCGGTCTCGAAAGCCAAGAATAACGGCCGAGAGGATGCGTCGTGCTGACGACACGGCCCCTCGTGATGTGCAGCCCTTCGGGCTGAGCAGCGGTCGCTGGGCAGGCCAAGCCCTCTCAAGGGCGTTTAAGTGCCGTGGGGTTTGGTTTGGAAAGATCAAGATGAGCTTTTTGTCAAATAGGTCCTAAGTGAGTCACATACTTCAGTTCTGAATAGTAAAATATTTTAAATATTTTGTCGGCACAAAAGGCATCCTAGCTCGACTACGACTTTGCATAGGAGTATTTTTACGCACTTTTATGAAAGCGGGAATTCCGTAATGTAAATTACTATAATTAAAAATATGCAAACCCGTACATGTCAAGTCACCGGCCGCCGTGGGTGCCAGTGTTGCGAACTAGTGTGAGTGAAATTCAATGTTTGTCATTCGGCGCTATGCTGTTTCTGGTTCTGAATAAACAAATATTTGCTTTAGCGTACTCAAATATTAGTACTAGGGCAAGGAATTTTGCTAAACTCGTGTCGGAAGGTGTTTGCGCGATTTTTAGGAACATTTGCTGTTTTAGATTTAGGAAACTGCGAATCTAAATTATAAAATTCTAAACGATTTCGTCGTGATCCAACGTAAGAAACTCGAGAGAATTCCATTAATATTAGAACGTTCTCCAAAGAAATCATTGCGTCGTCTTGCACAGAAATAGGGTGTCTATATTTTCTGTTAATAAACTTAACTTTTTGAACTCTTGCAGTGTGTTGATATTCCATCAATTACAGCTGTGAAACAGTTCAAGTCAATTGAATTTTCGTAAATGTATTTTGTGTAACATTGCTGGTAGTATTGTTGATTAATATTATTTTCGGACGAAGCTCGATATTTCGGCATCAAATTCTAGCGGTTGTTAACGTTACGAGTGCTTAAATGTAAGAGAGATCTGGGTCTCTAGATTCACCAGGACGTTGAAGAACCCCTTCTAGAGTAAAGTTGTAATAATAAATAATAATGTTATTTGCTTTACGTCCCACTAACTACTTTTTTAAGGTCTTCGGAGATGCCGAGGTGCCGGAATTTAGTCCCGCAGGAGTTCTTTTACGACCGGGCGAGTTGGCCGTGCGTGTAGAGGCGCGCGGCTGTGAGCTTGCATCCGGGAGATAGTAGGTTCGAATCCCACTATCGGCAGCCCTGAAGATGGTTTTCCGTGGTTTCCCATTTTCACACCGGGCAAATGTTGGGGATGTACCTTAATTAAGGTCACTCCCGCTACCTTCCCAGTCCTAGTGCTTTCCCGTCCTTGGGTCACGGAAAACCTGCGATGTGTTCGTACGACTAGCAATAAAATTCGCAATCGACAACTGTTGAATAAATATGTAGATATACTTATCATAATACACAATGAGAACCAAGCGAGTTGGCCGTGCAGTTAGGGGCGCGCAGCTGTGAGCTTGCATTCGGGAGATGGTGAGTTCGAACTCCACTGTCGGCAGACCTGAAAATGGTTTTCCGTGGTTTCACATTTTCACACCAAGCAAATGTGCCTTAAGGCCGCGACCGCTTCTTTCCCACTCCTAGCCCTTTCCTATCCCATCGTTGCCATGAGTCCTATCTGTGTCGGTGCGACGTAAAACAACTTGTAAAAAAAGAAGATAAGGAGGTGGAATATCCGAGTAACATAGCAACAGGTTTCTTATCAAGGTGCCCGCGGGCCGAATCCCGGACAAAACAGCTAAGTTTGTTAAATTAAGTCACGTCCCCGTGGTTCTGATTGCACGTACATGTGGAGGTTACGTCTCAGAACACAGATGTTATAAAAATTCCAAGAAGAGGTCCAGTAAGGTTTGGACTGTTTACCTGGACCACTTTCAAAACACACGAATCGGACTAGCACTCTTTTGAATGAATAAATGTTCATTCTATCCACACGATTAAAAATGTGAGTTTAAGATGGAACATATTAACCCCTATCCACATGATTTAAAATTGTAAGTTAAGGGGATCTCTATCGGTTAACAAAAATAAATTATCAAAACAACGTTCAAAAGTTAAGCATTAACCATGAATAGTGTGAATATAGGCCTACGTTTTTGTATGTATTAACAACACTCTGCTGACACTGAAATCAAGTGCAGGGAGTCTAAAAAGAACCAAAGCGTTTAGATGATAGTAATGTAAACGAAGACACTCTACGTATGACCAATGGTAGTAGCTTTCTTCTTGAAGACAACAGCAAGGGAGAAAGAATATTAATACTTCCAAGCGCAAAACACGGAGCGAATTTCTTACTGATGGTACTTTCAAAAGATCCAGCAGCCAGTTTTCATAGCTGTATAATGTAGGGTAAGGTGGTACAATTTCGATCACTAAAGGCAAATTTCGCTGCCACGGAAAATCCATAAGCTAGAGTGAATTTCAATAGTGTTACACATACTCTGAAATGTAGTGAATGTATTCCTACATGTATTACTAGATTAGAGTGGTTAGTTTAGATACAAGATTAAAAAACATAGTTTAATGTAATTGATCGAAAATGTACCTCGCCGGGTACAACTATGACCACCTACTGGTACAATTTCGATCACTGGCATATTCCACATACGAAGTGTTTCTTTTTCCTGTTGCACCAACACATATTTCATGATACCAAACATTACATTTCTGGCAACGAATCCAATCACCTTTTTTCATTGATTGTACACTGTAATAGGTCATCAAACAAAATCCACACTCATCGTCGTTTGCTGGGGATCTTCTGCTTCGAATGCTACTTTCGTCTACACTGGCAGATCCGTGTTTACCCTTATCGTTACTTTTCTTCTGTGCCTGTTGAAAAAGACGGTCTCTTGCTTCTAATTTTTTCCAGATTTTCGTCTGAAGTCAGTCGCACTGATGTCTGCGTTTTCCGTTTACGTAATGACAATCTCTTCTCTGGCGTTGGCAGAACAACTCTGACAGCATCTTGGGGTGAGCTCTTGTTCAATTACTTCGTTTGATGTTGTGATAAGTCCCGTTTCCGAAGTGCTCATACTGCTGACAGTAGTTGGAATGGTAGTGGATGAAGAAGCTGGAGTTTCAAATGAACTGCTCGCACTGCTGAAAGTAGCTGAAATAGATGAGATAATAGGGGACTAAAATAACGCAGCAGGAGAAAATTTTTCTTTTGAAATAGTGTCCTTAGAAAATGGCATTATTCCTGTACACTGAAAACCTTTGATAGCAAATCCAGCTGACGCCGATTGATACCAGGCAGTAGAGAAAATAGGGCAGAATCTTGATTTTGTAAGATTGTCATTTCGGTTATGATGAATCCACTCAGTTACATGTCTGTGGTAATGAGCCTTCAGGGACTTAAAGAATGTTCTGTCTAACGGCTGTAGAATATGTGTACTGTGTGGGGGCAATCCCAAAAGTTCTATCTCGTTCTCCCGACAGTATTCTATAGCTTGCAGGCTCGTATGGCTCCCGTGATTATCGAGAATGATTAGAACTGTTCCTATCATTTTATCGTCGCTGGAAAGGTAAAAGGTTGTATTCCACAAAGCTCTTCCTATTGCACCCGCTCACTTCCTGAGTCCCAGACTAGCATTTATCTCAGGGGTGATCAGTTCGAAAACGATAAAAAAAATTATATAAAGAAAATCAAATTATATATCGGCGCATCAAATGAACACAGGGATGAACGGGGCATGCAAATTTAGGTTACGGGGGACGACTCATTCATGGATACAAAATTTTTGACTCCACAATAGGACTGGGAAGTGACAACTTAAATTCCATGGGCATACTGGACTAACTACAATAAAAAGATATGGAAACTGTTTCCTATTGAAATTGCAATGAGGAGCAATTTATTCACTTATTTTGCATACTACACATGATGACAATTTTTTTTTACATTGGGACACTTCCATCCTGAAAAATAAATGACATACTACTCGGATTTTACCTCACTACTCTGGTAGTGTAAACATCTGGTGAATTCGCCCCAATTGGTTACTGGGGATCGAATTCACATCCGTATGATTGGACGTTTCACCGCTGGAGATCTTCTTTCGGAGACGAAGGCATGACAGTAACTTTTTACTGTCGTCTCCTCGTTCCGTTTGGACATGAGACACTTCCGGTATGTACATTCTGGTGAGCCGGACACCCACCGTGGAAATGTTACCGTCTCGAAAAAAACGGGAATTTATAGTACGGACAAACTCTAGCCTATTATTTCCAGATTCACAAACACGCCAGGTAGAGCTCATTAACTCAAAGCCTATTTTAATATTTACACTTGTCAATACGACAAGACGTACGGAAAGGTTCATTACTGTGCTCTGACAATGAAGACATGTGCCGTCCGTTGGTTATTTACGTATCTACCGCTAACAATCTCCCCGTGAAAACCCAACATCTGGTTCTGAACAGTTCGACACAGGACGACTGTCCCTATCATATCCTCCTATGATTATTAAATAATATCATTACCATTATTTATCTGATCATTATCATATTCTGTGACTACCATCAATTAATTTATTATTATCATTAATTTCAATTATAATCCTATTTTTGATTATCATTTGTCATCCGGGATGATTATGTGCCAACCCTTGCCGACGTTTCAAACGAAGAGTCGTTCTTCCTCGTAATTTATCCGCACAATATAATGATCAGCTTCCTCATAAAATATTATTATTATTATTATTATTATTATTATTATTATATTCGTAACAATGAATCATCGCCCATTAAATATCTTAATTTCCTTTCATCATAATTATTATTCTCAAAATACTATTGCAAGTTCTTCATTTTCTGCTTCTTCAACTTTTCATTATTATTATTATTATTATTGTTATTATTATTATTATTATTATTATTATTATTATTATTATTATTAATAGTGGAAATCGTGATTATCGTAACCCGTAATCATCCTCGCTATAATACTTCAACTCCTCGCTCTTATTATTCTCATAAAAAAAATAGCTTTATTGGTTATTCTTCTTCTCCTTCTTCAAATATTTTATTTATTATTATTATTAGTTAAAAATCTCATTTTTTTCATTTCTACTCCCAACATCATTATTATGTCCAAATATAAAAAGTAAATTCTTCTTCTTTTTCTTCAAATATTTATTATTATTATTATTATTATTATTATTATTATTATTATTATTATTATTATTATTATTATTGTTACCGTGTTTTTGCGGTAGTTATGCGTGAAAGAAGGTGCGGGTGTGAACGGGTCTCAAGCTACGAAATTATAGTGCATGTAAAATTTAACAAGGTTATATTTTCTTTTCAAAATAAAGAAATAACAAACATGGCAGGTACAGAGTAGCAAGTCAAAAGGGTAGTTACAATATTTACAGAATTTTGGCTTCGAGCCCTGACTTCACAATGCCTAGGCAATCAGCCCAACCTTACTTCAAAATAAGTCTTAACAGAGGGGCAGAAAACCCCATCCATGCTCAGGAGCACTTGCTCCAAATTACACCGAAAAGCCTCCACGAGGCATACAACACTCAATTTTCGAAAAGAGCCACTCGCTCTCAACTTTAAGCCTCTCAAAGGCCACACCAAACTCCACCTTCAAGTTGTCCTCAATGGACATAGACACAGGGGAAAAATACCCAACCTACTGAGGTCTATTAAATGAAAAGGGGTAATTACATGACCTCCAAAATAACAATTTGAGAGGAGGCGATCTGCGCTCCTAATACACTTTGATTTTAAAACCTAATTTGGCTCTAGGCCGCTGATGCAAGGGCTAATCCCATACTACGGAGGTTACTTTAGAAAAGAAACAAATTTACATAATGTTAAGGAAGAATAGGTTGAGAAAATAAGTTCACCTCAAAACAATATGAGTGGGAGCTCGAGAGGGTTACGCACTCTCTATCCCAATACGTAGTTTAAAAGATAGAATAGATACGAGTTTCTTTACATTTTTAAGGAAGGTTACATAATGGAAAAACTTCGGACCCGCCCCGAGAGTTAAACTGCTGAGCAAGCAAGAAAAGAAGTAATTAATCGGCCATTACCTGGTTGTTGACTGTCGCCGAAGAAAGAGGCGCTTCCCGCCCCCTGCTATGTACTTTACACACTGAAAGATGGAACAGAAGTGGCCCGGAGACCCTAAAATCAGCAGTTTATATCCTCTCGCGGAAGGTTCGAGGCGTTAGGGGAATGAAAACACCCTCCCACAAAGTCTTTATTGGGTAGGATACAGCAACATATTCAAGTTGGGGGAAGATACCTCGGATTGGTCAGAAATTAATAAAAGAAATTCGGGATTGGGTAAATACAAAACAAGGGGAAAGAGAGGGGTATACAGCCAACTTAAACAATAACAGAAAGAAATTTAACAAGAAACAAACTTTTGAAATAAAAATTTCTCCAAAAAAACAGTTCTTTCACTCCGCACTAGGGTGCACTATTGTTGATCTTCAGTAGTGTCGTCTAGAAGAGAAAGTTCACACTTCTTACTACAAGCAAAACAAAAATACGTCGAAAATGACACAGTTCAAAAACTCCAAAATTTCCAGGTAGTGACATCTTCTGAGAAACTTGAAAATTAATACCGTCAATAAAGTTCAGACTTCCTCCAGCAGAGGAGTTTCAACTGGTGCACATTTTAAATTAGCGGCGTGGAGGTGTACCGCCCGGTACAATTATTATTATTATTATTATTATTATTATTATTATTATTATTATTATTATTATTATTATTATTATTATTATTATTATTATTATTTCACGTTTACACTACCGTTAGCGATCTTTATGGTTAAATGCATAAACCTTCACAATTTCAGTCTACTTTGGCACTAAGCAATTGATTTACGACAAGATTCACTTGGAGTATGATTATTATTATTATTATTATTATTATTATTATTAAAAATGGAAAGATGATATTTTAATTTCCACTCTTTAGAATTTAGTCACATATGTTAAATCCCGTTATGAACCACTAAGATCTGCTTTATATCGGTCGGGACAACACGGTATTCGGGACCGTACCTTCAGTTTCGTACTGCCGTTAAATTTATATGGGGACACATGTCCTCCCAAGACACATCTCACAACCTATGGCACATCGCGGCTGGGCAAATACCTCCAATGCCGGCGATTGCTAAACTATTCCTTCCAATTTGAAGTCCATTTCCTTTTTTCGGAACTCTTCAAACATTTAATTCATAAATTAATCCTCGGTGCGTGGATTCTACCACTAATAACACCGGCATATGCATTTTATATCATCTTAGGCCTTGAGATTCATCTATTTCATCATTACAAACAATACGGCTCAATTTATTTCACGCCGGATATTCGTCCCTCATGACGTCCAACTCTAAATATGGGCTCAAACCACTCTGGGCTCTTAACATATCGTGACCATTCTAATCACGTGCCTCTAACGCTTTTAAACAAATTTTAATGGTTAAAATAAAGTCCAAAAACGTGAAATCAAAAATTTACGTAAAATCAAACTGATTACGCGAATGAAAGTCTTTAACGCTACATGTCATCTCCACATTGATTATTATTTGCACTAGCTAACTCGCGAAGCACTGTCGTTATTATTATTATATTTTAACTTGCAAACGCACAAAATATTATTATTATTATTAATTTACTTTCCTTTGTCAACTCACAAACATTATTATTATTAGTATTTTAATGACCTTCCGTACGCAACACAAATTTTACATACTCTGGCTCTTTCATAATCTGGCTGTCAGGTAGAAAATATTCCTAATTAAAATACAAATGATCACCGCAGTGATTGAAAATCAAATAAATGGGTTAGCACAAAAAAGGAATTTAACACTTGAAATGAACGTAAGTCAAAGTATTACAAACAGCATGCATTAATTGAAAGAAATATATCCCATATTTACATTATATACAACAAACAAATACTCAAATTAATCAATCTAACCCATTATTACGTTAATATAAATTAGTTCGTCCGTCTAACAAAAAAATAAAATCATGGACTCGGGAGGCGGACCATGTTAAGTAACCATAATTAATTTACACTGAACCCCGTTTAGTCGCTATAACATCCCCAAGTATCAAATTTGTGTACTCATTCCTATGTAGAATTCCATTGTCTCGTAGCGGATGAGATATAGGCCTTACGGCCCCATGATGATTTACTCGTCCATCATGTCGCACAATATAAATTTAACACAATAAAACACTTCTGGGTGACTACCCATGATTAACACCTTATTACACTATTTTATACAAGAATACTAATAACACTCGCACAATATACTCTTCATATACGCCCGAAACACACGTCGTGACACATTACGACGAAATGTCGTTCATTTGAACCGGCGCGTATCGCGTCTTCAACCGGCACTTCCTGGTTTATTTCTAAGCCGTCTTGGTATTCGCCTAACTCCTATAGTTCCCTGCTCGGATGGTTATTCACAGTCTATCTTGAGCTATTTACTTCAGGCTCGGCACACTGCCTTCCAAAGGTACTATCGGCGTTCCGTTAATTATTTATTATTTAATCACATGACATTCATTAAATTCAACATACAGTTGTACTGATTATTTACACTCGGTACTATGGATAACCTCACAGTTCGTCTTCATTCTCCTAACAACTCACGCACTTTCAGCTTTAACTGACTTCGAATGCGTCCCGAGGTACTGACTTACAGTGTCAACGTGTCAGAGTCTCAACTACTTCATACGACTGACACGACTGGTGACCGATAACGACTGGTGACTGGTAAGAACTGAGTGATGTGAGGTTCGACCGGTCACAACTGGTTACTTCAAACGACTGGGTGATGTGAGGTTCCACTACTGGACTTTTATGGACGATATGGTTTCCCGCCGGGGTCATCCGCGGTCATCTCCTGGGGAGGGGGGTTGGTTATCCTAAATCGGCATATGCAGGTGGATTTGGATCTCTTGCTTTATCCTACTTAATACACTGGCGATACACATTCATGTGTCGTATTCTGAACTCATATCGTTCGGTGATCATGGAAATATCACTTAATTCCTGTCCTCCACCTTTCGCGCGCTAACTCGGCGTCTCTGATGGCGTGCTCATCCTGACCAATTGCGAGATAGCGTGGGTCATTTCCACGAATTCATTACTTTAATTTATTACGATTACATTTAATCAACATGGGAATGATATCACAAAAATCCCCTCTGTTCAATTATGTGGTTGGAATAATTTAATTATTGTTATCGGAGAAGCTAACTGGAGTTCACTCTGAGTTTTTCTTATGTTGGTTTATCTGTGGGCCTATGATAAATTTTCCCATTCGTCAACACCGCTTCGGTTAGTTTGAAATCTCTTCCTTGTAACGTGACAACACCAAATGCCTCGGGGCGTGAAAAAACTGGTACGTCATATTCTCGGTATTGGTGATACATCTGCTCGCCCTTGGTCCGAAATATATACTCTTTCACTTCCTTGTAGTCATTATTCTGTTGTTGTGAGCTCTAGATTTAATCCTCTTATCTTTTGACCAGGAAACCTTCTCCCCATAATGACAAGCTTAACTATGGCGACGGCTTGTCGCGAGCACGGCTGGCTATGTTGAAATTCTCCCGTCCACACAAAACTGACTGTATTCCATTTAAGATTCCTATATATCTGTATTCACCTTCTAAAAAACCAAATCATGAAACTAGGACCTATCTCATCAGGGTACACTATCAGTTATTCTCCTTAAGACTGGTCACGCCTCCCAGCCACATATGGATACGCAGTCCATCAGAACAATGTCCGTTGTGTTCGTTTTCCTATGTCGACGATTAAACGAAAATGAACCTTACATGCATTGTACACTAGGAGTGCGTAAATACGTAATGCAAACGTACATTCCTACAGTACGGTACTGTAAGGTTCATTTTCCTTTACACATGAATTCAGGGCGCTTCCTAACTCCCTTAAAAATGACCATTGGTAGAATGTACGAACCTGATGCACTCATACACGCAACCACTGTCACATTTTCTCCTCTTTCCACATTTGTTAATGAAACAACCTCGCGTTTGCCCTTCCGACTGACTATTTTAGGAGGTCTGTTGTTGAGAGGAAAGCCGGTCTCGTCCATATTGTATATGCGCTCAGGTTTATCAAACATGTCATTTTCTTCCAGAATATTTTCCAGATTTTGGAAGTAATTACTTACCTCCTCTTTATTTAACCCTTCAGCTCTGGCTCGTGATAGACCTTCAGGTTTTCGCAGGCTTAAATTGGGATATCTTTTCAAAAAGGCTCGAAACAAATCACTCCCTGCAATTTTATTATCTAAGCTCCAGGGATGTTTGACATTGTTCGTTTCAGCTAACTCAGATGCAGCTTTCCTCACCTGAACAGGCGTCAGACCCAGTCCTCGTTGCTCTGTGACGTACCCACTTGGCCCACAGATGTATGACAAATTTATAACGTGGCGGGTCACTTTAATATTAAAATAAATAAATGATATGTCATTGTTTCTCCAGAAACAGTATCCCAAGGGCGCCAGTCTTCAAGCTTATGGCTTGAAAACAAAAGTATATAATAATAATAATAATAATAATAATAATAATAATAATAATAATAATGCGTAATGAGACTCAAAAAACTCCCAGGGGTGAGGTGAACGGAACACAAATCATTAAGTACACTAACTTGGAATTTAAGGATCATTAATAATCATTTCATAAAATACAAATTAGAACAGCTATTTATTAAGATGAAAAACGTGACGTAACGGCGTTTTAACGACATCTGAACTTACGGAAGCAAAAGAAAAATTGAATGAAATTAATTTTAAAAATGAACTGTTGCGCGACGACTTGCAGTAACTTATGCCATAAGCTCACCATATGTAGACTCTGTTGTCTTGAAGCTGATGATATGTGGATCTCGTACCGGCTGCCTTCTCTGTTGTTGGATTCCAGTCCTACTTCTACATTTCCTGTCCTTAACACTTCCTACTGTACTCCTTACATAAAGTCGTAATGAGTCCTAATTTTAAGTGCTAAACCACCATGGGTTATGTTCATGGAGAGAATACATTCGTATTCTTCCGTATTACGGAACAGTAGCGTAGCTAAAATCATAATAAGAGCTCTCCTGCCCTATACTAGTCAAAGTCGGTCTCCCGTTGACTACCTCTCGTCATTGAGATAACAAGTCCCAATGAGAGTAACTTTTGAGTAGAATATACTCAGATGCGAAGTGAACTAAGTTAAATTCTTCTCCGATGTGTAGACGTAGAATCGTAGTAAGAGTATGAATAAGAATATAAATGCGAAAGTCCGAATGTCCTCTCCAGCCCTTGTCGGTGGTATTTATCGGCTCAAAAGTCTCCTTCCATCAGCCATATCATATGGTCCAGTATGATTCGAGGTCTCATCCCTTCTCCAATGTATTGCTGTGAATCCATCACGTTGCTTCATTACGTTCATTCACATAGGCTGAACTTTCCCGCTGAAATAAAGCGTCTCGAAGCTGAGTTTGAAAAGTGGGTGTAAATAATGTATCAACTGTCTCTTCATGAGATGGAGAGGGTAATATCTCTCGTAACCTCGATGACGTACTTTTCCTGGAACTGGGCTGAAATTAGCCTGCTGACTCTGGTCACCTCACAACGGCTATTGGAAAATTTACTACAAGTTATAAATATGCGTGATGTTGAAATACTTTACCCAATAATTTGTTCGTTCAGAATACGTTATAGCCGCGATACAAAGAAATGAAATGATGATTGAAATGGATGATAAAAACCCTATATATATATTAATTTAAAAATGACCTATCAGTGATTAAATATATACATCTTATCAATTAAATATATAGTTCAATAATTAAAAATATACAGTGATGTCCCAAACATCACAGCTCTAGCGATAGAAGCCTCTCGACTAAGACCCCTTCCATTTCAAGTGTGAGTACCGTTGGGCGACCAATTTTGTCTCCAACTCGTGGATTTAATCCAGCTTGTATTTTCTTTTTAATTTTTATTTTGCCATCTAGCATACTGAAAGGAATGTCATATAATTCTGATGCACCTCGAATGCTTAGATGCCCATTATTACACTGTTCAGTGCCGCTCCCATCGCTATCTGATTCCACTTATTATAAATTTTATTTTCTGTTTTTTTTCCGCGGCATCTGAAATAAACGAATACATTCTGATTAGAATATGCAGAATTCAGCCCTGTCAATAAATTAACCTAATGCATAGGCTATTTTATTTTATTTTGTGAGTGAAAACGAATAAAATTCCAAACATCGTTCGACCTATCAGTTCATAAAGGCAGTGTTTGCTTCTGAATACCATGAAATCATAAATGTGAATTTGAGTTATGAACCATGTTGTTTGTTTCTCAGAGAGTAGGAAGTTAAAACATTATTTTTTTAAGTCAGGAGAAAATTAGATTCTGAAGTCCTTAAATAACATCATCATCCCCTTTTGCTTCATAATAAGAATAAGACATTCTTTTTTATCTGATTGTGCCCTCGTTCCTCGTTCCCAATGGAGGTGTGCTACATGTACCATTTTCACCACATACCAGCTCTCCTGCCATTTATAAATCTCTGGCAGTACCGGGAATCGAACCTAGGCTCCCCGAGGAGGGCAGCTAATAGCGCTAACCGTTACGGTACGGAGGCGGAGAAGACTTTTATTGTAACACAATATTGCTATTTAACTGCTTAAACCAATATATTTCCTCCGATCGAAATTGTACTAGTGTATCGAAATTGTACCTGTCTGCTGATCGAAAATGTACTTTTGGTATTACTGTATCTATCGTCACATACTACCCCTGCATGCCAAAAGATGGCAGCACATGTCACAGAGGAGTTCTCTGTGGTAGTGCCAGCACACGCAGAAATAAACAGCATGGTTCTAACCTCACAATATCATTGTCTGCCAGCCTGTGAAAACTAGGCAGTTTTATAACAGAGCACAAAACTAACCAAGTCAACTCACCTTGCTACGAGAAGAAATAGGTATCTCTGAAGCACAAACTGCTGTATTCCTGACACGACCACTAACAACACAGTACACCTTCCACACTGTAACGCCACACCAAATACAGTAGACACAATACGCGACACTGAGCGATATATCGAGGGACAGCTATTCGAGCTCTCTAGCGAGTAGACCTGAAAACTACTGATTCTGTCATAAGAGCACGTGTATTTTTTTGTGAAGTTTTTGGTGTTATTTATGCGTTTTCAGTGAGCTGACATAATTAAATAGTACCGTGTGTCATTCCTTGATATCTCCTCTCAACATGAGGGGAAAGGTATGTGCTGTGTTTGGCTGCTGTAACTATGAAGTAGAGAAGAATGCGCGGTCGTTCTTCAGGTTCCCTCGTGACAAGAAAATGTAAGTAATATTGTGTTTGCATATATATTCCCCCAGTGACAGAGATCTTTATAGTACTTCATAATCATCTGACCTGCTCGACCATATTTTAACTGGCTTAAAATGTAATACGGTACGCATATTTTATTGTATAGTGCAGCAGTTAACCTTCACTGCCGATGTGTTGTTGTAGGTGTAATCTGTGGGTTTTGAAATGTCACAGAAGTGATTTGGATAAGATGTACAAGAAAGAAGGGACGTTACGCTTATATAAGAATTATAAGATCTGTTCAGATCATTTCCAGGCCAGCGACTTTAAAAATCCTCGACTATACAGCCAAGGGTATGTTACATTACTTTTTACTCTAATTGTACGTAAATATTTCTCAAAGCATCACTATCGACAACATTTTCATACTTTTCTTTCTTTTATCCCTCTTCTCAGATTAAAGCCGGGATTTTATAGTTTTTCTTTCTGTTAGTAGGCTTCGTGTTAAGAGGAAAACTGTCCAGCTATTAAATGTTAATTCATTGCATCATGTGTGTAAGGAATGTACCTATATTTTTATTGACAAGTGTCTTAATGTGATGATACAAAGTTTTTAAATGAGAAAAAAGACAAATCCAAACGTAAGAGTTCAGGCAGGAATGCTAAAGCTAAAAAAGTAATGCATAAATGAAAGATCAAGCCATTTCACAGCAGTCCATTTCACATCTTGTTTATGTGTCTAATTTCAGTCTTTGAATAATAACCTTTTAAATAATTCATTCATTTATCCAGAATTGTTTTACCAACTTCGAAGTTAATATCTCAATAACACTTTCTTTCTAGACGTAATTTATTTATCCATTTCCGTATATACATTCCCATTGATATTTAAATTTAGCGCGATTTTTCAGGTCAAGTCACTAGGAGCGCCACCGTCGAATTGTCTCCCATTTTAGCAAGGTTACATCCGTAAGTGTCGCGTATTGTCTCTACTGTATTTGGCCACACTTAGGCAAGTACTACCAACACTCCGAACTGGAAAATATATGCTAAACCTTAGTTTGATCGAAATTGTACCACCTTGCCCTATACGGTATGTTGATCTCACAAGTACCAGTGAGGAGACATATAACGCACTTATTGTACCTGCCCTTCTTACTATTAAGACAGCAGGCACATTAGGTTGTTCGCTGTCATATCTTTATTCTACCATTACTTCTATTAGCCCCACGCGTGGGTGTTAATAGAAATATAATTGCAATTTAATATTAATAATAATGGTATTTTATTTACGTCCCACTAACTACTTTTACTGTTTTCGAAGACGCCGAGGTGCCGGAATTTAGTCCCGCAGGAATTATTTTTACGTGCCAGTAAATCTACCGACACGAGGCTGACGGACGTATCTGAGCACCTTCAAATACCACCGGACTGTGCCAGAATCAAACTGCCAAGTTTAGGTCAGAAGGCCAGCGGAGCTACTTAGCCCGACATATTATTATTATTATTATTATTATTATTATTATTATTATTATTATTATTATTATTATTATTATTATTAAAAAATTCCGGGTAAATGGGTGCAAGAATTTATCAGAGTATTTCTCAAATATAAATAATTGTGGTAGAGCAGGTGAAAACCTTATCCCAGGTCACGTTCGTGAATTGCAAATCTGGCATTTCGGAATAGCATGCTACAAGGATTTCTCCACCAATAATCGACAAACTTGGAAAAATATATTCAAATAAACATTTCAAAACGTAATGTCGCACCCCCGCAAGAATAGTGACACAACTCAAACATTTTTTTTTTTTTTAGGTATGACGCACCAGATGAAAAAATAATCACTTTTTCTTTCACGGTCACTTTTCTGGCGAAAAATCACAAATGCTGTTATACCACTTCAGCATACTAAGCATCGTCAGTCAAGAATATTGACACTCCTTCGTTTCGATTTATCTCACTATTAATAATAATTTCGTGTGGCTGTTTCTGGCCGAGTGCAGCCCTTGTAAGGCAGACCCTCCAATGAGGGTGGGCGGCATCTGCCATGTGTAGGTAATTGCGTGTTATTGTGGTGGAGGATAGTGTTTTGTGTGGTGTGTGAGTTGCAGTGATGTTGGGGACAGCACAAATACCCAGCCCCCGAGCCACTGGAATTAACCAATGAAGATTAAAATCCCTGACCCGGCCGAGAATCGAACCCGAGACCCTCTGAACCGAAGGCCAGTATGCTGACCATTCAGCCAGCGAGTCTGACTGATTTATCTCACTGAAACCCTCTGAAAATGTGATTTAATATATGCTAAATTATATCATATATAAATAGTCTGATAAAATATTATTCTTGATTTGTTATGGTATCTAAACTTTCAATATTTTTTTTTTGTGGGGGGGGGGCTCAGTTTTTGAGTGCCGATATCATGCGGAATATTCAACAGAATCCGATCAGAACGGCATTCGTAACATCTTATACAATTTGAGCTATGCACTTCTCCCTTATATTTCCGCGGATGTATTTTAATTCAAGATTTTAACAAGCCCATATTTATTCTCCCATACTTCCCATTACTTAACAAGATTCAAGTTGTCTAGTAGTTTCGCATCATGTAGGGCACGTGATAGTTGAGATTTCCTTCCACCTCCGTGACTCGAATAGGTTCCTTCTACTTCTCCTTCCGATGAAAATATTAATAAATTCAACTTGTGCTCACTCAACAACACACAGACTGTTGTTCCAACATGAGAAACAAGATTAATGGCATATACTGTTACACTATGAATTTCACCAAATGAGAAATGTTACCGAAACACTAATCTGCACACTGTGAAATTAGATAATACGTAAAGATAATTTAAAAACAATATCAATTCACACGTTAATAGCGTTTAGACATGTTTACCACCTCACATTTTCCTGTGTGAGCAATATCACAACCCCTCATTCACTGCTATAATATCATGTCACTTCCTGACTACCTCTTCCTCCTTTGATTATCTGTAGGCTCGACCAGGCCCTAGGTTTGCAGAGTTACCTAGTGCAACCCAATCAATCATTGCATCTCTCCTTATACAAAACAACATTTACCAAGAATAACCAAAGCCCTCTTTCCAAAATTCAACGGTGTCGTCGTGATTGCGAACGTCTCGATTGCGGACAGTCGGGATTGCGGACACCAAATTTTTGGGAAGAGTGCCAGCTCATTCCAGGGATTTCCCCTTTCAGTTGCGTCTCTATTGCGGACAGTCTCGATTGCGGACTTTAAGTTTGTCAATATGGAAAAAAATGAAATTGGTCACAAATAGTAAATATAATGTATTTTAACACATTTGCACGTAAAATTTAAATGAATCAGAGCGTAAACTTAATAGATAGGTATGCATGTGAAAATTATTAAAATCTGTTAAAAGTTAGTTCTGTTACATACATTCAGTAAATAATTTTTCTTTGCACTTCTTCATTTTCTCCTTCAAACAAATCCATGTGGTAACATCATTTTTACTAATTCTAAATTGTCTGTAACTGTAACCATGAAATAAAGCACATGGCTTAATTTTCCCCGTCTCAATACTGTACATTTATTGATAGCACAACGTCGATTAATGAAGAGAAACATTGGGCCAATGGAATATAGGCCCCTTTAAACAAAAAACACAACAAGAAACGTGCAAACGAACTAAAAACTCAACTCAATGGTAGAGATAACGTTCTGTATGACAAATAGAGTAGAACTGGATTGGTAAGACGGGTGACAGAGGGGCGGAAGGGAAAACTCTGCAACGAGCTGGCACTCTTCCCAAATATTTTGTGTTCACAATCGAGACTACTAATGAGGTGTTCGCAATTGTTACCAATACAATGACTTGCACAATTCCTATCCTCTTACAGATAGAATATGCCGTTTGATCTGTCAACTACAATGCTTATTCTTCTTCAGCATGATTAATCTCACTTAAGTGGGGTCGTTGTTGGGGATATTCGTCCTCCACGTTCCTGTGACCTGGACCATTTCTTCCACTAGTCCCCGCTGTTTCATGCTTTCTTGAATGCTCTCCATCCATCCTCTTCTGGGTCGTTTTCCGTGGTTGATTAACTAATGGTGTGTGGCCTCCGAAGAGGCTTGGTGCAGTTCTTTCTATTTGACGCCGTACAGGTAACCTGCGCGTCTGTGAGGATGAAGCCCTACCTGTGATTAATTATAATGTAGACTGCATACACACCCACCTCCCGAGCCATTGGAATTAACCAATGAAAGTTAAAATTCCCGACCTGGCCGGGAATCGGACCCGGGACCCTCTGAGCCAAAGGCTAGCACGCTAACTATGTAGCCATGGGTTTTCCGGGGTGGAAGCATTTCAATAATCTTATTCCCCACATAATCGTGATCTCTTAACATGGCCATACCATCTGAGCCCCACTTTCTTAGAAACTTGAATCACGTTAAGTCTTCTCCCAATCGCGTCATTTCTCACTCTGTCCAACCTTGTATGTCCACTTGCCCACCTCAGCATTCGCATTTCTGCCACGTTCAGCTTTCGCTCCCGTCTCCTTGTTATTTGTCGAATTTATGCCCCATATAGCATGGCTGGTCTCACTGCGGCCTTTTAATTTTTCTGGTAACTTATCTTCTTCTCGCACAGTACATTCGATGTATTTCTCCAGTTGAAATATCCTGACCGTACTGCTGTTTATTTCCTCCTCCAGTTCACCATCTTGGACCACATCATCAGCGAACCTCATAGACCATGCGGCCTCCTTCCTAACTCCCTCAGTCAACACGTCCACAAGCACAAATAGTAATGGACTGAGGACGGAACCTTGAAGTACACCCACATTCACAGGAAATTATTCTCTAGTTCTAGATATAGATCTGACCATGGTTCTACTGCCATTGTACACGTTTTCGTTCTGGCGAACATACTTCTCAGGTACAAGTTTGTTGTAAGCATCTCCCCACTTTCGTCCTTGGTACCCTGTCTTACGATTTTTCTAGATCAATGACGACCATCGACAAGCTCTTGTTGACTTCTAGGTACTTTTCCACTAGTTGTCTCAAGGCAGATATGGCATCTGAAATTCATCTCAGTCAACTACAATATTTAAACATTCCATCACGTTGTTAAGATGGAGGCCATTATTTTCCAGAGTTGACTCAGTTAATATAACTCGAATGAGGGACATAGTCAAAGGGCTAAAACAAGTAGCTGAAAATCGAATAAGAGGACAATGAAGGTTTAAAAAGAAGAAGGAATACTCCTGACTAGACAGTCAATAGAATAAAGCTTAAAAATATTTAGCGTTTAAGTTGAGTTTGTAATTATGTAAATTACGTTAGTCATTGACGAGCAGCTAAGCTATGTTAGCAAAACCCATGGCGATATTAATTATACCACAGATTTCACTACATACACACATACATATTCATTATAGACCGTTACGCCTTTCACAGTCTGCAAGCCTCTGAATTAACGAAGCACCTCCAAAATCCTCTATAACTAGCTCAGTAACCTCGTGTAGGCTCACATTTGATACCTTGAAGTCATTAAAAAAAGAAGTCTGACCATCGATGCTTTGGTCTCCCTTTACCTCTCTTTCCCTCCACGGCCGAGTCAATTTTCCTTCGTATATTGAAAATGAAATGAAGTGAAATTAATAAAATATAAAGGGAATAATATGATAACTTATTTTAGATATCAACTGAGCTTTTACCCTTTAAGGAAATAGTCAAACATAGGAAGAATTTAGTTAAATGAGACATACACATTGGTTCAGGGTAATAGTATTTAAAGTGAAATATTTCTCCCCCAGAGATACAGCGACTATTTTTTTACCATTTGCTTTACATCGCAACCGCACAGATAGGTCTTACAGCGACGATGGGATAGGAAAGGGCTAGGAGTGCGAAGGAAGCGACCGTAGCCTTAATTAAGGTAAAGCCCCAACATTTGCCTGGTGTGAAAATGGGAAGCCATCTTCAGGGCAACCGACAGTGGAATTCATCCGCATTATCTCCTAAATGCAAGTTGAGTGCTGTGTGTCCCAAATTACGCAGCCACTCACTCGGTAAAGCTTTACTCCAATCCTTTGGTACATAAATAACTAAACTATTAAGACTTATCTTACACGTTTGCCATTATATTTTCTTTCTGTCTAAGTCTTAAACTTAATTAGTTGCAGACTGTTTCAATATCGTTGAACATGGCCTTGTATATAGCTCATCCTCCATGCTAACAGCAGCAATAAACGAATTAGGAACTTTCATATGAAAATTCGTAAACTGCGTCAGTGCTCTTTGATTTATTATATTGTTACTGTTTTTGGCGTTTCGCTACCCACATAATGGTTTTCAGACGCCGAGGTGCCGAAATTGTGTTCTGCTCGAGTTCTTTCACGTGTCGAAAAATCTACCGCCTCGAAGGCTGACTTATTTGACCACCTTCAAAAACTACCGAACTAAGCTGCAATCGAGCCAGCCAACTTGGACTAGAAAAGCTACCTCTGTACCGTGTGATCAGTTCACTTGTGAAGAAATTTGTCTGCCATCTTAGGCTACTTTTACACTAGCAAGTTCTTGCAGCAATTCACTTGCATAGAGCAACTTGCTGCACCACTTGCAAGACAAAATTCCCCAGCAAGCTGACTTGCAGCGGTTAGCAACTTCTTGGACAAGAAGCTTGCAGCCAGTCTCGTGCAAGCAGTGTGAAGGACATTTCGTAAGCTTCCGCAAGTTACTTGCACCGGTAGAATCCAATTCTATTTTGTGCAAGTAGAAGGCGCAAATTGGCAAGTAGGTGATCACATTTCACACATTTGTTTCCGTGTATATTGTAATTTAATTTGGAAAACATAATTACATTCATGCAGTCAACACACATATGCTCAAATTTACTTTTCAGAAATGGAGGAAAACGCGCATGGTACGCGAAGGACACTAGTGAATTGATACAAAAAAATCGAGAGTTTCCCAGAAATTTGGGACGTTCACAGCAGTGAATTCAGAGACAGAAGTAAGATATCCTATGCTTTCAGCACAATTGCGGTCCGGTTCCATGGCTAAATGGTTAGCGTACTGGCCTTTGGTCCAGAGGGATTTTAACCTTGATTGGTTAATTCCGATGGCTCGGGGGCTGGGTGTGTGCGCCGTCTTCATCATTAGAATTCATCATAGGTAGAGCCACATCCTTATAGACGCGCAGGTCGGCGATACGGCGTCAACTCAAAAGACCTTCGCCAGGCCTCTTCGGAGGTCACGCGCCTTATATTATTATTATTATTATTATTATTATTATTATTTATTTACTCATCCGAGGCCCCGTAGTCGGAATGAGTACACTTTAAATCCTTTAACGAGTGTCCATTGGAGGGCAAGTCTGGTGCCAGCAGCCGCGGTAATTCCACTCCAGTAGCGTATATTAAAGTTGTTGCGGGTAAAAAGCTCGTAGTTGGATTTGTGTCCCACGCTGTCGGTTCATCGCTCGGCGGTGTCTAACTGGCATGGTTCGTGGGACATCCTGCCGGTGATGGCGAGTCGAAAGCGCGCGGCCTCCGTGGTTATCCGCGTGCGGTTCATGCGCGACGTAGGCGGGCCCCGATGAAATCCTACCGCGGTACTCTTCATCGAGTGTCGAGGTGGGTCAGTACGTTTACTTTGAACAAATTAGAGTGCTTAAAGCAGGCCGGCTGCGCCTGAATACTGTGTGCATGGAATAATGGAATAGGACCTCGGTTCTATTTTGTTGGTTTTCGGAACGCGATGTAATGATTAATAGGGACAGGCGGGGGCATTCGTATTGCGACGTTAGAGGTGAAATTCTTGGATCGTCGCAAGACGGACCGAAGCTAAAGCATTTGCCAAGTATGTTTTCATTAATCAAGAACGAAATTTATAGGTTCGAAGGCGATCAGATACCGCCCTAGTTCTAACTATAAACGATGACAGCTAGCGATCCGCCGAAGTTCCTCCGATGACTCGGCGGGCAGCTCCCGGGAAACCAAAGCTTTTGGGTTCCGGGGGAAGTATGGTTGCAAAGTTGAAACTTAAAGGAATTGATGGAAGGGCACCACCAGGAATGGAGCCTGCGGCTTAATTTGACTCAACACGGGAAACCTCACCAGGCTCGGACACCGGAGGGATTGACAGATTGAGAGCTCTTTCTTGATTCGGTGGGTGGTGGTGCATGTCCTTCTTAGTTGGTGGAGCGATTTGTCTGGTTAATTCCGATAACGAACGAGACTCTAGCCTGCTAAATAGTCGCATCCGGTATCCGTTCGTGCTACCGGCGACAACACATTTTCTTACAGGGACAGGAAGCATCTAGCGGCACGAGATTGAGCAATAACAGGTCTGTGATGCCCTTAGATGTTCTGCGCCGCACGCGCGCTACACTGGAGGAATCAGCGTGTCCTCCTAGTCCGAAAGGACCGGGCAACCCGTTGAACCTCCTTCGTGCTAGGCATTGGGGCTTGCAATTGTTCCCCATGAACGAGGAATTCCCAGTAAGCGCGAGTCATACGCTCGCTATTATTTTGCATCTGAGAGCGAGGTGTGGATCCCTTATTCCCTATCACAGAATATTTATTACCGTAGTTGCTTGTTGAGTTGTCAAGATACTGTGAATTGGATTTTGGGTTGTGATTTTATGAAATTTTTACGCCTTATTTAGAAGATGAAGTGAGTTTTGTTAGAGCCGGTACCTAATTATGTTAATGTTTTAACTATCGCTTAATGTGGCGGCATTTCGACGAGACTTTTCACAAGCCGCTTGACCGAAGCCAGCAGCTGACTTTGCGGATGAGGCAAATGCTGGGTACCGGGCGTTGGAACATTTTAGGCCTAGAGAGAATTAGTATCATTAGGCGTGAAAAGAGCCCACGTGCAAAGAATGTAAAGTTGCAAAAACGCAGAAATTTTAAATAGTTGAATTAGAAAATGAACTATTTTCTAGCAGTGTTTTGACAGATTTATAGCTATTTGTCGTTTACCGCGGATACGGACTGGTCGGGCGTGTTTATTGTGAATTTGATCTCTAGGAGAAAATCATGGATAATCTTTATAAGGTGGCACATTTCCACTTCGTTCTGATCCATTGTGGGCTAAACATCGTTAAGGAGAGAGATTCACGATTCGCAAGTCCAAATTTCATTATTTTTCACTTTCTGAATTTCCAGGAATCCTTATTCGAGTGAAAATTTTCACGTTTAATCTTAACTACCACCGCATTCATAGCACAATCACAAATTTGAAGAAATGTTATCCATTTGTCATCAGTGCACTGTAAATTTTGCTGGCGTAATTTGTGGAGTTGGGCAGCGTTTTTACCATAAATACCCCAATTATGTATTTATTGATATGATTCTTGTTCTCTGTTTATAAGAATTAAGAAAGCTGCAGCACATCTCATCTGTCTGTCGCAATTTTGGTTGACTAGCATTGCAAGCACATGTAAACAGTATCTGAAAGTTATTGCTGCAAGTTACTTGCGAAAATCTTGTACAAGTAACTTGCTTAGTTTTCTTGCATGAAGTGTAAACCCAGAAGCAAGTCATTCGCTCTGTGAATGGACTGCCAGAGATTCGAGCGTATGAAACGTCACTGCCATTTGCAGTTCAATTAACTGGCTGCGATGATCAAGCTTCTCATGCCTTTGGCCCTGACTCTAGAATCCTTAAGGTTATTGGACGGGTATAGTTGTTACTTCAGAATAATAGCTATTGTGCAGCAGGTGTCATTTGAAAGTCATAGCTACACATACGGCATTGCATGCAAACTTCCAGCTATTTCGGTGCCTCAGCTGTGTATACAGCTATAGCATGCAAACTTTTAACCATTTCAATGTAACAGCTGTATAAACTGCATAGCCTGCACACTCTTTATTCATTGGTCGACCTACGTGGAGCAGTCGATCAGTCTGAAAATAACTCCTTCGATCCCGGATGAGGTCGGTGACATTTTAGTGCTTACATGCTAGTTAAGAGAGTGACAGCTTGATGGTTCTAGGGTGTTACTTCAACTTGTCGTGGTATACTATTCGAACGCTCGAGATGTTGGGAGTAGGATTGGCAGGTATCCCATATTATATGGGATTTCCGGTATTTGAATGTCTGAAGTATTGTCCCGTTTTAACAGCTTACGGGACGCCCTTTTTTCCCGTATTTCAACAATTCACTTCTGCCTTGGTTAAAATTATCTATTTACAGTAGCATTTACTGATCCTGCATTTCAGTTAATTATTCTTCATCTAGCGATTCTACACTATGAATGAAGCAATACTTGGCCTTGAAAAAAATTATCTTACCATTGTTGCAACTTATGATACAATGTCAAAACTGAGGTCCAAGTTAATTTGTAGATAACCTCCTGTGGGTGGAGGATTCAGACAAAGAATACACCCACGGTATCCCCTGACCGGCGTAAAAGAGACGACTGAAAGGGGCCTCAGGGGCTCTCAACTTGGAAGCGTGGGTTGGCGACCACGGGAACCTTAGCTGAGTCCTGGCATTGCTTCTACTTACTTGTGCCAGGCTCCTCACTTTCATCTATCCTTTCGACCTCTTTTGGTCATCTCTTTTTTCTTTTCGGATCCCGGCGGTATCAGAGCATTCGAGGTCTAGGGAGTCTTTCTTTTTCACGCACTTGGTGGCCCTTACCTTTCTTTGTCCGGTACATCATTTTGGAAGTGTCGGATCCCTTCCCTTTTCCTCACTCTCAACCCTGTCGCTGGGGGACGCAGATAAAAAATACACCCACGGTATCACCTGCCTGTCGTAAGAGGCGACTAAAAGGGGTGACCAAGGGATGATTGAATTAGAATCATGACTCTACTTGAGATCACGCGAGGAACACCATGGGTCGACTTTACTTGCGAGTAGTAACACTATATGAGGTACACAATAGGTTTGTGATTAGTAGCAAGGTGGGTGGATCACTATGGGTTTACCCCATGATTAGTACCACAATATGCGAAACACCATCGGTTTACGTTGCCTATGAGTGGCGCTATTATGTGAGAAACACCATAGGTCTGCGTTAACGGTCCGTAGTATATTACCTGTGATTAGTACAGCAATGTGTGGAACACCATGAGTCTACATTAGGCTACTTGTGATTAGTACCGCAACATGAAAAATACTTCACTAGCGATAAGTGTCATTATGAGCGGTCGTTGACCTGAAGTTTGGACCCCTTTAGACAACAAATATCATGGATTCAGGCTTGTGCTTTGGAAGCAGCCCCTTGGAAAGGTGGGGTATTGCGGGTCGGATCCACTGATTGTTTTTAAGTTCATAATCATTGTTCACCGCCGTCGTTTTGAATTCTAGTCAGAGGATTGAATTTTGAATTATTTTTAACTTAAAATATTGTGAGTTGGATCCGCTGATTATTTTAAATTCATGTTCATCCATTCATTCTTCATCATCAAGTTTCGAAATATGGTCAGTGGATGAATTTTGGATTTATAAATTGTCATATTTCGTACCATTAGCGGCCGATGACCTAGATGTTAGGCTCCTTTCAACAACAAGCATTATCATCATCAATTTGTAGAAAAGTTGATAATGTTTTTCGGTGGCGAAATTGTCATTAATAGATCTTCTCCCAAACCTTCAGAATAAAGTGAAATCTAACCTAAAGAGCTTTTAACAATGCTGCAATAAATGATCTGAAAAATGTTTATGGCTTCGGTCATAATATTTTTAGAGAAGATACTAGATTTTCTGGTTTTGAAGAAATGATTACTTCTTTGATATTTTCTCAAATTTGTCCAGCTTTTAATTTGGGTAGCTTTTTATGAAGAATTTCCTTCCCATAACATTGAATTACGTGATGCTAGAGCTAGATATAGGCTTACGCATACTGTACTGATAGTGACCATAGTTGTAATGTTATAAAAAACGGGTATTTTCTTCTTTAAAGTTAATGTAGATGCTGTTCCAAGTATACAAATGTTGGTATCATATATTCTAAGTACACCTCGTTCGAATGCATATGTTGAAAGAGTTTACTCAATTCTTTTAAAAATATGGAATCATGAAAGGAATAGATGTTCAGCAACTCTGATAAAGTCAGAAATTCAAGTCTCATTGAATTTTGATCATGAAACCAAACCAAACCCCATGGCACTACAGCCCATGAAGGGCCTTGGCCTACCAAGCGACCGCTGCTCAGCCCGAAGGCCTGCAGATTACGAGGTGTCGTGTGGTCAGCACGACGAATCCTCTCGGCCGTTATTCTTGGCTTCCTATATCAGGGCCGCCATCTCACTGTCAGATAGCTCCGCAATTCTAATCACGTAGGCTGAGTGGACCTCGAACCAGCCCTCAGGTCCAGGTAAAAATCCCTGACCTGGTCGGGAATCGAACCTGGAGCCTCCAGGTAAGAGGCAGACACGCTACCCCTACACCACGGGGCCGGCGAATTTTGATCATAGTCGTCACAAATTTTATTACTTGATTAAATTAGATTCAGTATTATTTGAAAAAAAAAGCAAAAGTGATGAAAAGTACAGGTTTAAAAGTTTTTATGTAGAAAATGAAATAGCAAAAGAAATAAAATTTGTATCTACAATGTAGGTATAGTACAGTGTCTTTTTGAGTAAATGCCGTGTCCACATGACCTGTTCCTTGTCGGGATTTCAAAAACCTGGCAGCCTTAGTTGAGAGAGAGCCTACGACTGCAAGAGGTGCGAGGTGATGTTTTTAAACTTGTGAGGAGGACCGAAGTAACGTGCTGTCCCGCCACGTAAACTTACGGGAATCCATTTCCTGCTAGGGGATGAAACATACATCACCAGTCCGAACTTCAGGCCGTTAGTTGTCGCTATGTGGTTACAAGCCGGTTATCGCTTTGGTTGAAATCGTCTACAAAGAAATGAGTTTCCAAAGTAATGACTACTTGAGTTCTTATCTGATTACTCAATTATGAAGGTCCAGAGTACGGCTGCCACTGCATGCTAAGGATTCTCACCCGATTGGTATAGGATAGTTACCCGCCTGTACCACGAACTTGATTGATTTCACGATGTGATAGGAAGTGTTCTCAGTTTCAGAAAAACAACTGCGGAAAGAAACTGCTAAAATCCCACTCTTAGGTATCCTAGTCATGTCCTCGAAATGGTTTCTTACTTAAACTTTCGGTGGAATGCCAGGAGAATACTTAACAATTCCGGCTGGAATGTTGGGAGGGTGCTTACCATACAGACCCGCAGGCGCTTCCTTCACAATATTACAAATGAGCATTAGTATTATCCGTGACACCTAAGGTTGGACCTTCGGGAAGAACCCTATCTCATAACTGGAACACGGTCCGGCCCCATGGCTAAATGGTTAGCGTGCTCGTCTTTGGTCACAGGGGTCCCAAGTTCGATTCCCGGCAGGGTCGGGAATTTTAACCTTAATTGGTTAATTTCGCTGGCACGGGGGCTGGGTGGATGTGTTGTCTTCATCATCATTTCATCCTCATCACGAAGCGCAGGTTGCCTACGGGAGTCAAATCAAAAGACCTGCATCTGGCGAGCGAAACTCCTCCTCGGACACTCCCGGCACTAAAAGGCATACGCCATTTCATTTCTCCCGCATGACTACTTAAGCTAGTTATGTTGCGTTGCCACCTGTACTGTGTAGACATCCTGCTTGTCGATATGATATCTTAGTTATCATTTTATTCACATGTTGGCAACTGTTGCCAGAGTTCATATTGAGAATATGCTTTACGTCGCACCGACACAGACAGGTCTTATGGAGACGATGGGATAGGAAAGGGCTAGGAGTTGGGAAGGAAACGGCCGTGGCCTTAATTAAGGTATAGCCCCAGCATTTTCCTGGTGTGAAAATAGGAAACCACGGAAAACCATTTTCAGGGATGCCGACAGTGGAGTTCCAACTATCTCCGCGGATGCAAGCTCACAGCTGCGCACCCCTAACCGCGCGGCCAACTCTCTGGTGAGTTCAAAATGACTTACCGTGAAATTCACTATTCTGAGAGTAGTATGAAGTATAAGATGCATTGCTGTATGAATCACGGTGTGTGTATTTTTATTTCAAAACATGTCTTTCAAAATTGCAAGATAAAAATCTGCTTTACACGGAAGCAATTTTAATTATTTGTGATTGGCGTTATGATTTCCTTGTAGATGACATCGGTTGTTCACTCCTGATGTATGTACGTCGTTCTGTCTCGCGGTTTTTTTTTTTTTTTTTTTTTTTTTTTTCAAGACCCTACCGGTCGCCTGCCTATTAGCTCGCTACTTTCTCCTCATGCTATATTGTATTTTAACAATTTTTGCACCGGGCGAGTTGGCCGTGCGGTTAGGAGCTTGCAGCTGGGAGCTCGCATCCGGAAGATAGTGGGTTCGAACCCCACTGTCGGCATCCATGAAGATAGTTTTCCGTGGTTTCCCATTTTCACACTAGGCAAATGCTGGGGCTGTACCTTAATTAAGGCCACGGCCGCTTCCTTCCCATTCCTATGCCTTTCCTGTCCCATCGTCGCAATAAGACCTATCTGTGTCGGTGCGATGTAAAGCAACTAACAAAAAAAACAGGAAGGGTATCTAGCCGTAGAACAGGACCAACTTTACATGTGCGACACAGTCGTACCTGTGAACCCACAGGTGTGGGGAAACTTGGTAGAAGTAGAATAAGAAAAGGAAAAACTGTCTGTACAATTCGTATTTTTATATCTTAATCGAAGTTATGAATCAATGCTATAGAATAAAATCCAACAAGAAGCATCAATGAGCTGTTACCGCCACAGCTGGCATCGTAACATTTGATTTCGACTGGCCCGCTCTACACAGCGGTGAATATTGTATCAAAATCCACTTGGGGGTTCTCGAGATCATTCCACACAAACACAGACACCAACTGGGAACTTTATTTTATAATACGAATGGATGGCAGCAGTATGTGCCGTATTTGAAGTTTTATGAATAATGTACTCAAGGAAATTAATCCCCATTATTGCTCCTTGTATTGATATGGGCATATTATTAGCTCATTCGCCTAACTGCTGCCTTCCCACTCAGAAGGATAAGGTTCGAATCCCGCTCGATTCTGTGTTGAGATTTCCCATCTCAAAATAAACATTGTGTCAGGAAGGGCATCCAGCCTTAAATCACCTTCAAAAATGGAAAATTTCGGGCGAGTTAGCCGTGGGTTAGAGTCGTGCAGCTGTGAGCTTGTACCCGGGAGATAATGGGTTCGAATCCCACTGTCGGCAGCCCTGAAGATGGTTTTCCGTGGTTTCCCATTTTCACACCAAGCAAATGCTGGGGCTGTACCTTAATTAAGGCCACGGCTGATTCCTTCCCACTCCTAGGCCTTCCCTATCCCATCGTCGTCATAAGACCTTTCCGTGTCGGTGCGACGTAAAGCAAAAAAAAAACAAAAAAACGAAAATGAACCTGGGTCGCTCCAATGCCTCCATGAGTAACTGGGGTAAGCGTAAGAAAGTTTTAGCCAGAATCGCGACCCCACCAGCGTGGGGAAAAGAAGAATTGAAATATTGTTTAGTATAATAAATAACTATTGAAATTAGCAACAATACAGGATCTTACTCAGGCCCACCAGTTTTTTGAATTCATATTACATTATTTCGAACCCCACTGTCTGCAACTCTGAAGATGGTTTTCCGTGGTTTCCTGTTTTCACACCAAGCAATTGCTGAGGCTGTACCTTAATTAAAGCCACGGTGGCTTCCTCCCTAACCCTAGCCTATAGTCGTCATAAGACCTGTCTCTGTCGACAAAGCGTAAAACAAAATAGCAAAAGAACTCTATAGAAATTGAAAAGGCGTTCAATAATTGAAGGGGTTAAAGGTATAGTGGTGTAAGTCACTTTATCATCGTTTTTAGGAAATGAGCATAATGCGAAAGGTATTGTAGTTAATTCAGTAGACAAGTTTTTGTGATGGTATTGTTTTAGAGGTACTACGTAGGTCCAAACTTAGGGATTAGGCTTGATTTGAAATTTTTTTTGCTCAAAAGTTGTACCTCACGCACTAACCAAAGTCACTTGCACCACTGTGCCTTACCAAAGCCTGTGACATACACCACTGTATGACCTAAAACCAAAGACTTACACCACTATGGACATCAACAAAATGATGTAAAGTTGACTTGCACTTCTCAAACACATTTTTATTGAACATTACACAAAGTATAAGAATAATACAAACAATTTAATTTTTTATCACGAATGGAGTCTTAATGTTTTTAACATGGCAATACGGATTCAGTCTATTTCATCAGGATATGTGGTTTCCACAATTTCCAGAGGTCCAACATCTACAAGCTCCTCACCTTCTTCAATAGTGGTTCGCAGGGAAACGAAGAATTCATGTTTCACTGGTGGAATGTATGGCAGAAGATCAAGCATATCTTTCTTTTTAGCCTCGGTAACAGGCCTTCCCCTTGGGTACAAAACATCTTGAGAAACGTTGGCCAGAAAATGTCGCCTACCGGGCTTTGCTGCCTTTAGATTTAGTTTAGAAAATGGGATATCCTCATTCACAGTTTCTTTGTAGAAGAGAGTGTAAGGTTGATCTTTCAAAATTCGTATCCATTGAATTTTCAACCAATTAACAGCAATGTTGTTCTCATTTTTCTTTCGTCGCGTGATACAACTTTCCAACTTTGCAACAGATTTGAAATCCTCTCGGCTCATTTTCGTCACCATGAATGGATTGTTCCTTCGGCACTTCATTATGATACTGTACCAGTCGTCTGCAGTATAAATGGACTTGTTCTTTGCGTACGATTCAATTGATCCAAATTCAGCGTCGTTGGGTAGAAAAGAGTGGCCACTTACCATAAATTTGTGATCGATAATTTCTGCATTGCTTTGAGGGCCCTGTATGTACTTCATGAGGTACAAGGAAAACTTAATATTACGGTTTTGGCCCGTGCATGCGTCACTGTACAACACTATGTGCCTAGCAGATGACGCTCTTGCTGCAAGATGTTTGACGATACAGGAACCAATATCTTGAGACCCACGAGAAGCGATCGTTTCATCCCAGCAGAACATGAAGCCTAAACCTGTTCCAAGTTCATGGCAGCCAAGGTTATAACAATACATATTCCGCTTATAGTAAGCCACGGACGTCGTCAAAACAGGAAATGGCAAAGCCTTTTCGAGGTCGAATGTCAGACCATAGAAAGATTCGTCTTCCCGTGCTTTCACTTTGTCCCGATCTCTAGCCTCTCTCACCTTTTCGGCATTTCTGAGGTGTAATTCTTTTTCAGCCTTCAGCTTTGTAGATTCGTCTTCATCTTCACACACTTCAATCTTCTTGTCAAGCACATCGCATCTGGTGCACGTATCTTTAAGAGGCCGGTGGAAATGCAAGTTGAACTCATTGCTAAAGGTTCGACGGTAGATGGCTTCAGAAACAGGAATATCACCTTTTTCCGTGCACTTTTCTTTGTACAGTTCATACATTGTACGTACATTCATGTCAGGAGGAAGGTATTTCCTGTTAGGGTTCTCTGATCTACTGTAGTGCGATTGATACGATGGGAAAGATGCTATGTGGTCACGCACACCATTCATGGCAGCCTCCGGTGTTTTATTTTTGGGGGGATGGCGTCCTCGGCCATCACTTCCTGGTTGTTGACCCTCTCGTACTTTTTGTATTGCCCTTGTCATTCGCCCATCCGAAACTTGGAGTGTTTGTAAGAAAAAACGCTTGCACACAGTAACGCTATTGCCTCTGACTTGGAATCTGAAGCTGTTTGAAACAGACTTTGCATTTCTCGTTGAATTTCGTGGGCGTCTTACATTAGGTTTCTGTTGCACAATCAAACCACATAAAAATACGTTTTGTTCAGAAAAACTGCTTAGCTTCCAAAAGGTGTCGAAAATTTCTCGCCTCGCCACTTCAGGTACGTTCTCCACACACTTTTTGTTACATTTACAATCAAAGTTCTGATACAGCTTACCGGCCACTTCTTTTCCTCTAGAGGACACGTACGGGAGCCCTGAATTTCGTGCTCGCTTTCGCTTTTGAGCTTTACTTTCGTGTTTTTGTCTTTTCCTCGTTCTCGGGTGAGCGTTTTCTCGATTCTCAGAAGTTCCAGCAGTAGGAAATTCGCTGGAATGGTTGCGCTGGCGTCCGCCGTCTACCTCTTCATCTCCTTCTGATTCTGAAACAACAAACATCTTGTTACACTTACTACCGAAATAAAAAACTGCAGGGGAAGCTTCGATTCAGCATTCAAAATTACGTGAAAAACGATACTCAACACGACCATTTTCAATAATCACAGAAAATTCACTAAAAACATCACTCTTCATGCATTTTTCTCCATTTTTCCTTTCTTTTTTTCCGAACCGATTACAAAGGTGTATTATTCAGGGAATAGTAGACCAAAAGGACCTAAGGCATAATCTAATGTAAGTACTTGCTAAAAACGTTGCAACAAAATAGGTTAGTAGGTGAGTAACTGAGAGGTTAGAAGGTGAATAGTACTTACCATCATCTGTTTCTGATGTGTTTTCTCCTTGTTCACGCTCCCATTCATCACTGGACTCCAGCTCATCCAACGGATCACTTAAACTTATTTCAGAATCCATCGTTTCTTTGAGTATTCACGCATGCATTCAACACTCGATGAAAATCGCGGAACAATTACAACCACACTGGTGTAAGTCTGACTCACACCACTTCAGTTATCAGCAAAACAGATGATCCATTACCAGTCTAACTTGTGCTGCCATCTAACGACGAAATGAGTGAAGCTCTGACTTACTCCACTTTTTCTATGAACAGTTTTTTATTTCTACATCGCCTTTCTGTGCCTAAGTCAACTTCTACCGAAAATTGACTTACACCACTTTGACTTTAACCCCTTCAATTAACACTGATATTGATTGTTTACCTGGAGTAATTTGTCGCTCTGTATCTTACATGAAGGTAATTTTAACCGCTTAATATGCAAGCCTGTTTTATATGCCCGAAATTATTATATGAAAAGTAGTTAGAAATTGTAACTGAATATGTTAATTTATGTTTTGAAAGGAACTAACGCGATATCGACAGTCATAATTACAGTGAATGATGTTATGTCTTGCTGCTTGCATCAAATTGATAATCTCACCTCAGTGAATGAGAGACATTTTATTGAGAAAGAAGCAAGCATGCCGAAGTCCACCTTGTCCGAATTATCTCTACCATGGAAATATCCACAACGAAGCATCTACGATCAACTTGCTAGAGGTCGCTCACGAAACTCACTCGTCAGTGGTAAGCGGTTAAAAATGAAGACAATGTCATTGCATACGCCAGGCTGAATTGATATCTCTGATAGAAACTGACGGTTCAAACATGCGGGGCGTCATTATATTGTGTTTATAACCTGTAGTTTAGTTTAATAGGACAAGTGTAGGTAGACAGATTTGTAATATTGTAGTCGTAGTTATAAAAAACGTGTACTTAAAATAGGCGTTACAACGCGCTCACTTGGATTTGATAACTTTTACATTCATCAGTCGTTCCGGATTGCTACAGGACATGTTCATCTCCTACAGCCTGTCTCAGAAATATTACATTACAAGCTAGACACCATGTCACAAAAATTCCTCTCCATCGAAATGCAGCGCCTCTCACTCTCGGCTTCCCGCTTACTCTACATCACTCGTAAAATACAGGCTTACTCTGCCTTTGTCCGACTCGTTGGCTGAATGGTCAGCGTACTGGCCTTCGGTTCAGAGGGTCCCGGGTTCGATTCCCGGCCGGGTCGGGGATTTTAACCTTCATTGGTTAATTCCAATGGCCCGGTGGCTGGGTGTTTGTGCTGTCCCCAACATCCCTGCAACTCACACACCACATATAACACTATCCTCCACCACAATAACACGCAGTTACCTACACATGGCAGATGCCGCCCACCCTCACCGGAGGGTCTGCCTTACAAGGGCTGCACTCGGCTAGAAATAGCCATACGAAATTAATTAATTACTCTGCCTTTAACATCTTCCTAATTATTCTCATAATAATTATGAGATCATTATAATGTTGTTTGTTAATGGGATCGCTTGTATTTAAAAAAGGTTTCAAGCAAGAAGAAAATGGATTGTAAGGCCGTGAATATCTTGATGGTAGTGATTATTGTTTTCAGTGATAATACGAAATATTAAAAGAGAGTTGAGTTTATTTCTATTTAGCGAACTTCACTGCATATGTCGAGATTGTATTGAGGAATAGATTAAACTATTCCGGACCTCAGGAGCAAAAATTTCATACCGTGATTTTCTGTATCACAAATACACGGTGTCACAAAATTTAAGTTTCCCAGAAATGCCAACTTTATCATACTTCACCGGATTTCGATAAAAACCGCAAATCTCCTTTGACATTACTGCTAAACGCATAATTATCATCTCAAATTTTATCCTGACGTGAATAACAATAATAATAATAATAATAATAATAATAATAATAATAATAATTTGGATATATCGTTATTTGACTTTATCATACTCATAAATGTTATTTTATTGTCATCAGCATTGTAGCTTTTACCAGTCCGAACATTATTAAACTTCACTTTTAATTTTTTAAGATATTTAAACACATTTTAAAGTCTCGCGCGCTGACATAAATAATAGACAATTCGCCTCAACACTAGAATAACGTCAAGGCATATCCTCGTCATCGCAACACTTAAATTTTACACACGCCACATATACAACGCGATGTTTTGATTCATTAATTAATAAATTTAAATGGACAAGCATTTACAACTACAAAACATGATACATAAATTAGACAGACCTGTAATTTCGTCGTTGACATGGCTTCATTTTATGCCAGCCACCTTGTACTTAGCCTCTCATAATTGTAGGACACATTCTTCGCTTAAACACTACCTTATGCATACACTGATTCTGCACTCGGCTTGAAGAAACACACATTATTTTTTTATATAATACTTTACCATAACATTTATTTTGTATGTATATAACAGTTAAACCGCCCCGCTTCTTGTCGAGAACTAAATTAATACAGTTTTCTGAGATCTCCAACTCCTTCCTATCCAGGTGTTTTACAGGTGTGACTGACCGTGAGACAAAAGCTTATTTCGGCCAGACTACCACAGTACTCCCTTACCGATTACCAAAATAACATCGTCCGGAGTAATTCACAAGAGCTACCTAGGAATGATGTCTCCCCATGCAGAAGTTCAGGAATCTTACAACTTATGATTTTCTTCTCGGACCGGGATGGATATTTTGGATTCAATGTTATCAATATATAATTTGTCTCCGTTCACCATTTATCACTTGGTAATATATTCCTCCCTCAAGCCAACTTGGTTTAGAGATTCGACAAGTCTATTTCGCCCACTTTAAGCCTTCTTCTTAATGTCACCTGACTCAGATTCACACTCTCGGACAATTGAATGATGCGTAACGCTCTTGCCTGAAGAGGGGGTATTGATGCATGTGACGCTCTGCTTGGCGTGATCTACTGTGGTGCAGTCATTCCATTTGATAACCACTGGACCGATTTCTTCGAGACTCACCCCAGAGATTCTACCTACTTTTCTAGTCATGATGGTGCTATTTACTGATTTTTCTTGTTACTTTAACGGGCGTAAATATTTAATTTCGTACATGAGGGTTCCCGCGCATTTTGACTGTATGTCCTTGATACATGTTTTTCTCTTGGCCAAGATAAGTGCCACCTTCTCTTCAAGCCTAATTAAATTAAATACATTTCCACCCTGTGGACTTCAGCTTCATCAGATATTTCCCCAAATTCTTAATTACAGTACTTATCTTTTGTTAATGACAGTGCCGAAATCTGTCGCAATGAAGGCTATTATCCAGAATTTCATTATTAATTACCGGAGATCTTCTGAAATGATCCGACCTCATTCGATGCTTGGTGGGCCGCTTGCCGCTGTGAGTTGTCACGCCACAGAACGCGAGAGGAACTTTCAATAAAAATATGGATGCACTTCATCGTGCAGTTGAAATTTCAGCAAGGTAGAATTATGGGCTCAGTAGAGCGCCGGCCTTCTGAACCCAAGTTGGCAGGTTCGATTCCGGCTCAGACCGATCGTACTTTGAGGTGTTCAAATATGCCAGGTTCTTGACTGTAGATTTAGTAGATTTACCGGCACGTAAAATACTTCTTGTGGGGAAATTTTCCGGCACATCCTTTTTTTTTTGCTGGTTGTTTTACGTCGCACCGACATAGATAGGTCTTACGGCGACGATGGGACAGGAAAGAGCTAGGAGTGGGAAGGAAGCGACCGTGGCCTTAATTAAGGTCAGCCCCAGCATTTGCCTGGTGTGAAAATGGGAAACCACGGAAAACCATTTTCAGGGCTGCCGACAGTGGGGTTCAAACCTACTATCTCCCGAATACTGGATACTGGCCGCACTTAAACGACTGCAGCTATCGAGCTCGGTTCCGGCACATCAACACCTCCGATAATCGTAAAAGTACTTAATGGGACGTAAAACCATTATCATTATTATTATTATCATTATTATTATTTACAAATTGTTTTGACCGCTTAAGGCCACAGTTAATACATGTCATCCTTACCAGATTTCCAGTACTTTTCATCTAAGTGGAGAATGCAGCTCTTCCCTCTTTCCGGAAAATCCTGAGTCCTGCACTTCCTCATAACAAGCGAAAGCTTTCGAAATGATGATATACACTAATGTTCATAAAGACCAGATAACCTTGAAATACTAGAGATAGGAAGTTCATATTAACAGGACGTGTGTATTAGTATGTTCTGACGAAAAGATTTGCATTTGAACCATATCACCTCTCAGGTTCAAGGTCCACATCTATATCTCGGCGAACCACCACCGACTGCTAAAATGTTCCTGCAGTTCTCGTTGTCGCTATAAACCAGAGGTAATGGATCAGTGTGACTTGAGCAGACGTGCAGGATGCCTCGCAGACGTATGCGAGAACCGTGCCGTCATATGAGAGACTTTGAAAGAGGGCGCATTATTGTCATGGGGGAACGTGGTGCATTCATCCGGGAAATTGCTGCCTGTGTAGGACGAAGTGTGTCGGCAGTACAACGGGTGTGTACAGAATGGTTCACAGAAGGCCGTAGAATACGACGAGACGGGTCTGGTCGCACCACCCAGACCACCTCACGAGAAGATCGACACCTCATCCGAATGACATTGCAGGACAGATCTGAGTCCTCCTCGGCTCTGGCGCAACAGTAGTACAGTGTAACACATCATACACTATCAGAAGCAACAGTCGGTCGCCGTTTATTAGGGTCTCGATAAACGGCGTGTCGTCCAATTCTCCTCCTACCTTTGACTAATTTGCATAAACATGCTAGACTGCAATGGTGTATAGAACGACGTCACTGAGGACAAGAATGGCAGCAGATAGTGTTTCCGGACGAATCCAGGTTCTATTTGTTTGAAAATGATGGCCGAATTTTCGTTCGCCGCAGACAGGGGGAGAGGCATCACACTGACTGCATTCGCACAAGACATACAACACCAACTCAAGGTCTTATGGTGTGAGGTGCTATTGGGTACTACCACAAATCACAGTTGGTGCGTGTCTAGGGCACTGTGACCAGTTTGACCTGCGTGAATGACATCCTGCGACCCGTAGCCATACCCTTTCATACCCTTTCTGCACGACACCCCAGTCCCCATATTTCAGCAGGACAATGCGCGACCATATGTTGCTGCACCAACACGTGCCTTCTTGTTGTCACAGGATGTCAGACTGTTGCCCTGGCTCGCCCGATCACCGGACTTGTCGCCAATCGAAAATGTGTGGGATTTGGTGAAACGACGGGTGCAGTGCTGTGACCCAGTGCCAACCACCAAAGATGAACTATGGAATCAGCTGAATGCAGCATGGATGGCTATACCCCAGGACGCCATTCGCGCCTTATACGCGTCGATGCCATCACAAATAGAACAAGTTATCAGTGTGTATGGTGGACCCAGTGCCTACTAGGCAACAGGACACAAGCTGAACCTAGGTGACTGAATTGATAATAGTTTCCGCAGAACATACCAATGAATATGTCCTGTAAATATGAACATCCTATCTTTAGTATTTCAAAGTGTTCTGTTTTTTATGACCAAGAGTGTAGTGGTGGTCAAAAGGAGCACGTGGAATCCTACTGATGTTACAAGTTAGGATTTGTGCAATTTCAGATAGATATTGTTAATGCATCTACAAAAAAATACAATTATTTCTTTACCCGCACAACGCACTTTTACAGTAGTGTTAGGTCGCGTATTATTATAGAATTGTGCGATAGAGTGGCATTTAAAATGGTATAAATCATTATTTGTAACATTTTAATTTCGTGTGGCTATTTCTAGCCGAGTGCAGCCCTTGTAAGGCAGACCCTCCGATGAGGGAGGGCGGCACCTACCATGTGTAGGTAACTGCGTGTTATTGTGGTGGAGGATAGTGTTATGTGTGGTGTGTAAGTTGCAGGGATGTTGGGGACAGCACAAACACCCAGCCCTCGGGCCATTGGAATTAACCAATGAAGGTTAAAATCCCCGACCCGGCCGGGAATCGAACCCGGGACCCTCTGAACCGAAGGCCAGTACGCTGACCATTCAGCCAACGAGTCGGGCATTTGTAGCATTAATTAAGCTACTCGTGCTTCAATTTAACTATTAGGAAATCTTTAACATTTAGCGCTGGTTCCTATCTCCAGTATTTTATGACCTTTAAAATATACGGTTTTAAATCCTAATGCATCCATTTACACGTAACAAGTAAGCCAGTAGCTTTAGGTGACCACAGCCACGGGACCTCCAGTTTATGTAGTATCCAAACCGCAGAGACATGACATTTCATTTCAAAAATCCCACATGCATTGTCCAGATTCGAACTGTGGCCACCTTGGTGAAAAGTCAGTGACGATATCCTTTAGTTATCACGCCCCATATGCATCCGTTGTAATATGTAGGGCTATATCATAAACACGATAGATATGTATTGAATCCTCCTTGAACTTGTGTATGTTCTTCTGGGTAATAGGTATTGCATTTGTTCAAATTACGAGAAATGACATTAAAAAGAACCGAACTCTACCATAGATAGTAATTAACCTACTACTGCAATTTAAGCGGGGATGAAGGCACCTTGGTGGTGTACATGGGGCCATGGTCATTTTTCATTCACCTTCCCTAAATTGTAAGTAACAATTCATGGAAATAAATAAACGTATTATTATTATTATTATTATTATTATTATTATTATTATTATTATTATTATTATTATTATTATTATTTATAAAACGTTTAAATTAAGATAATAGTCACTAGTGTTACATTTTGCCCCTTGTTCATATTCAGAATAGCTCGAGGAAAGGAATAAATCTTGAGGTTGACTCTGATTTAGTCAGTGTGAGATGCACGTTTTATGTCCAGTTCCATAACAAGAAGCGTCAGAAGCACCTGTCAGAGTATAGGGCAATTTGTCAACCGGTTATCAGCCATTTTTTAATCCATAGCAAAATGTTCCTGACTAGTTTATTTAAAACTTCCATCAGGATGAAATTAGGACATCGTTCCATCATATTCTACTTGCTAAATATAATTTGAAACTTGGTTGTGTTTGTTAGTACGAAGAACATATTGCATTGACTGTTTGCGTGCCATGTACCGCATGCTTCAGATACACACTGTGCAATATAATGAAATATACATATTGTATTGAGAAGTCCCAGCCAAGAGTATTGTATAAGGGACACCCAGAAAGCCAAGCGATAAACTTCATCATCCCATTACAGGCGCTAAGTTGTGTGAATTTTGAACAGGTGTCATGCAGATTATATTCCATTATCCTAAATCATTTTACGTGATCTAATCCCATTGTGTGTGTTATAGCTTGTGTGAGGTTCTGCGGCAACAACTTTTCTCACCACATTCACTTCTTCCGGGTCCCTTTGACATATCCTCATTTCAGGTTCCCTATGGGAATCAACATCTATAGCATATCCTCATTGGACTAATTGGGTCTCCATATCAAGGCAGTGTATCTAGAAGTTTGTTATTCGTATAACTTGGCCGTTCCATTGCTATGCATTTCATTAGGCTGGACGTTTGTGCTAGAACTGTTTATACCCCAAGCAATGCGCAAAACCCTCAAACGGCGTCAGCGTATCACGGTTAGGCAGTATCCCCTGCAACATTCGGCAACTTCTCCGACTCACCGTTGATGCGCGCAGCCGTTTTGCGCATTTGCAATGAAAGTTCCTGCAGCGGATCAGGCAGGCTGCGAAGTATGTATCTGAAGCACGCGAAACGCATTATCACACGTGTACACTCTCTGATGAAACCGAGCGGACTGTTGTGCGGAAGAGAGAATCAGCGTCCAATCTCTTGTTCCTTCCTGTGGTCTTCGCAATCAGTTACTTCCTGTCTAACTCCTTAACACACGTTTGTCCAATAAACGCTCTGCCAATAAACCTAGGTAGGCATAAATCTATTTTTTTAGAAAAGTAACAACCAGCGTTTGCACAATTTGTAGTGCGTGTTATCATTTGAACTCGTCCAGAAAGCGTAAAATACACGTTTATAACTCGCAAAGTGTACCTGGTCTCTGTTACAAACCCAGGCTGAACGTACGGTGTTTGTACAGCAGCTGCCTCAGCCAAACTTAATGTCGCACGTGGCCGACCTGCGTTAAGCTGAAATCTTACCTTGTAAAAGATGCTGGTAGCGTCGTCCGTCCTGGGTTATACATGCATTGTATCTGGTAACCACATTCTGGCTGATACGAGTGAGTTCTGCCACTGTAATGTTTCTGATTTCATTCGTAATCTTTTCTTTCAGTTCCACCAATGTGTGAGGATTTGTTCGACTTTCAGTACTCCACAAGTAAAAAATCACACACTGGTAGAACGGCAACTGGAGAACGAGGGGGAAATAGACCAGCACTGATTCTGTCTGCAAACACTTCCAATTTTTCTTGTTTCGTTAACTGATGAAAGAGCGGCGTTAAAACGTCATCTTGGTACCTCTCTGCCTTTACTGCTGTTTCGAAAAAAAATGGGCCCAATTATTCGTCTTGTAATAACAGTACACCAAACACCAATTTTCCGATCATAATGAATTAATGAGGGACTTCTTAAACACCACTAGGATTTTCTGCACACCGATAGCGAGAATTATGACTGTCCACACGACCATTACGATGAAAATAGAACTTCTACATACGAAAATACAGTTTTTCAATATTAACTGTCTCACCATGTTAACAGCTGAAATTCAGACTGGCGACTCATGCTTGCCACGTCGAACGCGTGCAGGCTGCTCGCAAGGTCAAGAACTATGCGCGCGCCTCCCATACTGCAGCTGCCTTAGCGTTCGGTCTGGGTTTATAAGAGAGACCCTGTAGATAAACCTCTGTGCATTAACTAGCCAAAGAATCTCGGTCGTGCTTGTACACCGCTCAAATTAGCTTACAATTAGGACTGACCTTGTGTATAGACTTCGTGCAGCAATAAGAAGTAGTGTAACACAAAAGTGCGAGAGTGTACGATGAGAACAGTAGCAAGGGTTGTACATTTTTGCCGATTATATTTTGTCAGGACGTGTACGATGTCATATAAGGAGGGTCTTTCGTTTATTTAGCAATAAGTTAGTATTCTAACCAGTCGATGTAAATCATTTAATGTTTTATTTCTACCTAACATGTGCACTTGCACAAATAATGACATTTTAGAACTAGTTAAGCCGACTGGAAATATATTAAATACACAATAATTATTATTTCTAATTTGACATTTTTCACTGATCTTGGAAAGTGGGGGGTGGGGGGAGATATAGTCTCTTTAAAATATTATTGTTCCAGAACTATATGCATTGGCCGTTGTTGGAGCCGAATCCTGGCATAGTCTGCTAGTTTTTAAGAGTGCGTGGGTAGACTGATGATGCTGCTGCTGATGATGATTTTTAAGGGGCTTAGCCTCCGTGGCTCAGGCGGCAGCGCATCGGCCTCCCACCGCTGGATACCGTGGTTCAAATCCCAGTCACTCCATGTGAGATTTGTGCTGGACAAAGCGGAGGCGGGGCAGGTTTTTCTCCGGGTACTCCGGTTTTCCCTATCATCTTTCATTCCAGCAACACTCTCCATTCTCATTTTCATTGCATCTATCACTCATTAATAAATCACTTTGGGAGTGGCGACCCCATCGTACTAATAGCATATATCTGCTTCATTCATTACATTCCTGACCCGGTCATTGACTGGAAAACAGGTTGTAGGTTTTCATTTCCAGCATGGATGAGTAAATTAAATAACGCGTTAAAACAACCCATTTCAGGGCCAATTCTGAAGTCCATTAAAACCCACACCAATTAAAAAGGACCGTAAACATATTACTGTGTTCTACGTATTCTAGAGCCAACACCTGCTGTTCACAAGAAGAGCAATTATCACCTATATTCGATTTTAATTATCAGATCTCCACGTCGTGAGCAGTTAAGATAGGCCTACGGATATCATATCGACATGTATAATCTGCTGGGATCATGGCCAAAGGCTAACTGTTGGTAAATATGTGATGGCCAGAGTTAGGAGGAACCTTGATTTCAGCTGTAAGATCGCTGGAATGGGAGACCCATTCTATGTTAGTCCATCGACGGATCGTTAAAAGGGATGATTTTGTTGAAGTTAACCGGTGCATGAGGAAATAATTGTTTTCAAACAATTACCGACGAATGTGGTAGTAATAAATAAAACGAAAGAATATAAAGTGCAACGAAAGACTGACAGGATTATGATAGAGCTGAAGAAAATATGTAGAAGAAAAAATGAATATGAGTCAGGAGGGGTGGGGGAAGGGGGACATACTACAATGAGTTTGAAGATTCGGAAATGAAAGGAAGAAAGAATAATACAGTAACAGGTTTATACAGGTTATGAAAGTATGACACACAGCACATAGCATGGAGGTGAACCATCTGAAAAATCCACAGCCTGTTTCCAGTCATTCGACCGGATCAGGAATGGAATGAATGAAACCCCCGTCTAGCGGCAGGGATAGGAATTGTGGCGGCTGCCGAAGCCTGCCGCACTCCACTGGGGCAATGATTAACGAATAACAAATGAAATGAGAATGGAGTGTGTTGCTGGAATGAAATATGACAGGGAAAACCGGAGTACCCGGAGAAAAACCTGTCCCACCTCCGCTTTGTCCACGTTTGGTCTGATACTGACCTAAAGCCAAATTAAAAAAATAAATTCAAACCATTATTAGAGAAGTCTTGCTCGTAAATAATAATGGCGTGTGGCCTCCTAAGAGGTCTGGTGCAGGTCTTCCGAGTTGACGCCGTACAGGCGACCTGCGCGTCTGTGAGGATGGGGCCCTATCCATGGTGATTTCTAACGCTTAAGACAACACATACACCCAGCCCCCGAGACATCAAAATTAACCAATTAAGATTCAAATCCCTGACTCTGCAGGGAATCGAACTCGAGACCCCTTGGACCAAATGCCAGCACGCTAACCATTTAGCCATGGAGCCGGATGTCTTGCTCGTGAACAATTGAGATTTTCTTCTGAAGATGCAGAGCAAAGTTCTCTCACCTTGTTTCCTTGAAACGGCAAAAGCCCAAAAGCTTATTATCATGACTAGGACTGCTGTTTATAAAAAGACTTATCGTCGTCGTCGTCATTATCATCATCATCATCATCCTTTAACAGTCTCCAGTCACCCGGGTGCGGTACAAGAGCGGTCTCCATCTTTGTCTATCCACGTATAATTCTTCCTTCTCAACTTCGTGCCATTCCACTGCTCTTCCTTCCAGGTTCTGCTTCACTTTACTGATCCACCATTTCCTTGGGCTGCCTCTTGATCTTTTGCCTTCCAGTTCTTTTTCTATCCATTTTCTTGCTGTTATCATTTGATCCATCCTTTTTACATGACCATACCATTTGAGTCTTGATGTTCATACATTTTCGCTTAGCGACTGTTTTACTTGTGTATTATGACGGATCTCTTCATTCCGGAATTTATTTCTTCTTGTTTTCTGTAGTATTGACCTCAAGAACATATCTGAAGCTTAAGCCTGCTACTATTTCTACTCTTGTTCGTACAGGTTTGTATTTTATTTTATTTTATTTTTTGCTTTACGTCGCACCGACACAGATAGGTCTTATGGCGACGATGGGACAGGAAAGGCCTAGGAGTGGGAAGGAAACGGCCGTGGCCTTAATTAAGGTACAGCCCCAGCATTTGCCTGGTGTGAAAATGGGAAACCACGGAAAACCATTTTCAGGGCTGCCGATAGTGCGTACAGGTTTTAAGAGCATATGTAGTTATTGGTACGAAATATACTTGATGAAGGATTCTCTTTGTACTTAAAGGTATTTGGTTATACTATGAAAAAGACCTAACTTGGTGATAAAATTGTGTTCCTTTTTTTTTTTGGACTTATAAATACCTAAAATGCGTTGGATTGAGTGTTAGTCAGTTGCCTCTCGTGGTCAGTTACCACAGCCCAATTTCCTCCCGGTTGATTAAGGTTATAAGATATAATACCCATTCCTTCCATGCTAATTTTACTTAGAAATACGAGTAGTTACCTTTTATCCTCTTAAAAAACATAACTGAGTTTTCAATTCCTGTACACCGTGTTAACTATATTTTATGTGGAGTGATATCAATTTGTGAGCTTACGCTGGGCGCTATGATTGAATTTTGATTCTTCACGCACGATTCATTTGTAGTGAAATAGTTGTGTAGTTGCATTGTAGCATCATTAGTGCGTGCAAGGTATTCACTTCTAATGAATACCTTTTGTTGTTATTTGGTTGTACTCGGATAGATACTAGTATAGCTGGCATAATGACAATTTTTTCATTTTGCTTGTGGCTTTACGTCGCCCCGACACAGATAGGTCTTATGGCGACGATGGGGTACGAAAGGCCTAAGAGTTGGAAGGAAGCGGCCGTGGCCTATAATCACTATAACAATGATTTATTAGTGAGCAGCATCCTCCTTATTCAATACATTATGGTTAATGTGAATTTAAAAACTCAAATTTCACATTTGTCACATCTATACATGTTTCGGACCTAATTGGATCATTTCAGTAGGTTGCTAAAAGATGATATATACATATCGTAGTTAAAACAATTAAAATTGAAGCAGGAATGATATTATGAATGTTAAAATGTTATTAAGAAAAGTTCATACTCTTATAAGGTTGTGTTAAAATCTTCAGTGTGCATTGTTATCCACTTGTGATATCCTCTTGATATTTCGTTAGTTAAAAGTGTGTTAAGTGGACTAGGCGGTATGTGATTAATAATTCACATTTCGCAATTTTGTTTGCTGCCTGTTAGAATTACCATAATTGCATATGTCTCGGTGGTATAATTGCCTTCTTTGTCCAGTTGAACGGTGTGTTTACCTGCGTGGTTTTGTGCACGCTAACGCGGTTTATCATACCACCGAGAATATGCAATTATGGTAATCCTTATTGGCAGCAAACCAAATCACGAAATATCAGTTATTTATCAGATACCGCCTAGTACAATTATCTCACTTTTAACTCATGAAACATCAAGAGTATGTCAATACAAGTGGATAACAATGCACACTGAAAATTTTAACACGACTCTCTGTCTCCCAGAAACATCAGAATTCCTTGATTTTTTTAAAAAATATGTATCTCTGCACACTATTTCTTCCATCTATTCTCACTTACTGAAACCAATTTTACGATGTTCTTCGTCTGAATAACTCAAAGATTCGTTTTATTTGACAATTCCTGTCCATCCTCATTACGTATCCACAAAATTATTCTCTTCTCTTACTACTCCCATTTTGTAGTATAGTTATTGTATAGTTATTCTAGTTGCTTTACGTCGCACCGACACAGATAAGTCTTATGGCGACGATGGGATAGGAAAGGGCTAGGAGTGGGAAGGAAGTAGCCGTGGCCTTAATTAAGGTACAGCCCCAGCATTTGCCTGGTGTGAAAATGGGAAACCACGGAAAACCATTTTCAGGGCTGCCGACAGTGGGGTTCGAACCTACTATCTCCCGAATACTGGATACTGGCCGTAAGTGACTGCAGCTATCGAGCTCGGCAGTATAGTTATTTGTAAGATCGGGTCTCTTAACGCTTTTTAAACAAATCTTTGAGAACAGAATTTTCCAGGGCCTCTTTCCCAGTCCACGAACCTACTACGCTGGCGAAACAGGGGGCGAAGTCCCAGGTGGCGGATAGGGGGTTCCTAACCGGCTTGTCGGCGGACTTGAGCGAAATAAAATAGCTCTCGCGGACCAAGCACACAACCCCCTGTGGCCGGGGGACGCAGACGAAGAATTCACCCACGGTATCCCCCGCCTGTCGTAAGAGGCGACTAAGGGATGATCGAATTAGAACCATAAGACTGCTTGTAATTAGTATCACCACGCGGAAAACACCGTGGGTCGCCTTTGCTTGCGCGTAGTAGCACTATGTTAGGTACATAATATGTTTGTGATTAGTAGCGATAGTGTGTGCTCAGGATGCATTTTACGGTACTTGTGATTAGTACCACTATATGAGCAACACCATGGGTGAGCGACACCATGGTTCTGCCTTGCCTATGATTAGTACCCATTATGTGAGGAACACCACGGTATAGTACGAGTCCCTGTGGTTAGTACACTTACGTGATGAACACCATAGGTTTGCGTTGCCTGTAAATGGCGCTGCAATGTGAGAAACACCATAGGCCTGCGTTACATGTGCGTATTACATTACCTGTGAGTAGTACCATAATGTGTGGAATACAGCGAGTCTAATCTACTTTTGATTAGTACCGCAACATGTCAAATACCATGGTTCTACTTTCCTAGCGATAAGAACGAATGAGGAGCCGATGACCTAAATGTTAGTCCCCTTTAAACAACAATCATCATCATCATCATCATCATCTTTCCCAGTCAAATTCAGTGTTGTTTCATTGAATGTACAATTAAATGGTAAATTAAGTTCCCACGACCACACTAAAATCATAGTATTTTTTTCATCTATTAGTTTGAGCTATGTTGACAGCAACGTCTGCTAGATAGGCAGAACCTTACCCGCTAGAGCAGGATGTTGTGTGGTCAGAGAAATCCTCCGGATATGAAGAGGTCAACGTTCCCATACAAGTCGTACCATACCGTTTTAGCTCTACCAGCCTACTACACAGAGTATGACTATGCCTTTTACTCAATGTCCACCACTTGATGAAATTGCCGGAAAACTTAATATGCATTCATAAAATAAATTTTTCAGTCTTTACATGCTGGGCCAGTATATAATTTGAACGATTGATCGTGGACCACATGTGCAGTTTAAAAAAATTATATAAATTGTTGGAAAGACACTCGTGCATTTACCTCTTCTCAGTCAGCCGATACCGAACTGTACTCACTCCTTCTACACTTCTACTGACCCTTATTTTCCGGTCGAGCTCAGCCAGCACACGAGAGATCCCAAGGTGGACCGTTCTTTTGCAAGCTGTCCTAATTTTTGAGGCATTTAAAGGATAAGGGCAGACGACAATACAATAAATAGAACAATAAAAAATAGGCTTAACATTTATTATAAAATAAGCACAATAAAATTAATTTTACAACAAACAATTCTTGCTGGGAGTTACTTTTGAAACTCGCGTAGTAATGTATAAGTCTGTTCTCGTGTCTGGAATAGCGTCGACATACTGGGCTATCCTGTAAAGAATAAAAAAGAAAACTTAGCCTTATTTCGACTAAGCAAATTGAAAATGAAGGGGATGAACTCCATCCTAAACTATCCTGAATTTCCGTGATATCTTAAAACTTGATCTCAATTATATTAGTTTAAACACGAACAAAACATTAAACGTCCACTTAAACTGAGTGACGGATAACCATGGTATCCCTTTAAGCTTAATGTGTACAATATTTACAAAAATATATATTTATACTCTTTCTCAGTTAACGATAACTTCTCAAATGATACAAGTTGAAATTATTAGCTCTATTATTTGAATTATTGAGACTTTGACAAATCATTTAATTAATTAATTGAAGTTAATCATGTTGTTACATGAACTTAATCATCGCTAATTTCCATCTAGCGTAACAATTCTTTCATTTATTTTTACATACTTTGCTTATGCTTACTACTGAGAAAATGTATCGATCTTATTCGCTTTCACAAAATCGTGCTATCATAGAATTAAACCTGACACTGAACTTTGCACAAAAATATTAAATAGTAATCTCAAATAATACGAACAAAACACAGACAACGCTGGAATAATCTGATCCACCGTGCTGAACACGTGGTCAGACTAAGAACGACATTTCAAGAAATAGCACTGCAAATATCACTTACTACGTCACTGTCACGCTCACCATGCACACTCAGGATACTCGAATTTTATGAACAAATTTACACTCGGATCCTAGGCCTTATTTTTATTTATGATTATTATCATGAAAGAAAGGTTGAATGGCATAGACTGATGACCTTCATTAACTTCACTATGCACAACAGTTGACGTGATTCGTGATGATAGGACTCAGATGATCACTTAATTGAACATTATCTTAACATTACAACGGCGATATCTTCAAAAATCAAAATGTTATTCAGAAGACGTGGTAGAAACAATAATCACACACACATCGCCTGGGTTAACACTGATTAAATTCTTGAGTGTCAATAAATTATTATTATTCCTTACATATTGAAATATATCTCAACACGTGCTCCACATTTATCAGAATGCATTGTAACCTGTGACACATGCTTCCAAATTCAAATATATATCCCGCAGGCCTTACCATTTTCCAGATAAAATCATACTATAGTTGAGCACACTACACATATTCCACATGAACAATTCTAACATGATTTATCACTCATCACTATTTTATTTAACGCGGTCTTAAATTATTTAGAATTAAATGTTTTTAACTAGAATGCATTCAGCGAACCCGCAATGGACATCCTGGAGAAAAAAAATTATATTAGCATAACTGGAATCATATTTGGCTTAACCACACAAGGGTTACAGAAATTAGAATTCGGAAACCTTACCTCAGTTTGCTTTGCGGTGTATGACAATATTCATCTCCAGGTTCTATGGTATAAAGGATCGTCGGTTTTCAGACAGCACATTGCGAAACACAGAGAAACTTCTCTCAACATCAACGGATGTTACCGGTTCATACTTGAAGCAACGGACATCTTCCTCTTCAAAACCAACACATCAAAATTTTTGTTCTTTCGATATTTCACTTGTCTTGCACATAATTTGATACTCCTGGTTTTTTCAAGCATTAGTTCAATTTTTCATTTCATTTCGTTTCGTTTCATTTTCATTTCAATTTTCTCTCTTACAACAGAAAATATGTTTAAGAGGTGATGGATGAACTAACTCCGCCTGTTGCCATTTCTTGATGGATGCAGTATTTTTGTATCCATCTCTTGGCACAGGCCAGAGCAAAGTGTAGCTTCCGCCGAAGTCCCAGTCTCATCCATGGCTGTGACAATATGGAAGCTGCTGGGGTATGGATCGTGCTGGGTAATGACATTTGGGGCACAACTGGTGTCTGAGTGTTATGAAAGGTGTTGCTCATAGGATCAGTCGTGCTGCAGTAGCACCTTCTGATCCAGTGAGGAAAGCAATGGCAAACTACCTCACTCCTCATCTTGTCTAGTACGCCTCATTTGGGCTCTGCCATTGGTTTTTGCAGTTTCCCTATAACTGCATAGCCTTTGGTGGTGCTATTTGAGGATCCAACCAGCCTCTGGGCTGATGACCTAACAGATGAACTAACGATGATTCGAATTGAGAATGGGCCGTGCAAAATATGTAGTCGAAACAAGCTGAGTTGCAAAAAAAGCCGTTAAGACCTAAAAACGCTAAAAAGGAACTATCAGCACAAAACGCTGGAAAGGCAAAAAGGGACAAATAAACACCACCATTTTCTGGCCTACAATGTCTCAGAATGAACATGTGTTATGTTGGGCCTCGTCTTCGGACACTCAAGAAAAAAGAAATTTCCTCAACTTCCGAGCTCTACTTTCTTTCTTTCTTTCTTTCTTTCTTTCTTTCTTTCTTTCTTTCTTTCTTTCTTTTTTTCTTTATTAATCTGTTTACCCTCCAGGGTTAGTTTTTCCCTCGGACTCTGCGAGGGATCCCACCTCTACCACCTCCTGGAGCGTGAGACTGTTGGATCGGGGGATGAAACTCGGGAGGAGGGCCAGTACCTCGCCCAAGCGGCCTCACCTGCTGTGCTGAACAGGGACCTTGAGTGGAAATGGGAAAATCGGAAGGGATAGACAAGGAAGAGGGAAGGAAGCGGTCGTGGCCTCAAGTTAGGTACCATTCCGACATTTGCCTCAAGGACAAGTGGGAAACCACGAAAAACCATTTCAGGGATGGCTGAAGTGGGAATAGAACCCACCTCTACTCAGTTGACCTCCCGAGCCTGAGTGGACCCAGTTCCAGCCCTCGTACCATTTTTCAAATTTCGTGGCAAAGCCTGGAATCAAACTTGGGCCTCCGGGGTGGCAGCTAATTACGCTAACGACTACACCACAGAGGCGGATCCTGAGCTCTACTAATGGGATAATTCCAAGCACCATAGCAACTAACAAATTCTAAATCTTCGCTATTGTCAAACTGAATAAGAGTTTGATGGACATTTCGAAGAACACTGTACAGTTTTGTTACTCGCTCTTTCGTTACTTCCGCCAAGCGCATATAGGAGAAGATACAAAAATGTAATTTTTATTATTAAGACTCTATCACGCATTTTTGTACTATATTATAATGTTCTCGCATCCGGGAGATAGTGGGTTCGAATCCCACTGTCGGCAGCCCTGAAGATGGTTTACCGTGGTTTCCCATTTTCACACCAAGCAAATGCTGGGGCCGTACCTTAATTAAGGCCACGGCCGCTTCCTTCCTATTCCTAGGCCTTTCCTGTCTCATCGTCGTCATGAGACCTATATGTGTCGTTGCGACGTAAATCAAAAAATAACAAAAAAATGATGTTTTGTAGCCTTCTATTGTTCGGATTACAATATTGTACTGTAGGAAAAAGTAAACATCAAGTAACTGCACAAACATTGTAGTCCTGGGAGGACTTATTTGAGTTTGAATTGCTTATGTTTAAAATTTGTATTTCTGGGAGTTAAAAAATGCTTATTCTGTCCGCTCCACGAACCTAGTGGCAGTAATGTGTTATCCTCAACTACATTATACATCGTTAATTCCAAAAAGCTGCATAAAGTACTACTACCACGCATACAAAAATTAGCTTGTATATATTGTTATTTTAACAGCCGTGCCCGAGTTGCGGCGAATCCCATGCGAGTAGTTCTAATGTTATCACGATGAGACATGTCTGTGCCAAAGTGATAAACGAGCTGTAGCTTCTGTAAATGGAGTTTTAATTGTCCCCACAAAGCTGTCGCGATGCAGGGTGGCACTCCCAGTGCTGTGGCTAACCAAACCAGGCTGAGGTCGGAACGGAACAAGCAGCGGTTTCCTAAACTTCCTTGCACAGAAATAGCTGTCTTCGAGTGATGAAATACCAAAGCAAAGCAAAGTCACCTCCGCACAGGCCATGAAGGCCCTTGGAGGAGTGGAAGGTAAAGGCTTCCACCGTCGTTAACCTCGGCACGTGATGGGGTAGAGTGGTTAGCTCTACGCCCGGCCGCCTTTGCCCCCAGGAATTAACCTGGTACTCATTTTTTGTGTAGGCTGAGTGAACCTTAGGGCCATATGCACCTCCGGAGTGGAAATCTAGTTTCTTAAATTTTAGATGAAATACCATTGTAGTAAAAAGTATGTCCACCAGCTCACAAAAAGTAACACTTGAACTTAAACTGCGATCAAATGTAGGTTAGTGCAGTCAAGTTGGTATATTTTAGTTTGATGGATTGCGTCACAGTCTTTGGCTACTTTGGCTATTTACTTTTGTCAGATTACTCAAGCTGATAGTTTTAGTTGCCTTCAATGCACAGCGTTCCAAGGTTGACTTCAGTACACTTGGTTGGTGTTTAGGATTTGCCTCAATGCCAGAAAGCTTTTGTTAGTAGACTAGATCTTTTTTCTTTTTTCTCTCCCCCCTCCCTACAATTTGCTTTACGTCGCATCGACACAGTTTAGTCTTATGGCGACAATGCGACAGGAAAGAGCTAGGAGCGGAAAGGAAGCGACCGTGGCCTTAATTAAGGTACAGTCCCAGAATGTGTCTGGTGTGAAAATGGGAAAACACGGAAAACAATCTTCAGGCCTGCCACCAGTGGTGTTCGAACCTACTTTCTCCCGGTTGCAAGCTCACAGCTGCGCACTCCGAATCGCACGGCCAACTCTCCCGGTATTATTATTATTATTATTATTATTCAGATCGTCCCGCTGTACATCGAGAAAAAACCATAATATGTGTGAGGTAGATAGTAATTATTTTGGAGAATCTCTTCCTCGTAACAGATATCATTTATATAGTCTACGTAGTTACGGTAAACACTACATATCTTTACGAGGAATATAAAATAATATCCCATACTTCAAACCTTGCAACCTGATCACTCACAATAGCGTAGCTTAACGGTTAGTGTTATTAGCTGTCGTCCCCGAAGGCCCGGGTTCGATTCCCGGTACTACCAGAAATTTAAGAATGGCAGGAGGGCTGGTATGTGTTTGAAATTGCACATGCAGTTCACCTCCATCGGGGGTGAAAAGAGCCTGAAAAGAGCTGCACCACCTCGGGACGAGGACACGAGTTTCCTTTACTTACAATAACACAAGTAGCTTAAATTTGAAGTAAAAATAAGAGTAACAATAGCAAAAGAACGCTTCGTAAAATAAGTAACAATTGCTGACCAACACATGCATAAGTATAGGAACAAATCAAATCAATCAGTCACCACTGATCTGCATTTAGGGCTGTCACCCAGGCGCAGATTCTCTGTCCATTTTTCTGTCTTTTCTTAAATGATTCCAAAGAAGTTGAAAATTTATCAAACATCTCCCGTGGTAAATTATTCCAATGCCTAATTCCTCTTCCACTAAACGAATATTTGACCCAATTTGTCCACTTTATCTTCACATTATATTACCATCTTTTATTTCAATTTGCTTTACGTCGCACCGACACAGATAGGTCTTAGGACGACGATGGGTTAGAAAAGGGCTGGGAGTGGGAAGGAAGCGACCGTGGCCTTAATTAAGCATTTGCATGGTGTGAAAATGGGGAAAACACGGAAAACCATCTTCAGGGCTGCCGACAGTTGGGTTCGAACCCACTGTCTCCCGAATACAAGCTCACAGCTGTGTGAACCTAAAACACGGCCACGTGCTCATTTTTCCTATCTTTAAAAACTCCACTTAAGCTTAATCGTCTACTAATGTCATTCCAAGCTATCTCCCCACTGACAGTTCGGAGATTTCCACTTAGTCTCCTTGCTCCCAAGTATTGCCAGCTCAAAGTCTGCAACGTGCTTGTAAAACCACTCTTTTGTCGGAAATCACTCAGAACAAATCGCGCTGCTTTCCGTTGGATCGCTTCCAGCTCTCGAATCAAGTAATCCTCTGAAGGGTTCCATACACTGGAACCATACCGTAATGTTGCAGTGACTTATACGCCCATTCCTTTACATCCTTAATACAACGCCTAACTATCCTCACAACCATATGAAGAGATCAGTAGCCTTTATGTACAACCTCGTTAATAAGGTTACGCCAATGAAGATCTTTCCTTATATTAACATCGACAGTGATCCTCATGAGTTGCTTTCAGCCCATAGCCACTAATTAAAACTATATATTTTTTTTTTCATAAGAATATCAGCACACGTAGCCTACTATGTGTGACCACAAGGATTTTGAATTTTACAAAGATGCTAGTAGACGCAAAGTTACAATTTGGAAAAAAATAATTCGTATGCACAAATAAATAACTGCTTGGACTCATATTTTCTGGAAGATAAATGCAACAGATTCATAAGGGAGTATTACACAAAACTTGCAGCCTGAATTTCCACCCCGTTGCCATTGTCTGTTGTCCATCTCTCTACATTGTCTAGGTGTTTTTTGTAGTCTCACACAATCCAGAATCTTTCTTACTGCCCTGAAAAAAAAAAAACCTACAACCTGTTTTCCAGTCATTGACTGGGTCAGGGATGAAATGAATGAAGCATATATAGGCTGTTAGTACGATGGGGTCGCCACTCCCAAAGTGATTTATTAATGAGTGATAAATGCTATGAAATGAGAATGGAGAGTGTTGCTGGAATGAAAGATGACAGGGAAAACCGGAGTACCCGGCGAAAAACCTGTCCCGCCTCCGCTTTGTCCAGCACAAATCTCACATGGAGTGCCCGGGATTTGAACCACGGTATCCAGCGGTGAGAGGTCGACGCGCTGCCATCTGAGCCACGGAGGCTTCTTTCTTACTGCTCTATACAGTACAATACAATCCGTAAGAATCCTGTCTGTGATTCCAATTCAGTTGGATATATAAGAAAATACAGAGGTCCTATAATACTGCCTTGCAGATCTGAAACGAATTATTGGCTGTCTGCGCAAGAGTTTAAGACTGGCAGTTTTTTTAGCAAAACCTCCAACAAAGTCTGCAATACAAAACGTAAGTGGCAGAATGGCATGGAACGGGCTTTGTACAGAATAAAAACCGAAAGTATCCAAAAAGAGATCGAATACCAGAAAACATTGCTCGAGTGAAGGAAAGAAAGCCTGCAACTCAGTCCGACGAAATCTAAACGCTGTTCATCTGTGCAAGTGGGAATTAACTATATAATAACAGCGCACGAATGTGCATGAAGTTTTAGGGAGTCAGATCTCCTTACTGTACTCGTTCAATGATCTAGTTCCATTTTTTTCAGTAGGTGAAGTGATATCTTTCACACGGTTTGTTTATATTATATATACTTGTATAATTTTATTCCATTTAGACACCAGAAAATTAAATCGAAAAAGAAACGGTGAGAAGGGAAGAAATTCAATTGAGTTGGTAGTATTGGCTTTATTCGGCTTGGCTGCCGCGCTAAGCGTCGTGTTCCAGTGAAATGAAATGGCGTATGGCTTTTAGTGCCGGGAGTGTCCGAGGACATGTTCGGCTCGCCAGGTGCAGGTCTTTCGATTTGACCCCCGTAGGCGACCTGCGCGTCGTGATGAGGATGGAATGATGATGAAGTCAACACATACACCCAGCCCCCGTGGCAGCGAAATTAACCAATGGTGGTTAAAATTCCCGACCCTTCCGGGAATCGAACCCGGGACCCCTGTGACCAAAGGCCAGAACGCCAACCATTTAGCCATGGAGCCGGACCGTGTTCCAGTTATGTACGTTTACTCTCGTTTTGCGTCTAGCAATTATTGAATTGCTGAACCGGGTTGTTGTGAATGATTCTGTGAGTAGATTTTCGCAGGAAGTGAAATAAACATGTCGTATAATGGACCACAGAAAGTTCAAAAGGTGATGGTACAGCCCATCAACCTTATATTCAGGTACCTTCAAAACAGATCGGGAGTGCAAGTGTGGTTATATGAAAATGTGAATCTTTTCATTGAGGGCCATATTGTCGGTTTCGACGAATGTATGAATCTTGTACTGGATGATGCAGAAGAGTATCATCTCAAAACGAAGAAGAAAAAGCCATTGGGCCGCATAATGATGAAAGGATACAAAATAAGTATTATACAAAACGTAACCTGAGATATGAATTGTGCAGTGCACGTGTGTGTTTTTATCGGTGTTGCCGACTGAAAGGAAGTTGGACATAAGTACAGTTTCTTACAACACGATGAATATTAGGAATTAAGTGTAATGGACATTGTAATAGTTGGTAAACAAGTGAATACTTTTGTTATTTTAGCTCAATTTCATTATCAGATAGTTCCTTTTTTCACTGGCGTAGGTACTTCTTAGTTTTCATTGACATGTATTCAGCCTATATCAGTGTGTATTCTCTGGATTGTCTTGTAAAATGAAAGATGATACCTATAGTGGACAAAAAAGAAAATTGTCTTCATTATTGTTAATTGAATACCTAACTTGGTTGACTTTTTAGTGAGTTGTCTTATAAAGAATCTGATTTTAATGAATGAGGATTTTTAAGGTTTTCAGTTTGCATATTTCCATTATGTGTTTAGCAATCTTTCCGCTGTTGTGTTGGTAAAGAGAAGACAGGGTGAAATCTTCATTTACCGAGTTCGATAGCTGCAGTCGCTTAAGTGCGGCCAGTATCCAGTAATCGGGAGATAGTGGGTTCGAGCCCCACTGTCGGCAGCCCTGAAGATGGTTTTCCGTGGTTTCCCATTTTCACGCCAGGCAAATGCCGGGGTTGTACCTTAATTAAGGCCACGGCCGCTTCCTTCCACTTCCTAGGCCTTTCCTATCACATCGTCGCCATAAGACATATCTGTGTCGGTGCGACGTAAAGCAATTAGCAAGAAGAAGAAATCTTCATTTAAGCAAATACATTTTAGCTCTTTCAAGTGGGAATTAAGAAATCATAGTGTTAAAACATTATTAAAAAACCTGTATCTGTGTCCTTACAAATTTACTGTTCTGCATGCATTACAGCATACAGATGAACCTTCGCGTGTTGAGTTCTGCCGGTAGTTTCTGAGAAAAGTGGAATCAGGACTTTTGAATCCTCAGTTTTTCATTCCTTCAGATGAGGCTGTTTCCGGCATCTTCTGCGATATTCATTAACAAGAATTAATAGTGCCGGGAGTGTCCGAGGACAAGTTCGGCTCGCCAGAGCAGGTCTTTTGATATGCCGACCTGCGCATCGTGAGGAAGCCTCCGTGCCAGCGGAATTAAACAATCATGGTTAAAATTCCCGACCCTGCCGGGAATTGAACCCGGGACCCCTGTGACCAAAGGCCAGCACGCTAACCATTTAGCCATGGAACCGGATACTGAATTCTGATGAGTCTGTGACAATGGTTTTACAAGGAATATGTCCCTGTTCTATTCACTGCACAGCTCTTGCTTTTACAGAAATAATTATTTCCTTATTTACTTGCAAGAGTATAGAAATACGGACATCATGTGACATGGACATAATAATTCCTGCCATCGAAGAACCTGGAAACACATGCTCTTCGCACTCGTTACAGCTTTCGGGTGTCTTTCTCGCTTATTATGCGGTTCTACAAACTTCCTTTCCACCCTCACTTCAACACTGAACAGTTTACAAAATAAAACACACCCACCTGTTGTAAACGTGTTTTCAAAATTAATTCACTTGCTGAATAAAAAGTACAATTTTTGATGGTTTCACTTTTGGCATTTTTCTTGCACAGAATTACTTGGGAGGATAATTTTGTACTGAAGTGGAAAGTTAAATACATGATGTTTCCAATCCCTTCTCGTTCCCATTTTTCTGAGCCTTGAGGTACGCGAGGCCGAATGACTGGAGTACCATACTGTAACTTAAGTCCAATGACTGTAGAGGCGGGTGGGAAGGCTGGTGCATTCCTTGTGCTTGAGACACGTTAGCAAATACTTTCTCCTAATGATCAGAGTTCTGTATTGTGTTCCTGCACATATCTTGGAAACAAAAGACTCACAGGTATAAATCCGGACACATTCGAGTTGGGCCCACGATCAAAATTCCCCTACGGATTACCTTCGATCCTCGAAGGGTCGAGGTCTAGCTGCGTCCCTGTTCATTGGGGTAGGTTTCTCCATTTGTTAATGTTCGCCCGCTCGGTTTTATTTAAATGTCCTTGATATCAACAAGTACCAAATTACATTTTAATACACTGACTGACAGAGCAATTGCAACACCAAGGAGGAGTGGTTCGAAAGGGATGAAAGTTGGGGAAAAAACAGAGTCGGCACGGAAGAATAATTGATGTTTATTTCAAACCGATATGCAGGATACACAATGCGCACGGCATCGACTCAGTAGGATGTAGGACCACAGCGAGCGGCGATGCACGCAGAAACACGTCGAGGTACAGAGTCAATAAGAGTGCGGTTGGTGTCCTGAGGGATGGTTCTCCATTCTCTGTCAACCATTTGCCACAGTTGGTCGTCCGTACGAGGCTGGGGCAGAGTTTGCAAACGGCGTCCAATGAGATCCCACACGTGTTCAATTGGTGAGAGATCCGGAGAGTACGCTGGCCACGGAAGCATCTGTACACCTCGTAGAGCCTGTTGGGAGATGCGAGCAGTGTATGGGCGGGCATTATCCTGCTGAAACAGAGCATTGGGCAGCCCCTGAAGGTACGGGAGTGCCACCGGCACGTAGCGGTGGGCATTTAACGTGCCTTGAATACGCACTAGAGGTGACGTGGAATCATACGCAATAGCGCCCCAAACCATGATGCCGCGTTGTCTAGCGGTAGGGCGCTCCACAGTTACTGCCGGATTTGACCTTTCTCCACGCCGACGCCACACTCGTCTGCGGTGACTATCACTGACAGAACAGAAGCGTGACTCATCGGAGAACACGACGTTCCGCCATTCCCTCATCCAAGTCGCTCTAGCCCGGCACCATGCCAGGCGTGCACGTCTATGCTGTGGAGTCAATGGTAGTCTTCTGAGCGGACGCCGGGGCCGGGAGTGCAGGCCTCCTTCAACCAATCGACGGGAAATTGTTCTGGTCGATATTGGAACAGCCAGGGTGTCTTGCACATGCTGAAGAATGGCGGTTGACGTGGCGTGCGGGGCTGCCACCGCTTGGCGGCGGTTGCGCCGATCCTCGCGTGCTGACGTCACTCGGGCTGCGCCTGGACCCCTCGCACGTGCCACATGTCCCTGCGCCAACCATCTTCGCCACAGGCGCTGCACCGTGGACACATCCCTATGGGTATCGGCTGCGATTTGACGAAGCGACCAACCTGCCCTTCTCAGCCCGATCACCATACCCCTCGTAAAGTCGTCTGTCTGCTGGAAATGCCTCCGTTGACGGCGGCCTGGCATTCTTAGCTATACACGTGTCCTGTGGCACACGACAACACGTTCTACAATGACTGTCGGCTGAGAAATCACGGTACGAAGTGGGCCATTCGCCAACGCCGTGTCCCATTTATCGTTCGCTACGTGCGCAGCACAGCGGCGCATTTCACATCATGAGCATACCTCAGTGACGTCAGTCTACCCTGCAATTGGCATAAAGTTCTGACCACTCCTTCTTGGTGTTGCATTTGCTCTGTCAGTCAGTGTATCAATAAAGTACAAGTATTGAAATTATTACATCTCCATGTTAATGATTATCATAATAAGTCTTAACTAAAACGTATTTTTATCAAACATGAAATAAGTTTTAAAAATTATTTATGCTGAAATCATTACATAATCACTAAACCTAACCTAAAATAGTTTTGAGTACAGACTCCACACCGCATCTAAAATTTATTTTAACTGTATATTTTAAGTGATTTTAAAAGTTGTGACTACTGGGGGCTGTTCCATGGGGGCAAGGCGACCCTCACTCCGAGCTGACCTTGGTCCCAGCGGAACATCCCCCTAAATCATTTCCTTACCCTTTCTTAGTAACCAACAACTGCCGGTCAGTTTTCTTGGTCATGAAAGATAGCAAATTTAACCAAATGTAAGAAAAGTTTATAATTTTTATGTTGTCTCTTGTGGACTTTTAATACTGCTACTACTACTACTACTACTACTACTACTAATAATAATAATAATAATAATAATAATAATAATAATAATAATAATAATAATAGTTATTGGCTTAACGCCCCCACTAACTACTTTTACAGTTTTCGGAGACGCCGAGGTGTTGGAATTTAGTCCCGCGAGAGTTATTTTACGTGCCAGTAAATCTACCGACACGAGGCTGGCGTATTTAAGCACCTTCAAATACCACCGGACTGAGTCAGGATCGATCCTGCCAAGTTGGGGTCAGAAGGCCAGCGCCTCAACCCTCTATGACGATGGTGAGATTCGAACCCACTATCTACTACGTTGATGGGGTGAAAGTGTTAATATAAGGAAAGATCTTCATTGGAGTAATCACCAAAATGAGATTGTAAACAAAGGGTACAGATCTCTGCACATTGTTATGAAGGTGTTTACGTGTTGTAGTAAGGATGTAAAAGAGAGGGCATATAAGTCTCTCGTAAGACCCCAAGTAGAGTATGGTTCCAGTGTATGGGACCCTCACCAGGATTACTGTCCGGCTCCATTGCTAAATGGTTAGCGTGCTGGCCTTTGGTCACAGGGGTCCAGGGTTCGATTCCCGGCAGGGTCGGGAATTCTAACCACAATTGGTTAATTTCGCTGGCACGGGGGATGGATGTACGTGTTGTCTTCATCATCATTTCATCCTTATCACGACGCGCAGATCGGCTATGGACATCAAATCAAAAGACCTGCATCTGGCGAGCCGAACTTGTCCTTGGACACTCCCGGCACTAAAAGCCATACGCCATTTCATTTTACCAGGATGACTTGATTCAAGAATTGGAAAAAATCCAAAGAAACGCAGCTCGAATTGTTCTGGATGATTTCAGACAAAAGCGTAGCGTTACAAACATGTTGCAAAGTTTGGGCTGAGAAGACTTGGGAGAAAGAAGACGAGCTGCTCGACTAAGTGGTATGTTCCGAGCTGTCAGTGGAGAGATGGCGTGGAATGAAATAAGTAGACGAATAAGTTTGATTGGTGTCTTTAAAGGAGGAACGATCACAATATGAAGATTAAGTTGGAATTCAAGAGGACAAATTGGGGTAAATATTATTTTATAGGAAGTGGGGTTAAGGATTAGATTATTTACCAAAGGAGCTGTTCAATAAATTTCCAGATTCTTTACAATTGTTTAAGAAAAGAGTAAACAACAGATAGGGAATCTACCACCTGGATGACTGCCCTAAATGCAGATCAGTGGTGATTGACTATGCCAGAAGTTGTATGGGTTAGAAAGATTCTCGCTCTTATAAATGTTCAATAATGCGGAATAGAATCACGATGCAATAATTGCTGTTGGGCTGAGTGGGTAGCAGAGCGCGCTGGTCTTCTGACTATAAATATGTGTGTTCGATTCTGACCCACTCCATTGGTATTTGAATGTGTTTATGTACGTCAACCTCGTGTCGGTGGATTCACTGGCACGTAAACTAACTCCTGAGGGACAACATTCCGGCACATCCATGTCTCCGAAAACCGCTCAGATAGTTAGTGGGACGTAAGTACAGCAACATTAATTCGGCAGATGCTCACGCATAATCAGAACGTTTAAATATGAAAACTCTTATAATTGGATTGAATGTATAATCTCATTATCGAATAAAACATTCCCATCAGAGAAATATTGTGCCATGTTAAGAGCTTGGCCTTTACAGTAAGACAATGGTTGCGTAAATCGTGATATGGGCGTGTCGTGGTGACGGACATTTTAATGTAAGCAGTCTCTTCCAGCTGCATATGTGAAGTAAACAGTGCCGTTATAAAGTCGACTGTTTTTTTTATTATTATCTGATCAAGGCCAATACCGACACACGAAAGCGGAAGAATAGTCATTTTCAAAACAAATCTCCCAGTAGAATATCAAAAGACACGTGCGTTAGACGGAAAGACAAAGACACACTACCTTGGCTGCAAACAAGTCTAGCGTCGAGATTTCGAGAGCTGCCTACTGTACATAGCGTCGGCTCCATGGCTAAATAGTTGGCGTGCTAGCTTTTAGTCACAGGGGTCCCGGGTTCGATTCCCGGCAGGGTCGGGAATTTTAACCGTCATTGGTTAATTTCCCTGGCACGGAGGCTGGGTGTATGTGTTGTCTTCATCATCATTTCGTCCTCATCACGACGCGCAGGTCGCCTACGAGAGTCAAATCGAAAGACCTGCACCTGGCGAGCCGAACATGTTCTCGGACACTCCCAGCACTAAAAGCTATACGCCATTTCATTCCCCGTTAACCACGGGGTAAAACTAGAACTTCTCCTCATTTGTTCAAGCTCGAAATATTCACATTTCTTCATGGGGAGATGGCCATTTATTTACCCTGATAACTAGAGTCCTGCACGGATATACAAAATATTATCCGCATCCGGACATCCTTCATCCGCATCCGCACCCGCATGTTGTTCGCGGATATTGTAAATGTTTAACTACAGTATATTACACCCAATATATTGAAACGGGGAGATCTGTTAACATAATACAACAAGCCTGGTATCTGGCACCAGACCCCCCACCACCACCACCACAGTCACAGGTTTATGAGGGATTTTCTCTTGCGACAACTACCGACGTATTGACCTTTGTTCCTTTCTTCCATTGATTGCGGGCAGGAACCTGTTGTGTTACGGACAGATTTACGGCTTTACGGCCCGAAGGCTCTTTATTTTTGCTATTGTTTTACGTCGCTCCGACACAGATAGGTCTTATGGCGACGATGGGATAGGAAAGGCCTAGGAATGGGAAGGAAGCGCCCGTGGCCTTAATTAAGGTACAGCCCCAGCATTTGCCTGGTGTAAAAATGGGAAAGCACGGAAAACCATCTTCAGGGCTGCCGACAGTAGGGTTCGAACCCGCTATCTTCCGGATGCAAGCTCACAGCTGCGCGCTCCTAACCGCACGGCCAACTCGCCCGGTGCAAGGCTCTTTATATATCACGATTTTCCCATACCACTGTCAAGGGTCGCCTAAACACAAGCTAAAATAAGAGTGTGTCTGACTTCATAACTTAGAAATTATCAGCAAAATTATCCGCACTGTCATACAGTTTGCATCCGCCAATACACAAATTTCGCGGATATCCACATCCGTGCACGGCTCTGCTGATAACCTATATAACCATGTGCCGTTTTACTAGCTATTATTTATTTATTTATTTATTTATTTATTTATTTATTTATTTATTTATTTATTTATTCCAACATCATGGCGATTTCAGATTTGTTGGTGGTGTTCCTTAATATTCGAGCTTTTTGTTTGATGACCGGGCGCGTTGGCCGTGGGGTTAGGGGCGCGCAACTGTGAGCTTGCATCCGGGAGATAGTGGGTTCGATTCCCACTGTCGGCAGCCCTGAATATGGTTTTCCGTGGTTTCCCATTTTCACATCAGGCAAATGCTGTGGCTGTACCTTAAGGTCACGGCTGCTTCCTTCCAACTCCTAGCCCTTTCCTATCCCATCGTCGCCTTAAGACGTATCTGTGTCGGTGCGACGTAAAGCCGCTAGCAAAAAATTTTGTTTGGTGACATTAATTACCTCTTTCTCTTTATTCGTTCGGCTCAATATGTTGTGATTTTACTCACGCGAGTGGAGAAGATGCCTTCTGCTATGGAACTATGAAGTTTTAGTACGCCGCCGTAGACAGGGGTTACAATATGTACTGGAGCTTCCCATCTAGTTCGCCCGACTATGAACTTCAGACTAGTCTCGTGTGATAGCAGTTCCGTTCTTTTCACTAAACACAGGAGAAAGAGATAGGTCAGATCCTTCAAAGAATGGAACTATAGACCAAAGAAATGGAAATAGAAAAATTATAAATACAGGGAAATGAGTCCCAGCAGACACTGCGGAACTAATATCGAATTTTTCATTCTGTGGTGCAAACACTTTTGATACCACTGCAGATTTGTGCTGCACGTTATGGAGGTTGGAAGGATGGATACTGTACCGCCTTCTCTTCTTTCTTGTACGACACAAAAACCAGCAGACCAAAACATCATCTTAATTTGAACTCATTGCGACTGATACTAAAAATACATACATTTATTTTTTATATTAATGATATTTGTTCGTGGCGTCAACCTCTGTAGATCTTTTGCCACTAATAGGAACCTGCGTGTAAGTGTAAATGCGGAAGTGTAGAGTGTTGAATGTGAGGAAAGGAACATTAAAGACGACACAAACACCCAGTCCCCAGGCCAGGGATATTAATAATGTACAATTAAAAACCACTGACCCGGCGGGGAATCGATCCCGGTGCCGCCGCGAGACAGACCTGCGCGTTGCCCCCTACACCGCGGGGCCGGACGATTAATGTCTTGGTGTGCAAGAAAATGATGTCAAAATAGATATCGCACGCCCTTCGTCTTACCGTTGAAAATCGTATCGCTCTGGTGTGTGACTCTCAAATTCGAGCTTAAATTCCCCCTTCCCGAGTGTCGCTACATAACGTTACACGCTCAAACTCAGTATTAATTAATACATTGAACTCCGTTTAGGTTTAGGTGTTTCTTGTTCCATTTGATTTCTTCTAGGAGATATGCCGGTCTTTAGTAATGAAGAAAAACTAGACACTATTTTAATTTATAGGGAATTGCAACCACAGCTGTGACACCAAGGTGTGTGTCTTTCACCTCATACCATTGCCAACATCTGCACAAGTCTCGTAGAAAGAATCTACGCATTTCAGAAAGTTTGACATCTAGAAAACTGAAACCAAGTCTGTTATCACTAATTGTGCCTGTAGTTGTTAGTTCTCTAGACAAAACATACATGTTCCATTTTTAAATGTAACTGTGTTGAACCTGATGTTCGTTTCATTTTCTGTGTTGTGCATGTCTTCCTATTGTGCGAGTCCCTGAGATCAACAAAATAATAATAATAATAATAATAATAATAATAATAATAATAATAATAATAATAATAAAGGGATACATAAAATGCTACACAGGTAAAATTTCACTCCACTGCCACCTACTAAATTAAGCTTACATTCCTGTGCAACTAGATTTTTCACATTTTGTTTTATTTCGAAAATATTTGACGGTCGCAGATTTAGGTGAGACACCATTCGCAGTATTCTTCTAGGAACTCGGTAAAGAAGTCGTAAAAACTTTACGGAGTTAGTCCATAATCTGCTCACCAAAGTTCATATTCTGAAACGAACATAAGAGTATTGTGCATCTTACCGTATTGAACAATCGGGAACGAAGCCGTCTTCTCTAACAGAAGAAGCTAGCACGCCAACTACTGGCTCACCAGAGTCGGTTTATGAATTACTCAATACTCTACAACAAATATTTACGTCAGTATACATGATGATGACAGCATACTTTGAAGCTCGTTGCCCTCAAGCTCGGTGTGTAGTGTTGGTGACTAGTCCTCGCACAATTGTTGTCCCAAGGTCACTATGTAACGTTACCTGACCGGTTCCTACCGTACAGTCACCTGTTGAGCTATTATCATACGAAATGCATCATGAATCTAAAAGAGGCAGTTAACCGAGACACCATTCATGCTTGAAAGGTTCTTAGTTTCAGCCTGCCAAAGGACGTCAATCTAATAAATCAAGGAATTGATAGAATAAATTTTAAATCACTGTAAACAAAGCAATTAACTAGGTTTTCAATAACTATTCTGAGTGCGATGTACAATATTACATTAACGAGCTATAAATGAAACAATATAGCATTCCTGTGTTAATCTTAATTTGTCGTCAGCACGACTGGCGTAGCAATTTAGGAAGTTTACTCCCTGAGCCTCGCGGAGCGACTGCTGTCGCTCGAAGAGCCTCAGCTGTGGATTTGATTGAGATCCCCGACCTCATTGGGTCCTTTATCTAAGCTTGACATGGGGCTCTTAAGAGCGTAGACTGTTGATTTAATTTGATATTTAAATTCCAGTATTTCGGAAGAGTAAGTAGTGACGAAAGTGGAGCAGTTGAAATGTGGTGGTGGCGGTAGTTTGCGACTTCAGTAAGGAGACTTCTTAGTGCTTGGGAAGGTGCTAGCGATGAGGGATGCGACGTGGGGTGTTGAGGCTGTTTACTCTTTTTCGCAAAGGCGTGTTTTGACGTGACCTATAAAATCAGGCTACAAAATCCATAAATGCGAGCTATTACGGATTTTCTGTAGTTTCTGCGGTTCTCTCACACATGCTACAGCCACACGTTAGTGGTACTGATTACTACGTATTTTGCAAATTCGAAATGCTCTTTCTAAATTCTCCAGTTTTTCTGTGAAGATGAAAAGAAATAGTTGCGATCGTTCGAGATTCGCTGTTAGAAAATAGTTCGTGAAAACGTTACGAGATAGCGCTGTTTGTCCACAATCTTTCACTGGGAGCGTAACATTCTTTGCTGAATGTAAATTCCCAGAATATATGTGTTAAATTTCTGTTCTATTATCTCTAATGTAGTAAATAGTTGCTTGCTCTAATTTTCACTTTAAAAAAAAAAGAAAAGTGTGACGGTGCGACGTAAAGCCAATTGTAAAAATAAAAATAAATAACTATATACAATTGACACAAGACAAAATTACACTTTAAAGTCCGAGCTTTCCAGCCACTTAATTAAATTTGGAGACCGAGCTCGATAGCTGCAGTCGCTTAAGTACGGTCAGTATCCAGTATTCGGGAGATAGTAGGTTCGAACCCCACTGTCGGCAGCCCTGAAAATGGTTTTCCGTGGTTTCCCATTTTCACACCAGGCAAATGCTTGGGCTGTACCTTAATTAAGGCCACGGCCGCTTCCTTCACACTCCTAGCCCTTTCCTGTCCCATCGTCGCCGTAAGACCTATCTGTGTCAGTGCGACGTAAAAAAACTAACACAAAAAACCAAAAAAAAATATTGTAGACTGAACAAATCGTTAGGAAATCCAGAGTATGAATGAATAGGGCAGCACTGGACGAGATGTTCAATAGCCTGTTCTTATAAACTGCATTCGCTCGTTGGTGAGCTGATCCAACCCCATTTGTACAGAAAGTAGTTACAGCGGCCTTGTTCAGTTGAGACGACACCAAAGGTACGGTGGTAGGTCGAAACCTTAGTGGGATCAAGACGGTGGGCATTTGTTCCCAATAATTTTAATGAGCACTCTTTCTTCCAACTACCATTTAAATTAAATCTATCCGCAATAAGTTTCCCTGCGATGAAACTTGCTGGTCTTCTTGATCGCAATGGTTGTTGTGGCGGATGGCAGAATTCCTGATGTAGTGGTAAACAAGGTGATGCGAAGATTTTCTTAGCCTCCCTCAGAAGAGCTTGTTTCCGCCTTAGGTGTGGTGGAGGGATGCGACTTAACACAGGTAACCAGTAACATGGAGCTGGTTTCACAGTCCTAGTGACGCAACGCGTTGTGTCATGTAGTTTTGTGTCTGTTTTCTGAACATATATAGTTTCTAACCAAATAGGTGTACAGTACTCGGCACCCGAGTAGACAAGACTAATGCCAATTAGGTGTAGGCAGTCAGCAGCGGCTCCCGAGGAGGTACCACTCAGTGGCGTATGCTGGTATCAAGACGTGGGCTACCACTAGACTTAGGTGACCCCTTCTCGATAGTTGGATTAGGGAACGTCAAGCCTTAAGCGTTTTGAGCGGTAGCCAATAGCCAAGGGAGAAGCCTGCTGTGTTGCCAAGGCTGTTTCACAAGCTACTGCCCTGGCCTCTGCCATTGCCAATACTCAACACCTGATAAATTGTGTTGGTAGCCTAAGGTTTAGCAAATTGCAATCCAGCTTTGAGGCTAAATGGATATAATGCTTGCCTTTGGTCCGACGGCCCTAGATCAATTTTCAGAATCAACCCCTCATACTCTTAATTTCCCTGGCTTGGGGACTGGGTGTTTATGACGTCTTCACGATTCATTTTATCCCTGTTAGGTCACCACCAAGCCTATAAATATGCCATCTTCCTCGGAAGATCAGTGGTGGTGTCCGACCCATGATCACGGGTTCGATTCCAACCAACAAAAGATAACACTAAACCTGAAAGATTGCAGTTCATTTTAGCAGATCTACCTATAAAAATAAAACTGCATTACTCCTATAACAGCAGCCCTGCAGTGTCTTCCTACAAGGATGTAGAAGTAAACGGGAGTGAAATACCAGTACTCCGTTATCTATATAATAAATTGAGTCAGAAGGATGAGGTGAGGAAGTATATACGATGAGTAACGCATGGTTGATAGTTAGCTGTGGCGATCTGATGGACAGAAGCCTAGCACACCTATCCTCCGCCGGTCCCCGCGCCTGTAGGCATATAGCAGCAACCCGCGTGAGGCTTGTCGCGGGGAGCGGGATGAGAGTCTGGGCTGCAATATCAGTCTCCGAAGCATTGTTCTCAGAAATACGTGCAACGTCTTTTCTCAATTGCTTTCAAGTTTGAAAATGAAACAATGTGTCAGATGCTTACACTATAATGAGCTTTAGATTTCCATTGCTCGCATTTGAGGTTTGGGCTTCACTGATAGCCTTGGTAGCCCTCAGTATACGCCACAGGTACCACTGAGCTTATGCAGTATGTTGTTTCTTGCTGCAGTTTTATGAGAATTTGGTGAAGTGTTCTTTATACTACAGGGTTCAGTCTAAAGTGACTCCAAGATATTTTGGGTAAGGTGAATTACAATATGCCTAAATACAACGATAAAATAAGACGTGTCAACGGAAAAGCAATTAAGAGCCGAGTGATCGTACACAAAACAGATCTGCAGAAAATTAGCATAACCAAAATCAGTACAGGGAAGAGTTTTCATGCCTAGGAGCATGAAAAATTTCACCGAACCCCGTATTTTGTAAAAGATGCAAGTGTAGTTTTTTAGTTAAACATGGAGCATACGTTGAATTGAGTCACCATGTGAAATGTAAAATAATATGAAGAGTATGGATGCATAAAATATTGGCGGTACTAGAGTGATATGGGCTAAATTGCTGAATTTTATTTCACATGTTTTTCGGTTGAACGTAACCTTCCCTCATCTGCAGTAGACCCTGCCACTAAAGACAACACATGCCTGTAATTTAGAATCTTAGCGTTCCAACGAAACCCCGTACTCACATCCGGTCTTATAGCTCTGGAACTAAGGATCCTGTCCGAATGGTTGAGGTATCCTTTGATTGGAAATGTAGGACCTCGGAGAAAATGACACACTCGTTGGTTCCAAATCTAAGATACCCTCTAAGATACCTCTCTAAAATTCAAGTCACGAGGTATCTATTGCAATCCTAGGCCTAGTTAACCAAAGGAATACAGTTATTATAATAACGCAGGTTTTTTGATTCTTCTTCATAAGTATATGGGTCTGAGACAGGCCGAATATCATGCCAGGAGTAAGTCTATTTTGGCACATATACTGTCGCATTGCTCATATGTGGGCCCGAGACTTGTTCTATGTACTACGCAGTATTTGCGGGCGCTTTGTAGGGACCTTCACTATTAATTGACATCTTACTGTAAGGTATCCTGAGAAACAATTGCTGTAATATTATTTTTAAAGCGGCGTTCCGCTTTAACGTCAAGGACAGTTTTGTAGTTACAAACCAATGATTAAGTTACAAGGATGTCCAACCTCCATCCACCGGATGGAAGGGGCTCATCAAGTTACTGTACATTCAACAGCTGCAGTCACTGTCGAAAATTGAGAATTTGTACAAATAGTGTACAGCGCGGTTCTTAAACCAGTAGGCTTACGTACTTCGGAGACTTCGGCTGTTAATGCACAGGGCCAACTAGTAAAAAAGAGAACGCAGGATATGAAATATTTTGGACAAAAGATGAATTGCCGAACAGGTATGATTGAGATCTAATAAGGAATTACACACGAAGATAGAAACTATTAAAGAGAAAATATATCTGTTCTACGGGAACTTCTTCCGTATTACTGATGACTGACTTACTAAAATGACCTGGGATTTCACAGGATCAAAGATGTTTTCAAGAATGTGAGAAATGTCTGAAACAGATCGGCTTCCCATAACATAAAATCAATGAAAAGGATGTCCGACTCGTTGGCTGAACGGTCAGCGTACTGGCCTTCGGTTCAGAGGGCCCCGGGTTCGATTCCCGGCCGGGTCGGGGATTTTAACCTTAATTGGTTAATTTCAATGGCCCGGTGTATGTGTTGTCTTCATTATCATTTCATCCTCATCACGACGCGCAGGTCGCCTACAGGAGTCAAATAGAAAGACCTGCACCTGGCGAGCCGAACCCGTTCTGGGATATCCCGGCACTAAAAGCCATACGACATTTCATTTCAATGAAAAGGATGAATTTAGATATGTGGTCAGAAGCTATCAGGAGTTTAAAGTGGAAACAAAGCCCAGAGGATGGAGGTGACAGACGAGCGACAGATGAGATCCTGGCACGAAGTCAGAGCTGACAGACGAACAAGATCTAGACAATGAAAAAGGGACTGGTTATTAACACGCTGTCCATAGAGGATCAACTTGAATGTAAAAAGATAGCAAATATCGGAAGAGTGAGAGATATTTGTAGCTTGTTACACAAAAGTAAGAGATCAACTTTCTTTCTTTTTCTTTCTTTCTTTCTTTCTTTCTTTCTTTCTTTCTTTCTTTCTTTCTTTCTTAGGATCATTTCTGAGAATGTAAAACAATACTGATTTCTGTTATTACTACCTATCGTTTGTGAAATAGTATTCATCTTACCCAAATTCAATTATTCTGCTTCTTTGAATGAAGTGAGTTTGTAAGTCGATCAGGAGCACTACTGGGCTTGTCGAATATTATCATTCAAGCAAACTTAGCATGGAAAAGTGCTGGCTCGTGGAGTGACAACCCAAGAAGACATGTATCCACATCGAATATTCTGGGAATTGTTACCGAAACTCCGTATTCGAACTCAATAAGAGTGATGGAACGGTGTCAAGCATTCTCAAGCATTATCCTAATACAACTGGACATCAGGATAATACTGGTAAAAACCAGAGTGCTATATACTCTTCCCAGCTATGATTCGTAAACTTAATTCATCCCTTCCTTCGCATTCCTCTTCCCTCCTGTACACTCATGAGCAATTTTGAGATAAAGTCCTGACGCTCAACGCATACCCAGTCGGTATCTTCTGATCTCAAAACTTGGCCCACCCTGGTAATAATGAGGGTTGTCAGTCTGCCCGCCCTAGTGTTAATGAGGTTTGTCAGTCGGTTCCTTTCCTCTGGACACAAGGGGCGCGTGTCATTTAAAAGGCAAGTGAGCACTGTGAAAAGCAAGGTTGTCATATTCTACGTCGATTATTTAAACATGTTAAGATTTAATTTATTCTAAAGTCAAAATATAAATATAAAAACTTGATCATGAAGCACGAACCAATATCGCAGAATAATTTGTTTCGTGCTTAACCCGTGCGCTGGTTGCAGATGTTAAAGAAAGAAAGAAAGAAAGAAAGAAAGAAAGAAAGAAAGAAAGAAAGAAAGAAAGAAAGAAAGACAGGAAGAAGGAATTGGCAAATAAACTCGACAAAGACTAAACTTAAATTGGTACCAAAGTAGGCCTATTAAAATATTAATTTTATGCTGCTAATATCAGTGTCTCGCTTTCAGTAAAGAAAGGAAAAGTAGGCCTACAACAATTTTTTACAATTTGTTTTACGTCGCACCGACACAGATCGGTGTTATGGCGACGATGGGCTAGGAAAGGCCTAGGAGTGGGAAGGAAGTGCCCGTGGCCTTAATTAAGGTACTTTCCCAGCATTTGCCTGGTATGAAAATGGGAAACCACGGAGATCCATCTTCAGAGCTGCCGACAGTGGGGCTTGAACCCATTATCTCCCCGATGCAAGCTCACAGCTGCGCGCCCCTAACCGCACGGCCAACTCGCCCGGCAAAGGAAAAGTAAAATCACGAACTAGGGACTGTGATGATAATAATAATAATAATAATAATAATTGTCCGCCTCTGTGGTGTAGTGGTTAGTGTGATTAGCTGCCACCCCCGGAGGCCCGGGTTCGATTCCCGGCTCTGCCACGAAATATGAAAAGTGGTACGAGGCCTGGAACGGTGTCCACTCAGCCTCGGAAGGTCAACTGAGTAAGGTAGGTTCGATTCCCACCTCAGCCATCCTGGAAGTGGTTTTCCGTGTTTTCCTTCTTCTCCTCCAGGCAAATGCCGGGATGGTACCTAACTTAAGGCCACAGCCGCTTCCTGCCCTCTTCCTTGCCTATCCTTTCCAATCTTCCCATCCCCCACCAAGGTCCCTGTTCCGCATAGCAGGTGAGGCCGCCTGGGCGAGGTACTTGTCATTCTCCCAGTTATATCCCCCGACCCAATGTCTCACGCTCCAGGTCACCGCCCTTGAGGCGGTAGAGGTAGGATCCCTCGCTGAATCAGAGGGGAAAACTAACCCTGGAGGGTAAGCAGATTAATAATAATAATAATAATAATAATAATAATAATAATAATAATAATAATAATAATAATAATAATAATAATAATAATAATAAATATCGGAGTATGTAGTTCGGACAAAAAATAGCCAGCAAACTTAGCTACTTTTAAAACAAATGCAGTATTAACCTTACCTCTATTCGTCGTCCTCGTCATTGTCTGCTAGGTGAATTACAAATCTATCTTGGTTGCTATCCGTGTCGTGCTTCATGTACTTCTCTTCTGTCTTAATGGTGCTTCGAACACAAGCAGACCACCTCTCAGGACCTATCGCTCCAGCTCCTTCACGCAGAAGTTGACACACATTAGCACTCAAAGTTGGCGTAACATTATTTTTCCTAACATACGCCTTCAACTGAGACCAGATCATTTCTGTGGGGTTTAAAATACAGTGATATGGAGGGAGTCGCACAACTTCGTGTCCACATGAGGCTACGATCTCCTCTACAGCGTATATTTTACTGATATTGGCTGATTTGATTTCCTGCAACATAACTGCCTTGATGAGTACAGGTTTTGGCACGGGAATATTATTGTACTCCATAAACTTAATGTCCTTAATAGCTTGCATTGTCCATCACGATTACACATTTTCGGTCACGTGGTAGGTTCTGTAGAAGATGAGACCTAAACCAGTTTTCGAAAACTTGAGCTGTTATTTCGTCATGGATATCAGCTTTGCAGTCTCCAACGTTTTAGCCGATAAATAAAGGCAATTCTCAACCCAGCCCTCACTGCCTCCAGCATGCAATACCATAATACGCTTGCCTCGCGATGTTGGTGCTTTCAGTATGCAATTACAAGTTCCTTCATCCCACCCTTTCTTCACAATGTCATGAGTATCGTACCAAGTTTCATCTAAATAGACAACTCTGCACCCCTAGGAATGCAACTTCCGGAGACGGTCTATTAATTCATATCGCCAAGCTACTATTCTAGCAGATTCCATTACAATCTGTTTTTTCCTCAGAATACGGAAACAAACCCCAAGTTTTATCAACAGCTGTCGTAGCGTAGTTTTTTCATAAGGAAAGCCACACACATTTTTCAAATGTTTTAACAGTTCCTGTACGGTTGGTGACTTACCTTTAGTAAAGAATGTATATACCTCGCGTCTCACCAAGTCACAGCAAAAATCATCAATTTTATTAAAGATAACCCTATTATTATCATACTTTTTTGGAGTTGTAGGTCCCCTCTTTACTATTTTACTTATAGTTTTCCTGTTAAGTTTCAACATTTTAGCTGTCTCAGAAATATAACCCTTGCGAACGTTGTTCTTCATAACGTATTCGTATGCGTTACATACCAGCCGTTGACTTTGCTTACTTAAAGTTTAGTCGCCTTTCTTTTCTCCGCGGAACGACTACTACCCGGCTGAATATCACTCGCGGGCGCGAAACCACTGCTACCCGGCTGAGTATCACTCGCGGACACGGAACCAGTACTACTCGGTCGAATATCACTGTTACTGGTGATCGGTTAAAGATCGTTTGCGTGCACTGGCAGATTTAATTCAGGATTTTCTGATGCGATAATTTCCAGGTGTGTTTCCCACGGCCTCCACATTACTGCATGAAGCGAAGTGAAAAGCAACACACTTCACAAATATTAATTAACGAAGCAAAGAAATAATCCAAAACTTTCAAACAGCGAACAAAGCAAGTGTGAATTGTCTTAGCTGAACAAAGAGACTGACGACTATTTAACAAGAGGTGCATTGGCAACAGAGCTGTAAGGGTTTCTGGAGGAGAATGCGAACTTCCGTTTTAAAGCACACTGCCGTCATAAATCACCCCCTGCTAGGACAGTGAGTGGCCAGGGGGATCAAACGTTTGCCGAACTGTTTGAATCCCGCTGGGTACGGGTTGCCCGTCTCAGCTATACCTGGCGTGTAGCACCCACCTTCGCCTTGATGACGGCGGCGATGCGGCGTGGCAAGGAGTCCACAGGATACCGGAAGCGTTGGGGACCCATAATGATCCATGATCATTGCACAACCTCCCATAAACCACAAAGATTGGTCGGGGCAGGGTCCATAGCATGCACGTCCCTCTCGACAGCATCCCAGATGTGCTTAACGGGATTGAGATCGGGGCACCTGTGGGGCCAGGCAAGTATCTTCACATCCGTAGAGTGATAATCGAACCAGTCAGCCACAATTCGGGAGCGATGGACTGGACCATGTCTTGCTGTAGGTGTAGGTCGCAGTCTGCTGGAGGCGAACAAAGGGGTGAACATGATCACTGCCCTCGTGATGTCCAGGCCGTACTGTAGCTCTGATGACGTCACGCTTTGGGTGGGATTTGGAGGCGATATGCATCCGCTCCACTTGAATAACACACTCGTTTAAATTACTTAAGAAACTGTTAACACCTTATAAAACCAAAAACTGTTCATAAATATTTGTTAGTTCTGACATACAATGCATATCTTTCCCCGTAACGTTCTATTTCTCGCGTATATCCGTCCCTTTCCGTGAGTACAGGCTAACACTTTCAGACATATTCTTGCGATTTCTGTCCATTTTCTAGTCAACTGGAACATTCACATCATACACACTGATAGGAAACAAGCAAACGATTACCAATACAATGTACTACAAAGTAAACTATTTCTATACCACCGATTCAGAACCGACAAGAAAGATTACGAGTAAGCTGACCTCCAACAATAACAAAACATTTACTGTCACTGTCATGAAATTCAGTTATTGTTTAAAAAATGTAGATATTTAAACAGCAAATAATGCCTATACAATTACTTTCATACTCAATTTTCATGGAATAACCCTGTTTCATTGCCTATGATATGAAATTTGATAGGAAAAATCTCACCAGTGTTATTCCACAATACATTTCTACCTAAAATGGTACAATGCATAAATTGGACTTGAATTTTCAGATACACCGAATTCAAATAAGCCGTGTCTTACTACATAAAAATATATCTAATGTTACCGCATGTTTTTGACATAATAAGAAATTTTAACTCACCATCTGGACGATACACTCTTATTTCCCTCAGGATTTAGTCTTCAGGAAATTGGTTGACACACGCAACTGTGTGGTGATCAACGATTAATTTCTCCCTAGGAACAGCCTTCTTCCATAACCTAACTCTTTCTTCATCAGAAGGAAACACAAATACTGGAGTCAAATACATTAGAGACAATACGCCACACTTCCTGATAGCCTTGTTAAAATGGGAGACAAGTCGCAAGTGGCGCTCCTAGTGGCCTGACCTGAAAATTCGCGCTAAATTCAAATATCAATGGAAATGTATATACGGAAATGGATAAATAAATTACGTATAGAAAGAAAGTGTTACTAAGATATAAACTTCAAAGTTGCTAAAGCAATTCTGGAAAAATGAATGAAGAATCATTTAGGTTATTATTTAAAGACTGAAATTAGACATATAATCAAGATGTGAAATGGACTGTTGTGAAAGGGCTTGATCTTTCATTTATGCATTACTTTTTTAGTTTTAGAATTCCTGCCTGAACGTTCACGGCTATTTTTTCTTTTTTCTCATTTAAAAGTATTGTATCATATTAAAACACTTGTCAACAAAAATATCGGCACATTCCTTACACACATGATTCAATGAATTTACATTTAAGAGCTGGGCAATTTTCTTTTTAACTAGAAGCCTACTAACAGAAAGAAAATCTATAAATTTAGCCTCCAAAACATTCAAACTTTCCCTATAAGCAATACTTGCCATAATGCCATTACATTAGGTTAAAGCAAATTTGCATCATCATATTATTTCAACAAAATATGTACATTTCTTAAATCACCCATATTTTCTTCAGTGCTTGACAACGCATTACGACATTCCAAATGGGGTAACTTAGAACACAACCAGCCACACTCATATGCATATGTATTTTCCTTAATTAAATCAAACCCACAGATCACACCTACAATAACACATCGCTATTGAAGGTTAACTGCTGCACTGTATAATAAAATATGCGTATTATATTTTAAGCCAGTTAAAATATGATTCGAGCAGGTCAGAAGATTATGAAGTACTATAAAAATATCTTCGTCACTGGAAGAATGTATATGCAAACACAATATTACTTACATTTTCTTGTCACGAGGTAAACGGAAGAAAGACCGCGCATTCTTCTCAAATTCATAGTTACTGCAGCCAAGCACAGCACATACCTTTCCCCTCATGTTGAGAGGAGATATCAAGGAATGACACACGCTACTATTTAATTATGTTAACTCACTGAAAACGCATAAATAACACCAAAAACTTCACACACAACTACACGTGCTCTTATGACAGAATCAGTAGTTCTCAGGTCAATCCGCTAGAGAGAGCTCTAATAGCTGTCCCTCGATATCTCGCTGAGTGTCGCGTATTGTCTCTACTGTATTTGCTGGAGTGTACTCTCCTCGTTTATAATTTGCTTTGCAGCTAGACACACAGCAACTCTTAGCATGGTGATTTCTCTCACCAGGCGAGCCGAACATGTCCTCGGACACTCCCGGCACTAAAAGCCATACGCCATTTCATTTCTCTCACTGATAACCTTAATTCAATTATATACACATCGTGGTTGATAATAAAACGCTGAATGCACTAACTCAATTCATTTTACACTAGGGATATAACATTACACAAATAAACTACAAAATTAAAACACGGCAGAGCGATGTTCTTAACCTATAGCCTCACATAATTAAACGCTCACACCAAGTTTCCTTCGCTAATTGAGGACTTTTCACTTAATAATGCAATCGATAACGACTCGGTCTGATGTATATCTGAGTAAACATGCGGCCAACGTTAAAAATTTCAATAAAAGTGCTAAGAATTCATATGTAACCCAACTAACTCACGTGCTTAAAACTTCCCCACTAACGATCAGCTGATTGGCTGGTGAGAGATGTTGTCAGATTTGCCATAGGGAAGGTCCCATTTCATCCCACGTGGGTAGTCCTCATATGAGCACACCACCACCACCGACCTGAATTGTACCCTGCTGCCTCATGTGATTGACGCATTCGTGCGCGGCCATCGGCCAACTGGTACCTCGACTCTTCTCTCCATGCTTCGAGCGTCTAATGGCAGCGTTACTTTGCCCAGGTCAGTCGTGCCTTGTGATGAGTATTGAGCAGAGGTACTCTCGAGGGACGCTTGTTATTCTGTACCCATTGCGAAGAGATGTTTCTGTATGGTGTCGCTGCTCACACGTCATTGTTGTCCAGAATTGATTTGACGAGTGATCTATTGTACTCTGACCTGCCTATCAGCTTTTACGATCCTAGCTAGCCGATGGCGACCCCTGTCATTAACGCGTCCCTGGCGGTCGTGGTTTTGCCCGAATCCACGGTGGTCCCTGGAAAGCTCAGTGCCTGCACGATTTGAGAGATGAAATGAAATGTCGTATGGCTTTTAGTGCCGGGATATCCCAGGATGGGTTCGGCTCGCCAGGTGCAGGTCTTTCTATTTGACTCCCGTAGGCGACCTGCGCGTCGTGATGAGGATAAAATGATGATGAAGACAACACATACACCCAGCCCCCGTGCCATTGGAAGGTTAAAATCCCCGACCCGGCCGGGAATCGAACCCGGGACCCTCTGAACCGAAGGCCAGTACGCTGACCGTTCAGCCAATGAGTCAGACACTTGAAAGATGAAGTAGCCAAAACATCTGGCGCCAACAATTTGGCTGAGATCAAATGCGCTGAGGTCTCGTGTCTTACCCATCCTGTAGTCCGCTGTTAATACTCATACATCCCGAGAGAGTTCTGACGTCCTCGCTGTTGTATGTTACGCCCTCCTATTACATTCACCGGGCAGAGCACAGCGCCATTTCCCCACAACGGTAACTATCTCTATCGCAATTGCTCACGAGCAATCTCTTTAGCTTAATGTTAAATCCGCAGATGGAAAGAAACTGTAAAACGCTGTTTTTAAGTCCCAATTTAGGATGAACTGAAGTATTCGCCGCGAAATAAGTTGAAGACAAGTGTAAGCTTCGAGCAAGCTTGTAGTTTTGCGTGGCTGATGAATTGCGATCATAGCCATAGAACCTCCATTCTTACGTGGATTCAACCGCAGGGACACGATTTCCGAAAGTCCCACATGTATTGGCCGGGATTCGAACAGCTGTCGTCTTGGTGAGAGGCCAGTGACGATCTCACTCGAGTTTCACGTTCTTAATTATAATTTCATAACCTCAGCTGAAGTTCTGTGATAGTTTGTACGTATATGTGTACTCTAGTCTGATGACCAATACTTTCCATATCCTGTTAAATGAATCAGCATATTTGTATTCGCTAAATCAAGTTTCCAATGTGCACGCCTATCTCATTGCATAACACTGCATCGAAAAATGTTCATCCAGTTTAGAGTTATGGGACACATCCCTTTGTGTCCAAGAGTTTGGAATTAAACGTGAGACTAAATACCTGATCCTCGAAATTCGTGAAAAGGGGGCTACGCGGAACAAAATTATATTAAAAGCAGAGGATAATTGCATTCTGCTTTTCAGACGGATTGCTTCCCCCCCCCCTCTCTCTCTCTCTCTCTCTCTCCATGACAGGCGCAGGCAGTGTATTAGGTGAAAGTGTCCTTAGCACCACGCCTCTCCTTGGTCTGTTGTGGACTCATGGCCAGACAAAAATTAAAATTCTATCTCGCTTACTTGCAGTCTCATTTGACTTATAAATAGCTTTTGGTTTGAATGTCTAGTAGGAAAGCGTTAATATTTAACATAATCACTTCTCCTTAACCAAAAGAAATAATTTTAACATTCACCTTTGTATCTGACACTAACATAAACTGACCATCATTGAATGATTCGAGATTTAAATATAGACCACTCTGAATGTATTAAACGTTTAAGAAAAAGCTAGGTATACAATTGACAGGGAATCTGCCACCTGGGCGACAGCCCTAAAAGCTTATCATTGATTGATTGATTGATTGATCGATTGATTATTTTTTCTTCAGAACTTTCGACAAACTTCACACTGGATACCAAGGGTGTGCTAGCTACCACATTAAAAAGAAAGAAAGAATAAAATTTCAGTACTGTACTATGTATTGAGTGCAACCAAATCAGTTCTATACCACAAGAAACATTAATAACTAGACTGCAGCCCTGTCGCCCACGATGCCCTTGGATGGCGCCCTTCGCAAATATTTTCCAAATTAAATTTTAATTAATATTTGAAAACAATCATTTTGCATTTGAATAAAGATTCTTACTTTACGTCTTAAAAGCATCGTCCTCTAGGTCAGAAAATTTGTTGTATCCTTTCCTCAAAATATAAAGAGCTTTGATCCCATAAATCTATAAATCTGATCTAGGATGATGCGTTAGAGCAGCCTGTTCCACCAGATTTACCCCAACTTGCAGCAAGCATGCAGTGCCAAATTTCACATTGAACATGTGAGTAAATATAACTTTATATATTTGTTAATTCTAGATTTATTATTATTATCATTATTACTATTAGTCCTAGTAGTACAGGCAGCAGTAAGGTGTGTGTGTTGGGGCGGTGGGGGCATGATTAGCTCAGTGGTTTAGCTGCTGGCTTTCCACACGCAAGGCTGAGGTTCGAATCCCTTTTCATCTAAAGAAAGGTCATCCGGTCTTAAAACCCTAGTCAAGATCGAAATTATCCTGGCTGGCCCCAGTGACCCCAGAAATAATGGGATAAGGCAGCAGTAGTGTTGAAGTAGTGCAGTCGTAACCTGACGCCCGCGTACCCTTAGTTATCATGCGAATGTGCCCGAGTGCAAAGAAACGTTGAACAGCCCTAAACTAGAGAGAGACAAAATATTTTTTTAAATCCCAAAATACGAAATATCAAAACAAAAAATCAAAGTATGAAGTACGTAAATTAATGTTAAAATATCATTGTTCCTAAACCGTTTAGAGTAGGTTTATTACTTAATTATTTCCAAAATTAGCCTTTGTAGATTAAGTTTTCTCTATATTTAATAATACAATACCAAATGAAATGCAATAAAATAAGAATAATGTTATAGACTTTCACCTTCACAAAACACACAGAAAGAACAAAATAAATTACTGGCTACTTGAGCTGAATTTAACACTAGTTACAATACGCTGCAAGTGGCTTCTCAATATTGCCTGGCAAAGGGTTGCATTTTCTGTCTGTAAATATTGTTTAGTATGATGAAACCATCGCTCCACATCATATGATGAATGGAAGCATACCCGTAATCGTGCTAAATTTGTAACATAACACAGACACCACCATACAAGAGTTTATGGCACACTCAACGGACAAGCAAGGTGTTCGGGCGGGAGAAAACAGATTCTTTGTTCCATCCTCAGCCCTGTAATGCTCAGTCTTTAGTAAAGATCTGTACTTGTGCAAGTGAGAAACACGACTTATTTGACGCACTCAGGAATTCTTATTATAAAGTGCCCAGTAACAGGTTATTGTTGAAAGATGGAAATACATGCTTTTTAAAGAAATCGTATAATATGTGTATAGGAAAGTACTGCAAAAGAACCCTGGAAAGTTCTATACAATCAATACTACAGTATATGGGTTACGTCTCAAAACTCACGAATCTCAAAGCTTGCGGGCTAAAGTGAAAACCTACAACCTGTTTTCCAGTCAATGACCGGGTCAGGGATGGGATGAATGAAGCCCCCAACTTGCGCCGAGGATAGTTGTGCCGGCTGCCGAGACCTGTCGCACTCCTCTGGGGCACTGATTAATGACTGACAGATGAAATTAAATGATAGTGGAGAGTGTTGCTGGAATGAAAGATGACAGGGAAAACCGGAGTACCCGGAGAAAAACCTGTCCTGCCTCCTCTTTGTCCAGCACAAATCTCACATGGAGTGACAGGGATTTGAACCACGGTATCCAGGGGTGAGAGGCCGGTCGCGGGCTGAAATTAGTATAAAATAGTATCAAAACTCACGACTGCAAACTAGTTTTTTTATTAGAATTTGCTTTACGTCGCCCCGACACAAGTAGGTCTTATGGCAACGATGGGATAGGAAAGGCCTAGGAGTGGGAAGGAAGCGACCTTGGCTTAATTAAAGTACAGCCCCAGCATTTGGTGCCTTTGCTGGCAGACCTAGTGTTTACAGTGCACTATGTCTTCTGGTATGGGCTAGAGCAATTTTGTTACTTTCATTGATCTCTCTCAGCTTTATCCTTGGCTTTGACAAAATGAAAGTGACTGAGGTATGAGTGATACTAGTAATGCAATTCCTTCTGCAGCCAGTCCTTGCTATGAATGGTGTGAAAATATTGCTCATAGGGTCGGTTGGTGCATGCATTTCAGTGGGCTTGGCAGACTGATATGTAATAGCAACTTCTGGCTCGGTGAGGAAAGCAACGGGAAACTACCTCACTCCTCATTTCCCTAGTACACCTCTTCAGTGATGCCTAGGCCATCTATGACAGTTGATGGCAGAGCTGTTGAGGATCCCACCAGCGGAATTGCTGACGGACTAAACATACATACCCAGCATTTGCATGGTGTGAAAATAGAAATCCATAGAAAACCATTTTAGGGCTACCGACAGTGAGGGGTTTGAACTACAAACTTGTATACAAAATTAACTTTCTAATGAGTCTCAAATTTCACGACTCCAGATATCAGGTCTCTGCGATGACCGCAGGAGGCGTGAGATGTGTGGTGACTCACGCTGCCCAAATACACGTTTGTCCACCCACGTTTAGAATAGGATATCCCATGTATTGTTAACAGGAATTATCACCCGACCACAGACCAAATTCTCGAAGTATAACACTGATTTTTACTCAGTTATTCTTCTTGGTATCATATTCATTACGTCGCAAAAGGGTAAACTAAATTTAATGTACAACGGTTATAGGTTTTATAAGCAGAGAGAAAACAAGTCTGGCGAAACAGCACGGTTTTGCCATAAGACTGTCACCCACGTGTGCCGGTACAGTTACAATTGTAAGTTACAGTAGCTTTTTAAGAGAAACACCCCACTAGTGTGTACCCATGTCCGTCGGTTTCTCAACCTCCTGTCACGAATACTTTGTGCGAGGATACACGACAGGCCCACCTCTTGATGAGAGAGGTGCCAATTACAAGAGGGCACGCAGTTCTGGCTAACAATGAAACTTTTCGCACAATTCCGATTACATTTTCAAATATCTACAGTCGTTATGTGGGTAGTGTGGGGCATTTATCCATTCAAAGAAGAACTGGCCCAGCTCGTGAGTTTTAAGACTGGCCCAGGTAAAGAAACCTACTCTTACTAATCCTCTTCTTGGAATTTGTGAGTTTTGATACTCGTAAGTTTTAAAACTTCTGAATTCTGAGACGACACACAGTATATGTCCGTGCCTTGTTTGAAAAGTGGTATGCAACTGGATCAAGCAAACAGCAAGAGGTACTGTGAAAAAAGGCGGGGGGGGGGGGGGTCTTAACTGGGGAAAATCTGCGAACATATGAGAGACAGACTTTACTTTAGCCCTCGTAAACCATTATTATTATTGTTGTTTTTTTTTTCTTAATCCGTTTACCCTCCAGTGTTTAAAATTCTGAATTCGGACTCGGCGAGGGATCCCACCCCCACTGCCTCAAGGCTATTCTTCTGGATTGTGAGATTTTGGGTCGAGGATACAACTGGGTTAGAGGACTAGTACCTCGCCTAGGCGGTGCTATACTGAAGGGGTCCCTGTGGAGGGAAGATATAGAAAAGAAAAGGGAAGGAAGCGGCCGTGGCCTTAAGTTACGTACCATCCTGGCATTTGACTGGAGGAGAAATGGAAAACCACGGAAAACCACTTCGAGAATGACTAAGGTGGGAATCGAACCCCCTCTACTCAGTTGACCCCCCTCTCCCCGTTCCAGTCCTCGTACCACTTTTCAAATTTCGTGGCAGAGCCGGGAATCATAGCTGGGTCTCCGGGAGTGGCAGCTAATCACACTAACCACTACACCACAGAGCGGACATTATTATTATTATTATTATTATTATTATTATTATTATTATTATTATTATTATTATTATTATTATTATTATTATTATTATTATTATTATTATTATAACTTAGTTTAATTCGAACGTTTTAATAGGAATTCGTGAATAATTCGAACTTTTCTCGCGATCCCTTGACTTCCATATGCAACACAATATTAAACATACGTGTTTAATTATAATATTATATTGTTAAATTCGAAGTAAACATACCATATTATACCTCTCATAATTTTAAGTATCAAGGAACGCTGCCTAGGTAGAGGAGAAAAGTGCTGGTGCTGAAAATTGAGTGGAAGTTGTTGTGAAGCTAAGAAGAATTTCAAACTCTTGGCCACCTGAAGGTGCGAGCGAACTTTAAGTTTTGGTAATCGGAAAATCCGCTCGTTAGACCTAACGCAGAACTCCACGATCATTTGATTGAGAGCTGTCAGCAGATGAATGAAACATTCCACTGGGTATTGAAGGCTCGGAAGTTTACTGCAGATGGATTTATTAAGCACCAGCGTCTGGGCCTCCACTACCAACCCAAAGCCAATAAGGAAATGAACACTGATTTTGTTTAGTGAAGTGCATGCAGTACAACGTGCAACTAGAGGAACTCGCACGGAATGGTCATTGTCGTGGGAAATCCGAGGTTTGAATAATTAAGACAGCGACATTTAGAGGAAAGTGAAGGTGGAGGGGTAGGGTTGCTCTAATTACGGTTCGAGATAATGGGCGATTCCTTACAACTATGAAACTGCCAAATAGAAGGGGAATGATAGGTAAAATAGTCTGTCTACTTATTTTTACTTAAGGGGCTGCCTGGTCGAGACGGTAAAGGCGTGCTTGGTTCGCCCGGAAGGACGTGAGTTCGAATCCCCGTCAGGAAGTCGTAAAATTTAAGAAACGAGATCTCCACTTCCGGAGGTGCATATGGCCCTGAGGTTCACTCAGCCTACACCAAAAATGAGTACCAGGTTAATTCCTGGGGCAACGGTGGCCGGGCGTAGAGCTCTACCCCATCACGTGCCGAGGTTACGAATGGTGGAAGCCTTTACCTTCCACCCCTCCAAGGCCTTCATGGCCTGTGCGGAGATGATTTTGCTTTTATTTTTACTTAACCTAATCTAATTAATGTAAATTGTGAATATTCTGTATAAGAATTCGTGGTTCAATGCACACGATAGGAAGGTGACAATCTGCCACTTGTAATGATTAAAACTATTCAACATGGCTCCCGTGCTTTAAACAGTGCATTCAAAAATCTGATGTTTGCACTGCTCCACGTTATTGCGGACAAGTATCTGTCTCTTGTGAGGTCGCTTGGTATGGAGCTTGTTCCGGGCAAGTGTCACTTCGTACAAGTGTTCCGAACCCACAAGGTCGATGGTAAACGGTGTAGTAGGTACAAGACCACGAAAGCCTTTCACAATGCAATAAGTGTTAATCGAACCGAGAGGTGTGCATCCACCGCACCTGAAGTAAATGTGCTGTGTTGTTTAGAGCAGGAAGTTGCTCTCGAACGTATGAAAAATACAGGGACGCGTTTCGGAAACCGAAAAGTCGCATGTCACAAGTTTCCATAATTAAAAGAGCTTACACAATATGTCAACGTGTTACGTTTGGGTATCGATACTGCAGGATGAAATGTTTCACTTCAAAGCATGAGAGTCGACTGCAAAATACATCAGCCATAGTGAGTTGAAGGTTAGTAGAGAGTGAATCTGAATATTTATGAGGATGGAAGATGATTTCTCCATTCATCGGTAGATACAGTATAATTGCTAGAAAATGTTCAGAGATTTCGATTGAAAGCTTAGCTCTTCGCCACGGCGTAATCAAACTTAAAAAAAAAAAAAACCTAGATGCTATCTGAAATACTGTAGCTCTGCCGATTACAAACATCTCAATTCCAACATAACCGCACGCTGCCTATCCGAGGCGGAAAAAGCTTGGAAACATGCTCGTTTCACCCGCAAAGACGTGGGTTCAGTTGCCCACCAGGAAGTCGAAAAATTTAGAAGCGAGATTTCCCCTTCTGGAGGCCACATGACCCTGTGGTTCACTCAGCCCACGTCGGAAATATACTAGGTTAATTCCTAGGGACTTCGTCGCCATAAGACCTATCTGTGTCCGTGCGACGTAAAGCCACTAGTCAAGAAAATAAAAATTCCTAGGGTCAAAGGTGGCCAGGCGTCTCTCGCTTACTGCCGAGGTTACAAATAGGGCTTTCATAACCTGTGCGGAGATAGCTTTGCTTTACTACAGAAAATTGTAGTTGTTAAAAGCTTTCACAAGTGTTAGAAATTACGCAATAGGGTACATAATATATTGCATGCTATTATAGTGCGAAGTAAATACACCACCAAATATTTAAATGCAAAAATACTCCATTTTTCGACTGCGCTATACGTGAGCACTTAACTGCAAATAGCCTTCAGAGTTGTTAAAACTGCCCGGATAGTAATTCGTCATAGTGCCCAGGGGCGTAGCGGGGAAGGGGGTACTGGGGGGTTAGAACCCCATCTCTCAGGGAATTTTTGAAAAACTAAAATAAACAGAAACTGGCTATAAACTAAATACATTCAAAGAGAATAATCGTAAAGTAAAGAGATCTGTTGAATCGTTTTTCTAAAGAAGGCTCAAAAGCTGTATTTGAGATGGTAAAGTGAATACACCATTCGCTGTAAAACTGTTGACCTTGATCATATTGTTCTTGCTCTGTATTTTAATGTAAGATTTGTCCTATATTGCAATCTGAATATCGGTATAATTCACTTGTATCAGTGTCTTTATAATGACAGTCATGCATGCATGCACCACACATGCACAAGCACCTCCATTATGTTCTATCAAAGCTTGTAATTATAACCCCCTCATCGACCAATCCTCGCTACGCTACTGATAGTGCCCGTTCAGTTTTTAACTCCAGCACTCATGTCAACCAAATGTTTGGAAATCGATCCTGTTTCACATCATTCGCTCAGCGAGGGATCCCACCTCTACCGCCTCAAGGGCAGTGTCCTGGAGCGTGAGACTTTGGGTCGTAGGATACAACTGGAAAGGAGGACCAGTACCTCACCCAGGCGTCCTTGCATGCTATGTTGAACAGGGGCCTTGCTCGGGGATGGGAAGATTGGAAGGGATAAACAAGGAAGAGGGAAGAAAGCGGTCGTGGCCTTAAGTTAGGTACCATCCTGGCATTTGCCTGGAGGAGAAGTGGGAAACCACAGAAAACCACTTCGAGGATGGCTGAGGTGGGAATCGAACCTCCTCTGAGTGGACCCCTTTCCAGCCCTCGTATCACTTCTCAAATCTCGTGGTAGAGGCGGGAATCGAACCCAGACCTCCGAGGGTGGCAGCTAATCACACTAATCATTACACCACAGAGGCAGACACAATATTAATTAAAAATCAGTGCCTAACCGACAGTGGTACGCAAGCCAGTAGCTACTGTATTCTTGAAATGTCCTGTAAAGAGATGGATTTGCTTTACTTTGCCTTGGAAAAAATACGTCACACTCGATTTTTCAAATACGTTATACGCGAGCACACACGATGTACTGCTAATAGCCGTAAGAGACGCAGATACATTAAAGTTGTCCATTGGTCATTACAAAGTTGGCCATTATTCGGAACCCGGTGCCACTTGTGTCGTACTAGATTTCTGTCTTATTGCAGTAAACCTTGGTCATGAGAGTTTCAGGGAATTCCGTTCAGTAGCCAAATGAAACTGTTTTTAGCATGATGTAAGCTATAACTTCTAGCAGTTATCCTTGAGCGAGTAAGGTAAGAGATCGAATCATAACAAGGCTCCGATCGTGAAGTTCATTAATCTGTTGCTCTCAAGATCCCATATCGTTTGACAGCTGCAATTAATATCCGGTTCACGGGTACAGTATTACTAGAATATCAACGACAAATGCTAGTAAGGGCCACGCCGAGTGGCTCAACCGGTAGAGTGCAGGCCTTTGGAACCCAGCTTGATGGGTTCGATCCCGGCTATGTTCGGTCATATTTGAAGGTGCTCAAATACACAATCATCCTGTCGGTAGCTTCACCGGCACGTAAAAGAACACTGCGGGACAAAATACCGGCACTTCGGCGTCTCCGAATTTCGAGGTAGGCTATAGAGAATACCGTTTTTGAGGATGTATAGCACATAATTGAATCATATGTATCTACGGGCTTATAGTGAATACCTATTTTTAACAGTATTTAAAATTATACAAACTCTGTCTTACGGCATCACTTTAATTATAACCCTTAGTATAGTAACGTTTTAGAAGACAGGATATAGTACATACAGTAGTGAAACAAGAAACATACCTCCGTTAACACCTTTGGAAAAAATCCGTTGGTCTCTTCTGTGTGTTTTTTTACTGTTAACCTTCTTTTCTTCCACATACTTTTTAACATTTATTGCTGTGAAAACACTGTCATTTACATTCGACTGACTCTGTATGTATGATCGAAGAATAGCCAGTGTATTCAACGTCTGGTCTGCTGACGGTACAGGAGAAGGCAGCTCCAACTCTTCTTGTTAGGAATCTTCTTCTCCTTCTTCTTCTTCTTCTTGCTCGGCAGCAACGTTGACGGTATCTATAGGAGATTCGAGCACTTTAACGCCAGAGTCCACATTTATGTAAGCCTCAAAATCAGCTTCGCAGTTAACAAGCTGCTGATACTCCACCCATTCGTCAGGAATAAGACTGATTTCCTCTTCTTCGTATTCTGAAGCTCATAAGTAGCCATTCAAAAATTCTGCTTTGCGGAAGCAGTCTACAACTTTTTCCTGCTTCACACCAGCTCACGATTTACTCAGCATTGCTACCGACTGTAGTAGATTAATGTCCGTTAATGATTCATCGGATTCAATTCCTCTCAGAATTCTCTGAACAGCCCTCTTCCTATTGAAATGCTTCAAGCTTTTAGTCACCACCTTGGTCCATGGGCTGTGGTTTGGAAGTTAAAGTCGATGGTAAGAATACCACGCGGACTGCCTTTAACTCCTGAACGAGCACCTTGGGATGAGCAGGGCAGTTGTCTACGAAAAGGATTTTCCTCCCTTCACTCTGAAACTTCTCATCAATACCACGCAGCCAAGATTCATAAATGGAGCTTGTCATCCGCGACTTCGGGGGTTGATTTCGTACGAGACGGGTAATTAATTTACACCCGAGAAATAGTGAGGCTTAGCCGATTTCCCGATCACCAGAAGTTTTAGATTTTTGGTTCCCGTCGTATTAGTTCCCAGCTTCACTGTAACCCTGTCTTTACTTATTAACTACTGTTCCTTACAAACCACAAATGCCGTATTACACAATTCATGTTGTACAAAATTCGAGTTACAGAGTATTTTTTGCTTCAAGGGAGGAAATGTTTGCTTTGAGAAATCGAGAAATTCGTGTAACCGAATTTCGAGTAATAGAGAAATAAATACATGTGAAGAATAGGACAAAAACGGCCGGGAATTTTAAGCTACTTCGAGATACTCAAAATTCGAATAATGGAGGTTCGGTTGTATATCTTTCTAATACCAGTTGAATTTCGGCACATTTTTTTAGACTGCTTTATGAACTTCATTCTTGGCTCTGTCGTGTGTAGGCTACCTATGACAGCTGCTGATCTGTTGAGGATTCAACCAGCCTGCCTTCGGGCTGAGGACTGAACATACCTATCCCAATTAGCCTTCTCTTACGTTTTAAGAAGTTCCGTATTCCAGGTCTATGTGGGGGGCGAACGGTGGATTCATACTGAAATATCAAACGCTGTAAAATCTCCGAAGATAGCCTATGTTCTCTCGCAACAGGAGGCCGCACTTCCGATCATTTTTTGGTAAAGGATTTACAATTAAATTAAAATTTCCGAGCTATGGTTAGAGTATTGAGATTTTTTACATCTGTTATTTGCTGATACATTAAATAATCCCTTCTTCAGGGAAAAAATTCAGCACTCTGGAGTCTCTCAAAACCCAAATATAGTTGATTAATAGTACCGTATACTTAAATATTATACAACATAAGTAACCTGTCCTACTTAAATGCATATTCCTCAAATCAAATCAAAAATCAAAATCTCTTTATTTGCAAATGAGGTGTTTACCTCGGTTGCAAATGGTACACTAAAATACATTATTGTCAAGCACTAAATATTAAATTAACAAGAGAATAAAATTTTCCTATAATACAATATTATATAATTTACGCTAACAATTTTTTCTATTAAACACACAGCTCATCCTTAATAAATTTACATTGTTTACAAAATTCTACTTATAATATCTCCTGTACTACTTACAAATATAGTCATCTGATATACAGTATGTGGAATTACTTCAAATGATACTGTACAACTGGTATAAGATTAAAATTTACATTGCATTTATTTACTTTTTCTTTTCTTTACCCATTCTGGAACCTAAGTAGCATAACGACCTGCTGCGTCTTAACCAGAGCCCCTTTTACCACCACTTTTCAGAGTTCCTGAAGGGCCTTCACAGCTACCGTAGCAGTCCCAGGGCCCTCGAAGTCCCCACTGTACTTCACCCCTACAGGCAGTCCCCTACTTTGGCTGTCCAAACTCCTTAAACCAGGGGATGGAAATTTATTCATACACATTTTTTATTTACATTAACCTGCACTGGTCGAATGCCCTCTAACATTTCATTTATTTTCTCTGTTGCTGTTCATTCTCTTCTTGAATATCTGTACAGATTTTGGAAAAGGATCAAACACTACCCCTGGTAAACTGTTCCACTCCTTCACACCCTTCCCAATGAAAGAAAATTTACCCAAATCGCTTCTGCTAAAATTCCTTCTAATTTTATATTTGTGGTCAGTCCTGCCGATATAATTATTTTCCAACTGAAGCCTCTCAACGGATATCTCCCCATGCTGCTTCTCCTGTATAGGCTCTATATAATCCTATAAGTCTAGTTTTCTCCCTTCTCTTACTTAAAGTTTCCCACCCTAGTTTCTTTAACATTTCTGACACACTACTCTTTCTCCTGAAATCCCCTGTTACAAATCTTGCTGCTTTCCTCTGCACACTATCTATTTCTTTTATTAGGTATTCTTGGTGAGGATCCCAAACACTGTTTGCATATTCCAATAATGGACGAACCATACTTAAGTAACTTTTCTCTTTTAATTCTTTGTTGCATCCTTTAAGTAGCCTCATTATGACATGTAACGATCTGTATGCTTTCCCAACAATGTCATCCACATGACCCTTCCAGTGCAAATTACTTTCAAATCTTACACCTAAGTATTTGCACTTGCGATCTTTTGGGATAACTACCCCATCCAAAGTATATTCAAATTCAGTTTTAAAACTCCTGTTTGTAAATGTTGTAACAGTTGATTTGCCTCCATTAACCTTCATGTTATTCTCTTCAACCCATTGTTGGATACTCTCAAGGTCCCTTTGTAATTCTGAACAATCCTCAATGGTATTTATTTCCCTATAAACAATTATGTCATCTGCATACAATCTTATTTTTGATGTTATATTGTTCCCTAAATCATTTACGTATATTAAGAAAAGTAACGGACCTATTATACTACCCTGTGCAATTCCCTTCCAAGCTTTCTCTTCCTGCGATACGTTAATTCCTACTTTGACTTTCTGAACCCTTGAATTTAGAAATGTTTTTACCCAACGTGTAACCCTTATGTCCAATCCTATTCCCTCCAATTTCTTTAATAATATTCCATGTTCCACTCTATCAAAGGCTTCGGAAAGATCTATGGCTATGCAATCTAACTGGCCTCCTGAATCCAATTGATCTGATATGTCCTGCTGAAATCCCACCAGTTTTACCTTCACAGACACATAGTGACTACAATGTTCTGACCGAGCTTGTTGGCCGTAGGCTACTGTTTGGGGCACGGAGCTGTGAGCTTGCACTCTGGAGATGGTGGGGTCAAATCCCACCGTTGGCAGCCCGGAAGATGGTTGTCCGTTGTTTCCCATTTTCACACCACGCAAACGCTGGGGCTGTACCTCAATGCCACGGACGTTTCCTTCCCAATCCTTGCATTGCCGAAAACCTTCAATGTGTTAATGCGATGTTAAACCATTAACAAAACTATACGGTAATGCTTCGATTATGGTAAGCTAGCACATAGTACATGTCGCACTGTCCTCGCCATCGACTACGGTGTTTGCTCCAGATTGGTGTTGGGCAGGGTTTCTACGAGGTCAATCCAACGGGTTGGCAGCCTGCCACGTCATCACCTTCACTTAAAGACCACGAGTTTCTCCATGTGGGGGCTGCGAGCGATATGCCCATAGAATGTAAGAATTCTCTTGTGTATCAGGGTGCGAGTGATATGCCCTAGGAATGTAAGAATTCTCTTGCGTACCGGGGTCGCGTGACAATCTTTGTTGCGGTCGGATTTCATCGCAAACAGAGTTCTGTGTGCCGTCCACGGAATGAGAAACATACGTCGCCAACACCACATCTCAAATGCTTCGATGGGTGGCGGTCAGCTGTGCATAAAATCAATCTCTGATGCATAGGAGATAACATGGAACACAAGGGTGTTTATAAGATTGATTTTTATTGCATTGGTTATTGAAGATGCCTTGCATGATGTATTCACTGTAAACAATGAATAATAGTGGCAAAAGGATACATCCTTGGTGGACTACCTTCCTGGTGCAGCATTTTCAGGACAGGACATTGTAAATCTTGACAACTGAGTGGCAAGAGTGATGCAGACTTTTCAACAGATAGATAAGGTGGGATGGCATACCGGTCCCCCCAGAATTTTCCAGAGTTCGTCCCAATGGAGATTATCAAACACGTTTTCAAACTCGACAAAGCTGTATAAGCTGTCTAAGGTTGAATATCTGCTCTCGGGTATCTCTGCCTTTCACAAAACCAGCCAGTTCCAGGAGACGAAGTACTCCAGCCTCTTCTGCATAACCTTGTTCATATGTGAGATGTGAGCTATCAGGCAGAAGTTGGTGCAGTCTCTCATAGAGACTTTTTTAATTGATAGGTATGATGAGGGAGGTGTGCCAGTCCTTCAAGCATTGTTCAGAGGTCCATATCAGCTGACATATTTGATGGATGATGTCAATACTGCGAGGGTCCATTAGTTTCATATACTCAGCAGTAATCATGATAGTGCCTGGTGACTTCTGTGAGCTTAACCTGTTTATTGTTGCTTCAATATCAGATGTCGGAATGTTGGATTCTGTCTGATGAAAATGTACTGTGATTTTTCTCTGGAGAATAAGTTTAGTCTATATATGTTTTCTCAGTATTTTCATATTTCTACCACATCCTCAATTTCTGTTACTGAAACATAATCAGCATTGCAGATGGCCCATGTAGCCTATGATGTGAGAACTTCCAAGTGATTTGTCTGATTTTAGTGAACAAGCCACTGGTTTCTATGGAATCTCCATGCGTCTGGATTTCAGAGCAGATTTTACTAATAGATTTATTTTTATCTCAGCGACATTCCCTTTGCATAGCTATTCAAAGCTCTGTGTATCTCCTGAAAGCATCAGAATCTACCAGTCCTTCCACTGTCAGTTTGAGTCACTTCTCAGCCAGTGCAAGCGTACCGTGTGAGAAACATCTCTGTCTTTGAAAGTAACTTCGGTTGTGTATATATTGATATACCTTTTATGAGGATCTTAATTTTAGTCCAAATTGCCTCTGTTGGAAGTTGCTCGACATTGGCAAGTTCTTCCTGAATGGTCAGCTCAAGGTTCTCAGAGAAAGCCTGGGAATTGAATACCGGGGGGGGAGTTTTAGGGCAGTTGTTTTTGTTAGTGCCTTAAGCTTGATGCAAAATGTGTCATTAATAATTGGTGATCGGAGCCGCAAACTGCTCCTGGTAGCGTCTTGGCTACGCATTTGCATAATATAGTATTGAAAAAGGTGGGCCATATGACATTAATAATTAATATTGTGGTCACAATTCAATGCAGATCGAAACCATGAAGTTTATATCCTATGATATTCTCAGTGAGGTGCACCAACTTGTCCGAACTAGGATATAATCAACAATTCAATGCAGATCAAAACCATGAAGTTTATATCCTATGATATTCTCAGTGAGGTGCACCAACTTGTCCGAACTAGGATATAATCAACTAAAGTAGACCTTGTTAACATTAATGTTTTTATGGCTCGTACTTGTAGACATGATATGGGGTTTTGGGTTTATGCCGTGTCAAGAAAACAAGGCAAAACTCTTTAGATTTCACAGAGAACTTGCTCTGCGACTTCAGAAGAAAATCTCAACAGTTCACAAGGAAGAAACTACAATAATGAAAGTTTGAATTTAAGAATGCTTTACCGTTGGAGCTGTGGTGGTATGCTCATTCAACACCAGGTGGTTCGCTGTATGCTGGCATAGCACTGGTATTACAAGCAGGAGATGACAACATCACACCGTGTGTACTTGAGAAGTAACAAAAGTTCTTTGCACAACGTAAAGATTTTCACCTTGTTTTCTTGACATGGCATAAACCTGTAAGCCCATATGTCTACAAATAGATCCTGTTCAGAGCTGACCACTTGTACAGTCATCTCAGATATTGATGGAAGAGAGTGTTTTCTAATGCACCAAAACCATTGTTAATACAGAAATGAATGAGATGTTCGCCTCTTTCATTACATGTGCCCAAGCCAAAGTTTCTTCTTACAGAATAAATGTGGTTGTCCACAGTCTTGTCTCCAATGTTAGCATTGAAATCACCTATTACTAAGAGAACTGCCCAGCCAGAGACACAGGAGATGGTGGCTTCAAGGCATGCAGAAAAGTTCACTATTTACAGACAAGGACAGCCCAGAATACTTCGTGACCTTATTGCTTCCAACTTGGTCAGTTGATTTGGTTGATCTCGGTAGTTTCAGTTAAGAATATGCCTACTTCATAGGACAGACATGTTTTTGCTTATTTGAGGAGCAAACATTCAAAACATATTTTGTCATATAAATGTGACTTTTGGGAAATGTAGAAAAAAACTTGTTATGAAGAAATGAGGGCTACTACAGTAATAGAACTGGGTTGATCATAACCCTAGTTTGATATATATCAAAATCTACAAGTTATTTTGACATGGGAACAGTGATAACTGACTAATGAGTGAAGGAGATTGTACCGGAGGTACACCCGCCCCGTACATCTAAATTAAGCACCTTGGATAAGGCCTTCTGTAAAGAAACTGTGGAACAAGTAGTACAAGAAGTTTGAACATTTCTCAACAGATGTTGCTACTATAAACTTATGTTGTGCCCACTGGTTTGAAGATGAACTATTAAATTTCTAGAGTAATTTTGTATGTTAAGGTTTCCTAAACTGAATTGTTTTTACCTTGTTTTCAGTGTGCTAAAGTTTACAACAGTTCTATCTCTTCCCGTCAACTTAAGGCGTCGGCCAATTAAAAATTTTGTACATTTAATTATTTACCAATGAGAAAATTTTGATATTTATTTGATTATCCAATGAGAATTAGGGGTGTGTCAGGGCCTTAGACCAGAGTTTTCTGGAACTTTGCCCTCGGCTATAAAAGTTGGCACATTTTCAGACCAAGTTGTCTTTGTGATCGCTCCAGTCTAAGTGTGTGTTCATAACGGAGGCATCTTCAGGAGGTCCACCAGCTCAAGGTAATGGCAGATCCAGTTTAAATTCTGATAGTCTTTCAAAGTTAGCTTGAAGGGAAGGTTTCAAACCTTTTGTAATGTAACTTTTCTTTCTCAAATGTAAATTTCAAATCTTTAGTAATGTAACTTTATTTTTCTAAAGTGTAAATTTCAAACCTTAAATGTAAATTTCAAACAAGCCAAAAGAACTTAACCGAAATCAGGGAAGAGATAGTGAACTGCCCTCTCGTGTTCCCTCTCAACTTGATTTTGAGGTGACTATGATTTTATAACCTTTTCTATCTTGTAATCTCTGTAACTTACCTTCTAGTCACCTCAGTAGTATAGGCTTAGCTTCTGTAATATCAGGCCATAAGCCCAAATAGGGTTTTTTGCATTCATTTAAATTTTCAAGGAGCGTAAGTGTCTGCCTCCTCACATTTTGATTTTTGGGCCAGTAACTTTAACCTTTTGTTTTTACCAAAGGCCTGGTAGAATGGGTACTCGATACCCCTGTTAAACTTTATTTCATTCTTTTGAAGTTATCAGACTGTTGAGCATTTAAGATAGTGAATACTGTTCTATTTTGTAAAATGTAGGTTAAATCAGAGTAAATTAGTAAAAAATTGAACAGTCAGAAAATTATAAGCAAAATTTGCATTCTGGCTTCTTCATATGAGTATTAAAGATAACTGAATATAAAAGTACTTTATTATTATTATTCTTGTTTCGTTTCGGCCAACTAAGGACCACGTCATTTCAGCTGTTTCCCTTGAGCTTTAATGTTGGTCCAGTACTCCTTCATTCGTATACGGTGTTGCTCCTTTCGTTCTTCCGTCCATGCCTTTCCAGTTTTCATCTTCGGCTTTGGTGGGAAACTCTGATGTTCTGGAGTTTTTTCTTAAGTGGGACACGCTCTTGGATATCCTCAAATGAGATCCCAATCTCCTGCAGATCTTTCTGTACCTCACTGAACCATGCCCCCTTTGCCTTTTTCTCTTGGAGGAAAGTGAAAATGCGGTTGGTTAACCGTGTTGAATTCATTCGGACCATGTGTCCATAAAAAGTAATAATAATAATAATAATAATAATAATAATAATAATAATTATTATTATTATTATTATTATTATTATTGTTGTTGTTGTTGTTGTTGCTATAATATTTAAAACATAGGCTGATATTGATGAACACAAGTTTGAGAGAATGGATGAACCGATTGACATCGTAAAGCATTCTGACGAAAGCTTTTGGCCTGTAGATTTACAGTGTCTTTAAAAGCATAAACATATATTGCTCTATATTTTTTAATTATTAAAGAAAATGTAGTTTTCTGGTTCGCTAATGCGCTAGCAGTACTTCAAGGCCACCTGGACACAGGTAGCGCTGAGCCATACGATATGAGAGGGGAGGTGGAATGGGGCAAGCACGCATGCACATTCGGTCAGCTGTTCCCATCTGTGTTGTGTTGCAGAGTCGCTTATTCAAGAAGAAGGTATTCAGCACAATGTTACTGCCTCTTTGTAGCCCTCCCTATATTTGCTAGCTTGAAATGAGTCAGAGAAATGTAATAGTCCTTTTCTCCATGTTGTAATTTTAACATTTTAACACAAAGGCTGTGAACTGCTTCCACTCTGGTAGAGGAAAGCAAGTCAATCCTCTGTCATAATTTACTGTCTTGGAAACCCAAAGGTTTGTACCTTTATTACGAGCAAACAGCTAATGTACCAATCTTCAATTCTGATTTAGCCAACACTGTGCTCATAGTAAATCGGGAGCAACTTGCAATTATAGTAACGAAATTGTTGACGTGCCCCAACAAAACAACACAAATGTCATGAATGCGTTTTTCGTCGATGATCCTGTGCGCACTGGTGGACAAAAAAGTGGATCACTTTGTAAAAACGAAATTGTCATTGTTAAACACTTTTTCTTTTTTTTTTTTTTTTTTTTTTACAATTTGCTTTACATCATACTGACACAGATAGGTATTATGGCGATGATGGTATAGGAAAGGCCTAGGAGTGGGAAGGAAGTGGCCTTGGCCTTAATTAAGGTACAGCTGCAGCATTCACCTGGTGTGAAAATGGGAAACCTCAGAAAACCATCTTCAGGGCTGCAGACAGTGGGGTTCGAACCTGCTATTTCCTGGATGCAAGATCACAGCTGCATGCCCTAACCACATGGCCAACTTGGCCGGTACCAATTATTAGAGGGAATTGTTCCAGATGGTAACGGATCAAATTTTATTGAACTACCAGCCAGAATTTTAGCACATGATGATATCGTGATTGGAATTTATAGCAAAACCTTCATTTCTGCATAAGATGTCATCATTCGAGAGATAGTGGGTTCAAACCTCACTGTCGGCAGCCGTGAAAATGGTTTTCCGTGGTTTTCCATTTTCACTCCAGGTGAATGCTGGACTGTACCTTAATTAAGGCCAAAGCTACTTCCTTCCCACTCCTAGGCTTTTCCTTCATCACCATAAGACCTATCTGTGCCGGTGAGATGTAAAATAACTTGTAAAAAGCAATTAACACTGAAGATGAAAGCTAGCTGCTTCAATTTCCTACTTTTCAATAAATATTTACTCCATTGGCAGTCACGTCTTGACAGGTTTCAGCTAGTTATTATTAATAATCCTTTTTCTCCATTTTGAAAAATGTTAAGTGATAATCAGTGTAATATAAACCATAAGGTATTTTAAAATAAGTCCTGAAAATACTCAAATCTTTTGGACTGATAGTCTGTTGAACTACCCCAATGTTACCAGCTACGTCCTAACATCACAAGGTAAATTTTCATAATACTATACAGCTTCATATTGAATTATGAATGCATTAAAAAGACCTGGAAATATTGTCATATGGCATCACTGCACTTGAAGGGGTTAAATAATATTTCATAGAGGAATAAACTAGTTTAATTCTCATTTATTTGCAACTGAAGATGTTAGTGATAAAATATAGATAGATAGATTGTAATAGATAGATTATAATAAAATATTTCTGTTAGTAAATATTTCCTCTTCATCTGCAGTAGAAAATCAAACTAAATTTTTCATTATTTAATTTGTTTTTATTTTGTAGGAAGATGAATAATTTATTTGTGCTGGCTGCAGTGCTACTAGTGGTTCAGTATGGTCAGAGCCAAGGTCTGGAAGACAAACCGACAGAAACTAGAAGAGCTGTTCCTCAGGACTGCGTTTGTGTGCCATACTACCAGTGTACAAATGGATCCGTGAATCAGAATGGCATCGACATCATAGACATAAGGTTCGGCAATCCTTCTCCTACTATTTACAAGCCTTGTTTTTGTGCAGCTACTGATCAGCCAGGGTGAGTGCTTTGCTCTATGGTCAAACCTTCTTCTGCAACTGTCCTTTCATCTGTTATACAACGGTAAAAAGTCTTGAAAAAATTGGAAAGAAAAAAAAGATCAATAGGATACCAGAACTACAACTCTGCTTTGCTGCAATGTCAGATATAATTTATTATGTGGTGTAAATCTTCCTTGTCCATGAACTGAAAAATATATTTTGAAAATTATACTTACTCATGGTCAAGTCAAGAAAGTTCTGTGCATGATAGGATTTAATGGTCACATTTTCATTTGTATTTAAGAAAAAGAAAAATTCAGAGCACAATGACATGAGCAAGATGCTACTTCAACATTTTCCATGTAAGTAATTTTGTTCTAAAATGTAAATGTTTAGCATAGATTCAATACTAATTAAAATTCTACAAAAGCTTCAAGAAGCTGAGTAACATGAGTAAATTGCCAGATTGGAAAGACAACGAAAGATGTATCAAACAATAAACTTGCGACACAACAGCATGTCAGGGCCTTGGCCTACCAAGTTGACTGCTGCCCAGCCGTATGGCCTGCAGATACTGGAGTGTTAGGTTCGGTGTGATGACCTCCCTAGCTTGGTTTCCTTGACTGGGTCCACTGTCTCTCATATCAGACAGCTCCTCAGTTCAGGCACGCTGACTTCGGGTAATTATTGGTGGGAGCATGATCAGCATGAACGCAGGCATGTGTAATGAGGAACAACTATTAATGCAACCATTCCTATGTAATAACATTCACAAACAAAGTGGAAAAAAAGTAGCAGAACAATAATGGAGCTTGTTTCTCAAATACATTTTTGAACGGGTCTTATGAACAGAGTTTTCAATAATATTCACAGGTAAATAGAAAAATAGAACTTGAGTCATAAATAATTATTTTGACGGAATGTTTTATGTACAAAGCTATCGAAAATAATCACAAATAAAAAAACTTGTTTCATAAATACATTTTCTGAATAAATGTCCTATTACTGTACATCGTTCATTTCATGATATAAAATGTGAAAATCTCTGCCATCATATGTACCGCCCGAACAGTCTCCACTGGGAAAGGTAGTTAAGTGAAGGAATACACGCTTTCTGATCTCATTTCTTAATATACAACCGTCTACCACCTCCAGATTCAATGCCTTAGCAGCCTCCAAAGACTACCAAACTGAACATTTTAAGGTGACTTAACATCTAGGAGGAGAAATTTAGAGGAGCAATCACTTTGCTCCTCTAAGATCATTTTTGATGGGGGCAGAAAACATCTTGCCTCCCGCCCCCAAAGTCGGCACCACTGCCTCAGTTGGTCTCATAAGGCTGAGTGAACTCCATTCCAGTCCTCACTCCAGAATAAAATCCCTGGATTGGCTAGGAATTGAACCTGTGGCCTCCAGGTAGGAGGTAGGCATGCTACACCTACACCACAGGGATAGCTTAGATGTATCACCCGAACTTAAAATTCACAAAAAATATAATGAAGTATCCAATCAATCAATCAATCAATCAATCAATCAATCAATCAATCAATCAATCAATCAATCAATCAATCAATCAATCAATCATTCACCACCGATCTGCATTTATAGCTGTTGCCCAGGCGGCAGATTCCCTATTGGTTGTTTCTTAAATTTCTTAAATGATTTCAAAGAACTTGGAAATTTATCGAACATCACCCTTGGTAAATTATTCCAATCCCTAATTCCTCTTCCTATACACTAATATTTGCCCTATTTTGTCCTCTTGAATTTTAACTCTTTCTTCATATTGATCTTTCCTACTTTCAAAAACTCCATTCAAGCTTATTCATTTACTGAATGTCATTCCATGCCATCTCTCTACTGACAAGTTCAGAACATTCTGCTTACTAGACATGATAAGCTATTGGGCTTTTGCCATGTCGGAAAACAAGGTGAAGTTCTTTGTTTTGCAGAGAACTTTGCTCCGCATCTTAAGAAGAAAATCTCATCTGTTCACGAGCAAGACTTCCCTAATAATCAAGATTTCAGTTTGAGAATGCTTTACCGTTGGTCTCTAGTAAGTGGTATTCTCATTCATCACTAGATGGCTCACTGGTGCTAGCCTTCCGAGCTCCAATTAAGATGTTTCTTGTTGCATCATATGTGCATGCGAAGTAAACAGTAAGGTCATCAGACAAATCAGACAAATGTGGTAGAAGAAATTAATAAAAAATAAAATCAAGTGCAACAAAAGACTACTGACAGAATAAATCTGAAGATGGAAAGGAAGGTGTGTAGCAGAAAAAAAAATGGAAAAAAATTATTGTAAGTCAGGCGGGGAGGAGGAGGAGGAGGAGGAGGAGGACATACTACAACAAGGTTGAAGACTTGGCAGTGAAAGGAAGAAAGAATAATACAGTAAAAGATGTATACAGGTTATGAAAGTATGACCCCACAGTGCATAGCCTAGAGTGAACGATCTAGTGGTAAGGAGAGTATGAATTTGGAAAACACTGAAATGAAATAACAATAGTGAAAGGATAGGGAAGAGTACTCCTTAACTGATGGCCAGTGTCCCTGATGAAATTATCAGGATATTTTACTTATTTCCACAGCTTTCAGTATAATCCTAGATCTGCAATGTTTAGTGTGGGTAAAAGCTTGGAAATCTTTGAACACGACATCATGACCCATTGATACGGCATGCTTAGCTATTGCTGACTACTCTGGCTGGTTGACACAGATATTTTGATGGTGTTCCTTAATAAGAGTACTAGTGGACTGACATGTTTGGCCAATTAATACAGTACCTTGCTGCAAGTACAGGGAATTTTATACACCTACAATGAAGATCTGTTACACCAGTTTTCATCCATGTCATGTCATGTCATGTCATGTCCAAATAACATGCATGGAAAACAGAAAAACACATTCCTTGAGTCACAGCCACTCAACCTTGTGTGTTCTGTATACACCCTTGGTTGGAATATTTGCACCCCTTTATATTGCTCCACTTGTTCTGCTTGTAAATGAAGTGTTTGTCTATAGAATGTCTTTATCTCTGTCCTTTCAGTTAGGGACAGTTGCAGAAAAGGTCTGCTTAGAACATTACTCACAGAATTCATTGTTTTAGAAGTACACATTTTACATATGTAGCCTACCAATTGATCATACCTACGAGTATATTTGTGATATCCCTTATGCGACTCTTAATAGGAATGCTGTATATCTGCACATTGCACACAACAGATTTAATTTTACCATCACCACACTAAATAATATGTAATAAGATATTGACTATCACTCACTACTGATCTGCATTTAGGGCAGTCACCCAGGTGGTAGATTCTGTATCTGTTGTTTTCCTAGCCTTTTCTTAAAGAATTGAAAAAAAATTGGAAATTTATTTAACATCTCTTTTGGTAAGTTATTCCAGTCCCTAACTCCCCTTCTTATAAATGAATATTCATCTCAATTTGTCATGAATTCCAACTTTATCTTCATCTTTCCTACTTTTAAAGAGCCCACTAAAACTTATTCGTCTGCTAATGTCATTCCACACCATCTCTCCACTGACAGCTCGGAACATACCACTTATGATATAGATGTTGATTCCCATAGAGAACCTGAAATACTTATGCCGAATGAGTAAATTTATAATACCAATATAAATGGTCCTTTATTGAACATTATAAATTTCCAGCTAACTCATTCCTGGTTGCCAGTATTTCACCCTGTGACTTCAAATGAATGTAACAATATTAGAATGAGAGTTTTGAATATCTCTAGGGAATGAGGTAATACGCATACTTTGCCAGCATAATATATAGGTTCTGGGAAAAGAAGATTGGCGTTCGGTTTCCCCATTAAAATGTGAGGCTACCTGATCTACTATTGAAATGAAACAATTCATTTCTTTGATAATAAACAAAATATATTCTTTAAATGCTGATTTTAACGAGGGAGATTTACTGTGATATTTCAAAAGATAATATAAAACTCTGACATAACTGAAGGAAACTGTAGGCATTAAATTTGAAATCCTCTTGACCGGACATTTAAAAGCTATACAAGAAATTTATCCCTCACTGGTTCACTTTACAGTACCTTCAACACTTTGAGTGTTATTATGACGTATTCCTTTGAATTGGTATCAGCTATAGGTATCTCAAACCTGATTTGGTTAAGTATCCTTTTAGTTTCACAAACGAGATATAGCATGGCTTGAAATTATATTCATACTTCACAATCAACTTTACAAGTAATTCACTAATAACTGTTAGTCTGCATTACGACGACTCAGTATTCGGCTCTCACCGAACTGACACAATAACTCGACCGAACAGATACATGAAACACACTCCGAACGTATCCATGTGACTGCTTCTTCTTCATCTCCCTGACTTAATGACCTACTGTGGCCTAACTCTCCTTCCAGCTGATTCAACTGTCCAACTGACTGCTGCTATAGGATACAGCCCATGTATATTGACATAAGTTGTCACATGGTATAACACCCATGTGAGAGCTAAAAACAGATATGATGTCACTCCCACCCAGCTACAAATGTTACATATTGTGTTGAAATAGCCTCAAGCGAACTAGGAGTTCCCTAAATATGACCTCATCGCTAAATGCATACAATGACAGCGCAATGACTTGACAGTTACTGTAGCAGTATTGAACCATGTGTTGCAATATTTTAAAAGGTAGTATCACAAATAATATATCCATATCTGATATTAGGCATTAAGTCTCACTCTACATAATTTTGATGCTAATACACACACATATATACACAATAAATAAATTAACTACAATGAAGCAAGCGATAATTAATACATAGCAAAATCAGATTATAGAATTAAATCAAACAATAATAATAGTTATAACAACAACAACAACAACAGCAATAATAATAATAATAATAATAATAATAATAATAATAATAATAATAATAATAATAATACAGATGAATGCTTGTAACGGGATTTGAACCGTTACAGCCCCAGTGTGCTAAGTTGAGCTCATCAGTTGGTAAATAGCACACCCACCAAGACGCATGGCTAGTGCATACTCTTTTGTTGAAAATCACCTAGAACAAATCGAGCTGCTTTTTCTTTGAATTATTTCCAGTTCTGAAATCAAGTAATCCTGGTGAGAGTCCCATGCACTGGAACCATACTCTAGTTGGGGTCTTACCAGGGACTTATATGCCCTCTCCTTTACATCCTTGCTACAACCCCTAAACACCCTCATAACCATGTGCAAAGATCTATACCCTTTATTTACAATCACATTTATGTGATTACCCCAATGAAGATCTCTCCCTATATTTATACCTAGGTACTTACAATGATTACCATAAGGAATTTTCACCCCATCAACACAGTAATTAGAACTGAGAGAATTTTCCCTATTTGGGAAACTCACAACCTAACTTTTAACCCCGTTTATCATCATGCCATTGTGTACTGTCCATCTCACAACATTATCAAGCTCATTTTGCAGTAGATCACAATCTTAAAATATTACAATAATAACTAAACTTACTGTATGTTGTGATGGTTTACCTTTTCAATACTATATTATGCAATGTTTACATTACATTTGTAATCTAGGAACTAGTTTCGGCTTTGGCTGGCCATCATCTTCAGCCTTAGTGCAAAACTATGCAAACGCATCCAATAACTAAAACAAATGTACAGACACACACAAATGACATTAAAAAGTGTTTAAAAAAACATCTGGGATGAACTATGTGCACAACATGTACAATATGACAAAATTAAAATTAGGCTCTAAAATTCTCAGATGCGTTGCATCATGTTAAAATGTTTGATAAGGGTTTGTTGTTAAAATATCATGAAAATGCTGAAGAGTTCCTCTGTTGGACATTGTCAGTGGTTGAATAAAGGACAGCACACGAAGATACGGTTAAATAACTGGCACATTCTTAATTTGCAGCTGGTAGACATTCGCAATTCAGTGCGGTGTCCATGAAGTTAACCTTTCGTTGCGACATGTGGTGCGTGGCCTAATGTTGTGTGCCTCATACTAACGGTTGTGAGATTCAAAGAAAAGGAGATTTTAAGAACAGGTTCTACCACAAACTAAAGATAATTCTCACAAAGGGGCCCACCATAGGTAAACTCTTACTACTTGGAGACTTCACTGCCAAGGTGGGGAGAGATAACCAACCAGTTGCAGGGAAATGACATGGGTAGTCAAGATGTAGGCAACTGCAATTCAAATGGATTACTCCTTGGTCTGTGTGCTGAACATGAACACTTCATAAAAAAATTCAGTTCCGCCTACCAAACTGCTACAAAATCACATAAATGCATCCACATTCAATGCAATGGCACCTCAGCAATTATGTCAATGCTCGACAATGTGCCAAGACAGATGTCCTGATCATGAAGAATTCAATAAACATCAATTACTGCTAAACACACCATAAACTTCTTGTTAGTCGACTCAGAATTACCATCGCTACAAAGCCACTTATTGTACTCATTTTACAAACCCTTCCAGGAGGAAATTCAACACCTCTAAGCTTCATAATGAAGCTATTGTTACAGAGTTCCAAAGAATTATTTTGGACCAGCTGGCCCATAGTTTGGCCATCACAAAATATCCAGAACTACTAAAGGCCACACTTCAAAATATAATTACAGAAACAGCAGAGAAAATGTTTGGCTTCGGGGAAAAGAAGAGACAAGACTGGTCCGATGATAACAGTGAGAATATCTTGAACCGGATCAGTGCTAAATGGGATACCTGCTTATTCCTTACTTAAGATCCATCCTCCAAGGTTAAGAACATATGCTTTCTAGAAGTCAAGCAGAGATTTTAGACAAATTAAAGAAATTAAAAATAACCAGTGGCAACAAAAATCAAGGGGACTACAAAGCTTACCAGATGCCAGGTATCTGCAGAATTTTTACGCAGGGATCTTTTCGCTTCTCTTCATTCCATTAGGTGAAACTTGTGTGACTGCATGTTTTATGCAAGGATTGGCTTTCTAAGTCATCAACAGCACCATTATAGATGAATAGGGAATACATTTTAATGTCCTAAAAATCTTGAAAGTAGTTTTTCTTATGTAGTAAAAAATTATTGAAATATATGTAAAAAGCAATTTGTTTCGATATTACAAAATATTAAGTACAGTCAGAGGAGAACCAGTGTATTCAATGTGGTATAGCTGTTGGAAAATATTAAGTCCAGGATGTATTATGAAAACATCACTTGCCAATCTTCTTGAGACAGTTGTGGGTTAAAATAGCTAATTGTTGTAGTAAATAAGTTTTCCATCACAAACCAATATCGGTTGTCTCTGAACAATACACAATCTCGGAAGGACCGTTCGTCACAAATTTCATTAAAGGAATGTCAATGACACACACATTCTCAATTCCACAAACATTTCTTGCCCTTCCAAAACTTTGCAAACTTTGTACACAGCATGATTTCCAAAATTCTTTTGAAATACACTTTCATATTTCTGTTTAAGAGCTGCTAGTTTAAGGCCTTTGAGTGAAAGGACCTTTTACTGAATACCATACACGTCATTTAACTATCCCAGTCTACAAGTTCTTTGATGTTTCTAATTCCTTTATAGAATCACACAAAAATAATCTAACTCAAGTTTTCAGATAATTCGCAGTTTTCAGAGATGCTGAGGTGCTGGAAATTTGTCTTGTAGGAGTTATTTTATGGGCCAGTAAATTTATTGACACAAGGCTAATGCATTTGAGCACCTTCAAATATCTCTGAATCTGCCAACTTGAGTTCAGAAGGCCAGCACTTGACCCATCTGAGCTACTCAGCCTGGCTCATTTTTTAATAAACTGTATCGTTAGTTCTGAAAATTTTCAATTGCTGGAGCATCACTCTTATGTAGTTCATTTATCACCTATTGAAAATTTTCAAAATTATCTGCATAATACACTACAGCTTCTAACCACATCCACTGAGGAGCACCTATAGATCTTGGTGGAAGCAAAAAAAAAAAAATCTGGATTTTTAGCTTTGAACAAATTAATTATTTTTGGAGTTTTCACAAACACATTTTGGTCATTTGAAATTTATTTGTTCACTTCAGGATATAAGATACATACTCTGTATAAGTAATAGTGTTGATTATTGTTTTAAGAAAAAGTATCAGTATGTACAACTGGGCAACCATCCGCTGTTAACACTAATCAAAAAGAAACTAAAAGAGGTCCAACACTTTAAAAAATGAAGGTATCGGCAAGGGAAAGGGAAGGGCTACAAAGGGCATGAAAATGAAAGACTCCCTACTCCTCTCAAACCATCAAGGTTGGAAAAGAACAAGAATCGACCAAAGGAGATCGGATAGGAAAGATGAAGGTGAGCAGGCTAACACAAGTAAGTGGAAGCAACGCTACTCATATAGGGGGCGCATGCTCACTAACCCCCAGTCATAAAATGAAAGCCTCTGGGTTCCCTTTTAGTCACCTCTTGTGACAGGCAGGGGTATATTTTATATAAAATGAAAAATTAGTATAACGGTTCCACCTAGTCAATACTTACAAGTTAATTTACTATTTCAAAGTTGTCAAAGCATCTTATTAAAAACACAGGACATGTTTTGGTCACATAAGGCCATCTTCAGCTGTTTTTAAGTTAATTCTAGACAGCATATGCAGCCGAAGTCACAATGCAATACATCTAAGAACATAGTGTTATCATTAACATACACAGTAATTTAAACGAGTTTTAGAAATGAACCGAAACTATAGACAAAAGTAGAACGAAAACTTTATGTATTTGTATCAAAATTATTGATATGTAGAGATAGAAAGAAAATCCACTATTGATGGCTGCCCTAATACTTGGGAAATCACAAAGGTTCTGTCTACTTACGAATATATGAAGACAATAGAAATTAAAATTCACGTTTATTAATTTTCAGTGGAATTGAAAGAATATGTTCATTATTTTTGGGCAGTTATCCCTTGATGGATTCTATTGTTTTCAATAGAAATTACTTTAAGTTTTACAGATAATCTTGAACAATCTAAATATGGTATATAAAATCCTTAATTCTGTCCGACATTCACAGTGATGTTGAGAAAACGAGAATGATTCAACAGCTGAAATTGGTACCAGTCATAGACTGTTATATCTTCTTTACAAGAAAAAATACAATGAACCTCTCAAGATCATGCCTTTTGTACCTTTAAAAAAAAATGTTTCTATCAGCGAAGTTGTTGTTACATATTCGCCATGAAGACGTATTTAAAGTTAAAAACTTCATTATGTTCCGTATTGAAAAGACAGAAAGAAAATCCACTATTGATAGCTGCCCTAATACTTGAGAAATCACAAAGGTTCTGTCTACTTACAAATATATGAATATAATAGAAATTAAAATACACTTTTATTAATTTTCAGTGGAATTAAAAGAATATGTTCATTATTTTTGGGCAGTTATCCCTTGATGGATTCTTAACCTTTTTAACACTATGATGACATAGGTACGCAGCTATATCTATTAGCATGATGTTGAACTACATACATGCTGGCTTCTGTTGCCTTCTGCGGATATATTCGATAGACTTAAACTGGTACCAGTGGAAAATACTATCTTTCAGTAAATGAATGAATCATTTTAATCCATTCTGGAGTATCTCTACTGATACACACGAGACAGATTAGCCCACCTGGTGACCATGGTCGTTAACGCATCAAGTCTATATGGTCTGACACCGTAGTTAGCTGGTTTGAGTCCCATTCATTAAATATATTTTTACCATCAGAATGTTGGCCAACAGGGTACGGGAGGTGGTGTTATAGAATATCTAATCACTAGAATGCGTGCCAAAAGCCTGGATTAAATTCCGAACCTCTCCGTAGTGTTCATATGGAGTGAGGGCATATGATGCTGTTCATGGTATTCGTTTTGTATAGTTGTATGTAGTTTTCTCAAGAGTACTCAGATCCATAGATGTCAAAGTAAAACTCTGAGCTACAAGTGCACTAGAAATACTACAATACCTGTTTTAAATCCATTTGAATGTCGTATGAAACCTGGAAAGTGTAACTTTTATTCATAAGATATATTAATAGTCCATTAAGAATTCTTAATTACTTTATAGATAGTAATTTTGACTGTCAAAGACAGGCTTATGTACTAGTTATTGAAAATATATATTTACATATAAATCTATTCCTATAGATGAACAAAAGGAACAGGCATGAAAGGTACCCTTAGATAAAAGAATTGGCCAACAATGGTTACGGCAGTACTACCATCACACAATCTCAGAGAAATCAAGTGCACTCTGCAAGTGCATAGGTGCCATGCCACTGCTGTTTAGTTGAAGCTGAAAAAATAGCGTACAGCTTTTAGTGCCGGGAGTGTCCGACGAAAAGTTTGGCTCGCCGATGCAGATCTTTTGAATTTACACCTGTAGGCGACCTGCACGTTGTGATGAGGATGAAATTACGATGAAGACGACACGTTCACCCAGCCCCCATGTCAGCGAAATTATCCAATTTTGGTTAAAATTCCCAACCCAGGCAGAAATCGAACCCGGGACCCCTGTGACCAAAGGCCAGCATGCTAACCATTTAGCCATGGAGCCGGACTAGTTGAAGCTAATCAGTCCTTACTCTCCCCACTGAGATCGGTATGCAGAGAGATTCCTGAGCAAGGAGTGTAGGTACTTGGAGATATAATGCCTTGGAACACAGAACATGTTGACTACTGCATTATGTACTCCTAGCAAATATTCACATAAAGAAGTTGTATTAGTAGCGAGCTCTATGTTCATAAGATCCTTGTGCACTAATAGAAGTATTTATACTTCATTATATTTTTTCATTAATTTTAAGTTACATCTATCACTGTCTTCCCTCTCTGGTGAGTACTCATCCCCTACCCAGATTGCTAAACTTGATTTGTGTAGAAATTTAACAAATGTTCAATTTTTGTGGAATTTTTGCATTATAGAATTAAATTATCAGAAGAGAAGAATATTGAATTAGAATCTTGATTCATAATGTCATTTAGCCTGAAGGTTCCTAATAATTTACATAAACATGCAATCAGATCTCAAATCAAGATGTATGATACATCTGTCATATTGAAGATTCCTGAAATCTTTAATCACATACAGGAATATCTATGTGAAAATTTACATACAGAAATGTTAATTACTGCTAATAACGAAGTCCACAAAACTAGATACACTTACGTATCAGGCTATATTTTCAACAGGGTTAACCGGGCGAGTTGGTCGTGCGGATAGGGGTGTGCAGCTGTGAGCTTGCATTCGGGAGATAGTGGGTTCGAACACCAATGTCAGCAGATGAAGATGGTTTAACATAGTTTTCCATTTTCACAGTGCGTAAATGTTGGGGCTGCACCTTAATTACGGCTGCAAATGCTTTCTTCCCAATCCTAGCCCTTTCTTATCCCATAGTCATCATAAGACCTATGAGCATCAGTGCAACATAAAAAAGAAACTTAAAAAAAATTAACAGGGTTAGACAAGGCCAACTGTTGGATCCTTCATTATAACAGATATACAATTCATGATTGGAGATATAATTGCATATTCTAGATTCTATTTTTTCATGACTTGGCAATAACAACTTCAGTTTCCTGTCTACTTATCCTGTTTGCTTACAATGTCTATGCTGGTGGTAATTGCATAAAAAAACTTGCATGTGAATCTTTGAACTTATTGTGGAAAATATTTCTTGGATGTGTCATTGGTAGTATCTGATACACATACTTTTAGAATTCAGTTCTCTCATAAATTGTCCATTCTTCTAAGCATCTTTAATTCACTTACAGTTTTGAGTATTGGAAAGGAACAAAAAAAAACAACAATCAAACCCCATGGCGCAACAGCCCCAAAGGGCCATGGCCTACCAAGCGACCACTGCTCAGCCCAAAGGCCTACAGATTACGAGGTGTAGTGTGGTCAGCATGAGGGATGCTCTCGGCCGTTATTCTTGGCTTTCTAGACTGGGGCCACTATCTCACAGTCAGATAGATCCTCAATTGTAATAAAGTAAGCTGAGTAGACTTCAAACCTGCCCTCAGATGTAGATAAAAATCCCTGACCTGGCCGGGAATCGAACCAGGGGCCTCTGGGTAAGAGGCAGGCACTGTACCGCTAAGTCATCCCCATATCCTACACTTCCTGCATCAAGACTGAAGATCTTATGTGTGAGCTTGTATACAATACTTACATTAAATGCATTGCATCATAAAATCATAAAATCACTTTTAATAGCCTGTGGTGTTTGGAGGGAGTCATCATAGGTGAAAATTTATTATGATTCATTTTTGTTAGAAGAAGCCAGATGTTCAGACTTTTTTATTTTATTTTTAGCTTTCCTTATCTTAAATATTTCTGGGAGTAGAATAGTAAAAATGCGTGTTCCTAGATATGCTGCATGTCTGTCCAAGAAGTGTGTTGCTGACTTGGGTTGGTAATGCAGATCTTAGTTGTAATCTGGTGCCATGGCATGTATGTTTCTGGTCCTGGAATCTGTGGTAGTTCTTTACAAGGTGTGTGTTGTGACAACTTTTGCGTATAACTGTCTTATGTTTAAAACCTGAGCTGAATTGAAAATTTTACCAGAGGAAAAGAAAAAATATTGCACATGTATAGCTTTTAGTATCTGCTTATGAGTAATGGATGGAGGGGATTATATACTTGTCCCGTGCCCCAACCCATCCTATAATTCCGTACTGCAATACGGAATTGACTAGTGCATAAAAATCATTTTGTATTATCTTGAGAGATACAATTCGTCCAAGCCAATGAAATGAAATGGCGTATGGCTTTTAGTACTGGGAGTGTCTGGGGACATGTTCAGCTTGCCAAGTGCAGGTCTTTAGATCTGACACCCGTAGGTGACCTGTGCTTCATGATGAGGATGAAATGATGATGATTACACATACACACAGTCCCCATGCCTGCAAAATTAACCAATGATAGTTATAATTCCTGACCCAGCCGCAAATCGAACCCAGGACCCCTGTCACTAAAGGCCAGCACACTAATCATTTAACCATGGAGCCGGACATCTAAGCTGATAGAAGATATAGTAGAGTTTCCAGTCTTCTCTCTACATGGGATGTATAATAGTTCCATTTCAGATGGCTGTTGATCAGAATACCCAAGTATTTAATGTGGATTGGTTTCTGTACCACGTTGCAACTACAACCATTGTTTGAACATCTGTTCACATGGATTTTGATTTTTAAATGGTCTGGGGGTTGCAATGGTTCATTGTGTGGAAAGACAATATATGAGTAATAGGTCTTATTTTCATTTAAAGTAAGAAAGTTACCATTCAACCATTTGTTTATTGTTATTAGTGTTGTATTACACTTGTTAAATGTCTGTTCTCAAGACTCTCTATTAAGAACTACTATTGTGTCATCAGCATATGAGAACATTTTCTCAGTTACCTGTAAATCACTGGGCAGCTGTAGGCAAAAACTAGTTAGGCACATACTCCTGCACCTCAGGTTGTGGGATCAAATTCTAGTACAGGTGCATAATGTTTAAGGGTACTTAAATGAACTATAGTGCACCTATATGTGAATATACAAATTATTTTCAATGTCATTAAATTCCAATTTTGTTCAAGTAAGTTATTCAACTGAGAAGTTAACATTTCTGTACTTTTAACTCCAGAATTATGTGAGCATAAATTTAGTTAATGGTACCAAACAAACAAACAAACAAACAAACAAACAAACAAATACCACTGATCTGCATTTGGGGCTGTCACTCAGGTGGCATATTCCTTGTCAGTAGTTTTAGGATGGATGAATTCCAAGGAATGACAAAGTAGCCAAATACATTACTCAAAACTGTCCTTTAAGTGTCTTTGGATATAGTACACAGTAGTGGACATTAACACTTGGTCTTTATTACAGCTTGAACTCTGCCAGGAGAGACTGTTTAGCAGGTGTTAATATGTCTCTAGGCAAATGGAATGGCACATCATTTTCCCTGATGTAGGAAGCATAGTAAGTAATGTGGGTCGTTGGGGTCTGGAGTGAAGTCGCGTTACAGTTCATCCTAGATATGTTAAATAGGATTGAGGTCGGGGCTCTGAGTTGGCCAGTCCATTTCCAGAATCTTATTGTCCACAGAGCACTTGCGAACAGACCCTTCTTTATAACAGATCATCATCATGCTGAAACACAGCGATCTCCAAACTGGTCTTCTACCATAAACAACATGGAGCTGGTCAAAATTTCTTTACTATATACATCTTTTTGCCTTTATGAAAGGACGCTCCCATCAGACTGTCACATGGTATAGCATGATTCATTACTCCAAATCATGTGTCTCCAGTCTATCCTCTTTGGTGCTGAGGTTATAAAATGTGGAAGCCTTTATGATCCACTTCTCGAGGGGTCACTATGGTCTGTACAGACATGACGTTATCTTTAATAATTTGCAACATTATAAAAACAGAGGTATTTCAAACTGTCAATTGCAAAACTTACATCAATGTAAATTTGAATGCTAAACAGCTACCAACATCATTAAATGGCATATGATTAACGTATCCCCCCATTGGTGGACATGGTTGTTAAGGTATCAGGTCTGGATAGTGTGATACCATGGTTAGCCAGTTTGAATCCCATTCATGGAAAGATGTTCACTATCTGAATGTTGACCAGCAGAGCAGGAGATGTCGTGGTATACAATTTCTAGTCACCAGATTGTGTGCCAAAAGCTAGGGTTCAGTTTCAAACCTCTCAGGAGTGCTGACAGAGAGGAAGAGCATAAAATACTGTTAATGGTAATTCATCTGCTGGATGGAGACTTTAAGCCTTGAACACATACCTTGATGTTACTCAACAGGAGTAGGCTATGCAGTGACACCAGGTTTCACCCTCTCCCTATGGGAGAAGCACAGTTGGATTGGTTGCAGTGCATGTTCATGTAGTGACCATCCCCCTTCGATGTTTTGGTCGTTCATACTTTGCAGCATACTACTCGTCAATTGTTTTTCTCTTGCAGGCCATTTATTATCATCTTCACTTGATTCCATAGTGATGATTAAACTAAATATTTACAATGAACAGCTGGCATGTGTATGCACAATAGAATTAAGTTACAGAGACTGATATATTTTAATATATCACAACATGCTCATGGTAATTCGAAGAAAGTGTCTGTTAAAATAGACTGAATAACTCTGTTCTTGTTAGAGTGGCAAGGTCGTGGCTTTGTTTCAGACAGCATGACAGGGAGACAAATTAATGATAGTACTGAAAATCATACACAATTTTAATTGTTAGTGTACATTACATTAAATGGAACAAAGATAATAACTGTACAACCTTTTCATATTATTAGTGAATAAATCTTAGTAGATGGAATAAGTATGATGATATTTTTATACTAAGGGGCAAATTGTGGTACTTTTTGTGTATCATAATAGGAGTATTAGGTATGGTACCGGTACATGGTGCAGTCAGCTGAATGATGGTATACATACCATAATTATGGTACAGTTGCCATAAGTGAGCCATTTTCAGTTCAGCTAGTTCATATCCTTGTTGCTTGTGTCTGGTTCAGAACCAGCACAGTAAGATAGGAAGACAGACTTTGTTTGGTTTTTATTTGATGAGATATGAAAGTGGATATGATCAGAGTTGGGAAGTAATTGAGTAAAAGTAAGAAACAATTACTTTTTCGGTAATCTGAACTTTACACAAAATCAAATTTTTACTTGTAATTTACTCCTTGAAATAAAATTTTGATCATTACATTTTAGTAATCATTGTATTTTAATACGGTAATCGAATTTTGCAACTTTGAAGCAAGGAGTCGTGCCAAGAGTATACAAATTTATTAACTTAACTATTGTGCTTTTATTTGTTTTGGTCCATATTGACTTTAATCTATTCACGAATGAAAATCACTGTTCTTCAAATCAGCCCTGTCAATACTTTAAATTTATTAATTAATTATTTATTCCAACATTACACACCATACACGTTTTGAGAATATTTTACGTTCTCTTCCTCAGCAGTTCATAAACTACCTACCAAATATTTCTTGGACCTACCTATTACATTATATTAAACATCAGTAACCTATTGACACGTCCAATCATAACATCTTAAAATATTTCAACTAAACACCTCTAAATTAAAATCAAATGTGTGTTAATCAATTAACTCTAAACTACTTTCTTCTACATGCAGTTCTATTAAAATACCAGCCTTTTCTATTAACTGAAGCATTTAAAACTACATACACTTACCTCTCAACTTACCGTAATTGGATCAACCACGTTGTGGCTTAACTGCGATATCAAAAACACTGAAAATGCATGAGTGTTAGGAAAATGAATGAAATGGCGTATGGTTTTTGGTGCCGGGAGTGTCAAAGGACATGTTCGGCTCCCCAGGTGCAGGTCTTTTAATTTGACTCCCATAGGCGACCTGCGCGTCGTGATGAGGATGAAATTATGATAAAGACAATACATACACCCAGCCCCCATGATAGCGAAATTAACCAGTGATGGTTAAAATTCCCGACCCTCTCGGGAATCGAACTCAGGACCCCTGTGACCAAAGGCCAGCATGCTAACCATTTAGCCTTAGAGCTGGACACAAGTGTTAGGAGTTGCAGTATTAAAAGCACAACAAACAGTTACGCATGGGGCTGCCATGGCAAATGTGAGTCATTGCTGGAGTACATCAAGGGCCAGGATGATGCTCTCATCACCAAAACTTCTTTTGAGAAACTTGAGAAGCAAAAGAAAGTGTTTCTCAGCACAAAAGCAGAAAACCATGACTGATTATTTTCAGAAACAGTAAAGTCAGATAGTCTGAATATCTTTGTTTGACATAATAGTTTCAATGAAAATTGCTGTTTATTATTCCATTTATTAATTGTGCTAAGTGCTGCTTTTACTGCAATGTATTGGGTAAGTTTGTAAAAAACAATACAGTAGTATCGTTTTTTATTATCATTTTAACTGTACTTTCAGTATGCCTGTTCTATTTTTAATTTTTTTGGGTTAACCGCAATTTTAATTATCCGGGAAGCCTTAATCCTACATTATCCCTGTTAATCGAGAGTTGAGTGTATAATCCGATTTTCTTAAAATAAGTGTCTCTTTCACTTGAAAACCGCTAAAATCTTCCAACTCACAATTGTAATGTTGTGGCTTCTTCCGTCTAAGACCACCTGTCCTCGAACAATCTCTTATTAGTATGGTAGGTTTTCACTCCACTATAAAGTAAATAACATTGACCTTGACTTCTGTTTGTTATCATTGGGGAACATGCAAACAAATTGAACACCTATTATTTGTCCATTGAGACCAGAACCCATATCCTATCACTCCATTTGCCTGTTCGAACCTGAACACTATATGGCTCCGTCAATTGCTATATATGAAAATCTGTACTTCCCCTTGTCAACTCCCATTAGCTTGCCTCATAATTACAATTGAATTATTTAGTCTTACTTAAATAAATGTAGTAATATATTTTTTGTTGTTGCTGTTGCAAATTTTAGTATCATTCCAGCATCATGTGAAAGAAGTCAGTGATTTGTAGGAAATACTCATCTGACTCAGGCAAGGGGTTTACAAATGCAGTTACTCAAACGAAAATTCAAAATGATGAAATAATTTCATTTAGTGAGCACCATGAACTATTCAGAAATAAATGACTGTGGCAGCTATTCAGGATGAATTCTAATAGGACATTGAAAAATTGGAGATACAAACTAAAAAGACCTTCACAATTATTAATGCACACGCTCCCACCAGTCAAAAAAAATAATAACACACTAAAGGACAGAGAAGAAACACAAACATTCTGAGAACTACTGGATCAAACATGAATCAATTTCTCTTAATCAATCATTAAAATTCTCCTTAGCAATTTTAATGCAGAACTGGAACAAAAAAAGGAGATACCAGTACTGAGATATCATTGGAAAATGGCTAGCACATAAACGAACAAACAAAAATGGTGAAAGATTGATTGATACTTGCAGAAACCATGACCTTAACTCAAAATCAACATCTTTAAAAGGAAATCTCACAAATTAAAACCTGGATACATGCTGACTTCAGAAAAGGCAAATGACAGCTAGACTATAAAGAACTTCACCATCAAGAAATCCATGATATCATGTACTTGTCTTCTGGGGAGTCTTTAGGTGGTGGTGCTGGTGGTGGTGGTGCTCCTGCTGCTGCTGGAAATTAGCCTGTCAACTGTATTATGCTAGAATTATACCCATTTTTAATTGTAGGAAAAAATCAGACCTAGGAAATTACAGACCAGTGTGTTTTTTCTTCCTTTTTCAAAATTACTTGAGTCAGTAGTAAAAGTAAGATTATTGGATTACTTAAAATCATAAACCTTTATCATTAAAAATCAATATGGCTTTCTTCCACATCACAGCACTATGCTATGTTCGACGTAGTGACTCTGATACAAAATTCTCTCGATAACAATAAAATTGTGCCAAACCTTTTCATCAAACTAGCAAAAGCCTTTGTCACAGTTAATCATTTGCTCTTGCTGAATAAATTAACAGCAGCAGGAATACGAGGAATGGTACATAGGTGGTTCCAAAGTTATTTAATAGCAAGAAAACAATATGTATCTTTGAATGATACCATCACTCTAGAATCAACAGTTACATTTGGTGCCCCTCAGGGATCAGTGCTAGTACCAATATTTTTTATGATATTTATAAACGATACATAAAACACACACCGTTCGGTAAATTGCTGTTATCTGTAGATTATATTTTCCTTTTTTCCTTTTGTTTCAAAAATGATATTGAAAAACATATAATGAACAAAGCATGCAGCAGGGTGAAGTTTAAGGAAGTGGAGATTGTTATTAGTGGAATACTGTGTAGGAGGGATACTGACTGGAGGGTGATTGGGGATTTAAATGAGACTATAGAGTGGGTATGTGGGAAGCTGGGAGTGAAATTTCTAGATCCTAATGGGTGGGTAGGAGATAGGGATCTGCGCTCAGATAGCCTTCACTTAAACCGTAGTGGTACGTATAAGTTAGGATATTTGTTTGGAAGGGTGATAGGGAGGTACATTCAGGGAAACAGGGTGGCCTAGGGAACAGGGAACTGGAAATCAAGTAGGGATTACATAAAAATGTTAGTGTTGAACTGTAGAAGTATTATAAAGAAAGGAATAGAATGAAGTAATTTAATAGATATATTTTTACCAGATATTGTAATAGGAGTTGAATCATGGCTGAAAAATTATATAATGGATGCAGAAATTTTCTCACGGCACTGGAGTGTGTATCGTAGAGATAGGATAGGAATGGTGGGAGGGGGAGTATTAATTCTGTTGAAAGAAGAATTTGTAAGCTATGAAAAAGTTAAAAATGAGAAACATGAAATTCTAGGTGTAAGGCTCATTTTTAAAGATAATAGGCAACTTGATATCTTTGGAGAGTACAGACCGGGAAAGGGTAGCGCTGACACGGATTCAGAATTATTTGATAAGATAATCAGCTATGTGGGAAACGACATGGAAAGGAATGTGTTTGTAGAGGGAGATCTGAATTTACCAGATGTCAATTGGGAAAGAAATACAAATGACAGGAAGCATGACCAACAAATGGTAAATAAGTTAATATAGGAAGGACAGCTGATTCACAAAGTGATAGAACCAACGAGAGGGGAAAATATCCTGGATGTGGTGTTGGTAAAACCAGATGAGCTCTATAGAGAAACTGAAGTAATACATGGTATTAGTGATCATGAAGCTGTTTTTGTCTCAGTTAAAATTAAATGTGATAGAAAGGAAGGCCTTAAAAGTAGGACTATTAGGCAGTACCATATGGCTGATAAAGCAGGCATGAGGCAGTTTCTAAAAAGTAACTATGATCGGTGGAAAACGGTAAATAAAAATGTAAACAGAAACTGGGATAGGTTTAAAGCAATTATTGAGGAATGTGAAAACAGGTTTGTACCTTTAAGGGTGGTAAGAAATGGTAAAGACCCACTTTATTATAATAGAGAAATAAAGAGACTAAGAAGGAGGTGCAGACTGGAAATAAATAGTTAGAAATGGCTGTGGAAGTAAGGAGAAATTGAAGGAACTTTACTAGAAAATTGAATCTAGCAAAGAGGGCAGCTAAGGATAACATGATGGCAAGCATAATTGGCAGTCATACAAATTTTAGTGAAAAATGGAAGGGTATGTATAGGTATCTTAAGGCAGAAACAGGTTCCAAGAAGGACATTCCAGGAACAATTAATGAACAAGGGGAATGTGTATGCGAGGATCTTCAAAAGACAGAAGTATTCAGACAGCAGTATGTAAAGATTGTTGATTACAAGGATAATGTCCAGGTAGAGGAGGAGACTAATGCTAAAGAAGTATTAAAATTTACATATGATAACAATGACATTTACAATAAGATACAAAAGTTGAAAACTAGAAAAGCAGCTGGAATTAAAAAGATTTCTGGGGATATACTAAAGACAATGGGTTGGGATATAGTACCATATCTGATGCACTTATTTGATTATTGTTTGGTCGAAGGAGCTATACCAGATGAATGGAGAGTTGCTATAGTAGCCCCTGTGTATAAAGGAAAGGGTGAAAGACATAAAGCTGAAAATTACTGGCCAGTAAGTTTGACATGCATTGTATGTAAGCTTTGGGAAGGCATTCTTTCTGATTATATTAGACATGTTTGCAAAACTAATAACTGGTCCAATAGAAGGCAGTTCGGTTTTAGGAAAGGTTATTCCACCAGAAAATAGATCTCAGAGAATTAGAGTAGGTGAAGCTTTATCTGACCCTGTAATAATTAAGAGGGGAATTCCTCAAGGCAGTATTATTGGACCTTTGTTTCCTTCCATATAAAAATGATATGAGTAAAGGAGTGGAATCGGAGGTAAGGCTTTTTGCGGATGATGTTATTCTCTATAGAGTAATAAATAAGTTACAAGATTGTGAGCAACTGCAATGGGACCTCGATAATGTTGTGAGATGGACAGCAGGCAATGGTATGTTGATAAACGGGGTTAAAAGTCAGGTTGTGAGTTTCACAAATAGGAAAAGTCCTCTCAGTTTTAATTACTGCGTTGATGGGGTGAAAGTTTCTTTTGAGGATCATTGTAAGAGTCTAGGTGTTAATATAAGGAAATATCTTCACTGGGGTAATCACATAAATGGGATTGTAAATAAGGGGTACAGATCTCTGCACATTAACGAAGGTGTTCAGGGGTTGCAGTAAGGATGTAAAGGAGAGGGCATATAAGTATCTGGTAAGACCCCAACTAGAGTACGATTCCAGTGTATGGGACCCTCACCAGGATTACTTGATTCAAGAACTAGGAAAAATCCAAAGAAAAGCAGTTCGATTTGTTCTGGGTGATTTCCAACAAAAGAGTAGCATTACAAAAATGTTGCAAAGTTTAGGCTAGGAAGAACTGGGAGAAAGAAGACAAGCTGTTCAAATAAGTGGTATGTTCTGAGCTGTCAGCGGAGAGATGGCGTGGAATGACATTAGTAGACTAATGAGTTTGAGTGGTGTTTATAAAAGTAGGAAAGATCACAATATGAAGATAAAATTGGAATTCAAGGGAACAAACTGGGGCAAATATTCATTTATAGGAAGGGGAGTTAGGGATTGGAATCACTTACCAAGGGAAATGTTCAATAAATTTCCAATTTCTTTGAAATCATTTAGGAAAAGGCTAGGAAAACAACAGATAGGGAATCTGTCACCTGGGCGACTGCCCTAAATGCAGATCAGTATTGATTGATTGAAAGTACAAGGAGACTTAGATTCTCTCTGTACAATGGGTCACTGAAAATAATCTTGTTTTAAATATTTCTAAAACTAAATATATGTTTTTCCACAAGCTATCTTATGAAGCAACCACTCTCAATAGAGTAAAAATTAATACTCATATTGTGGAAAGAGGCAGCATTTCCATACTTAAATCTTATTTTGAATGCAACAATGCTGGAAAGAACATATGTCTTGTAAAGAATGCAAGATCACTGCTGTTGTCGGAGTGCTGAAAAGATTACAGGATGTAGGATTAACTACACAGCAGCTTAGAAGCACTTATTCACTCACATCTACTTTACATAAATGAATTTGTGGTTCATTCAATAGAGAAGAAATAAATGAATTTGAAATACTTCAATAAAGGGCCTTAAGATTAATTTATAAATTCGTTTTTTTGAAACGCTTCAGAGACGTGAATGTCTGAATGCCTGTCAGAATGCATAAGACATACTCTGATTCACTACCCATGTACAAACTCAAAAATGGTATGGCCTCCTTAAACACAGAAATTAAGTACAGGAAAGATATTCATAGCTAACAACCTAGATCAGTAGATCAGATATACACTGTTCACATATCTTCTTGAAGGTCTGGAATAAAAGTACAGCATATTCTGCCTCAACATCATATATCAAATTGATGACTGAGTTATAGAGTACCGGTCTTAAAAGATTTTCAGTATTTAAGGAGTCCATTTGTTAGATATTTATTACAAAAATATATAGAAATGTATTTATTATTGCCACAGTTTTGTTAATTATCCCCAGTGTAATGTCAATATTGTTGTGATCAATGTATTCTGTGGTGTCTATAACATGAATATTAAAAATTGTTAGCATTATTTGTAAAGTTGTCACTCTAAAGGGCAGTCTTTCCCTCGAGCTAATAATTCATTGGGACAATACCCAGAATAAATAAATAAATTAATTAATTAATTAATTAATTAATTAATTAATTGATTAATTAATTAAATAAATAAATAATTGGTTTATTTATTTATTCTTCTGGATAAGTACAGCAACTTAAAATATACAGCAGAAGTTCAATATTACAAATTTACGAAAAAGTACATAGGTAAAAAGTTGAATAAAGAAAATAGTGATGTTCAAATATGTTTTATTTACTGTTTGGTATGTGTTTACAGGATCAAAGATGGGCCTTGCGATGACTATCTAGATGTATGTTGTCAGAAGCCAGATAAAAATACAGACCGTGTTAAGCCAACACCAAACAAAAGACTAGGGTGTGGAGAACGCCATCCAGAGGGTGTGGGGTTCCGCATCACTGGAGACGAGGACAACGAGGCTCAGTTTGGGGAATTTCCATGGATGGTGGCCGTACTGCGTAATCTAGGAGACAAGAACAACATATATCAATGTGGTGGAGCACTCATACATCCCCAGGTGGTGCTCACTGCTGCACACTGTGTAGTTGGGTAAGCTGAAACTGCAGTATATTATTGAAAAATTAATTTCATAAGTAACAAATTATGCTTTTTCTGATATGCATACTGCTGTGTAATTATGAAAATTGAAGGCATTGAAGATTTTGTAAATAACAGAAATATATTGGAATATTTAGTACAGAACACGAATAGTATGTATTGCCAGCCTGACCAACAAAATAAACAAAAAAACAAAAATAATATTTTAATTTTATTTATTTTATTTATTTATTTATTTTTGCGAGGGAGTGTGGAAAATCTTTCATAAGACGCTTGTGAGGGTCCACACTCAACAAGTGTGTGGAGATTCTTATCCACTAAAAACCACATTCCCTTTTCCCACGACGTTTATCTCCGCCCTGAAAACCGCTCTCGCATTATTTCAGGATGGATGTCGTGCTTAATGCATCTTGTGCTTCATCTTCCTTCTTCTGCTTTACTGTCTGTCGTAATCGTCCAGGTCCTTCTTCTTCTGACGCAGAATATTTCTACGTAGACTGCCATCTGGTCCCAAGATTCTTGACTTCGTAGCATTACTGACACGATCCCTCCTGGCGTCAATTCTCCCTGCATAACTTCTAAGCATCTTCTTTGTGGCAGCCAATGAACACACACAAAGAAAGTATGTAATACGTCATCGATATCACCACAGTATATGGACACCAGACTGGTTGCTAGCCCTAGCCTATGAAGAAATTTTCGGAAGTATCCATGACCTGTCAAGATCTGTGTGAGATAGTAGTTCACTTCACCATGATTTCGGCCAACCCATACGCCCAGAGAAGGTATCAGTCTTTTCGTCCATTTCCTTCTAGAGTCATCTTCCCATCTTGTTTGCCATCATTGCATTCTGTGACTAAGAGCCAAAGCCTTTGCCCTTTTCCTTCCTAGCTCTTCTTGTGTGAGCCAAATTTCTTGTCTTTCGAAGGCCAACAAGTCAATAGGAGCTACTGCTGCTACTACTAGAATCGCAGGTTCTGATACTGTGCGCTATGCGCAAGAAATTCGTAAAGCTGCTCTCCGTTGTACAGCTGGAATTCTTGTCCGATATTTCACAATTTTTAACGATTCAGCCCAAATTTCCGAACCGTATAGCAGTATCTATTGAACGGTCGACATGAGAAGCCGCCTTTTACTAGATTTCGGCCCCTTGATATTTCCCATGAGTCTACTCAGTGTAGTCATCGTTTTCGCTGCCTTATCTGTTACCCGTTGGATGTGGTCCCAATATGTAAGCTTAGTATCAAGCGTTACACCAAGATATTTTGTGCTCCTAGTTGTTTCGATGGCTATCTGCCCGATCTGCATCGGTACAACAGTATTAATTCTTTTCCTCGTCAGGAGGACTATTTCCGTTTTATGATCTGCGAGTTCTAACTTGTGATTTATCATCCATTCTTTGACACGTCGCATCACCTGATTCAATTTAAATTGAGCCAGCTCAAGGTTATGGGTTACTATCACAGCAGCCACATCATCAGCATAACTCACAAGTTTTACATCTTCTGGCATCTCCAGCCGTAACAAACCATCATACATGATATTCCAAAGGTGTGGTCCGAGAATTGAGCCTTGCGCTGCACCAGCTGTGAGCCGTTTTCTTCTCTGACCATCTTCCGTGTCGTATAACAATGCACGGTCTTTCAAATAGTCTCGCAGTATATAAATGAGATATTCTGGTAGCTTGAAAGTTTCTTGTAGAGCTTCCAAAATATCACTCCATCTTGCCGAGTTGAAAGCATTTTTAACATCTAGCGTCACAAGAAGCGTCAGCTTTCTAGAGTAATGATTACCCATTTGAGCTCGTTCTGCTGTCTTCACCACTTCCTTCACAGCATCTAGCGTTGAGTGACCTCGCGAAATCCATGTTGTTTGTCAGATAGGTCGCCAGCTAATCGGACTGCTGCTAGTATTCTCGGTTGTAGTAGCTTCTCTAAACCTTTCCCGGCGGTGTCCAGCATACATAGAGGTCTGTAACCCCCAGTTTTCCCTTTACTGATCAGAACCAATCTAGCTATCTTCCAACGAAAACTAAAAATTCCCGCTTCCAAACAATGATTATACATTCTCAACAGCAGTTGAGGACATAATTCGACTGGCACCTTTAGTACTTCTGCTGGAATACCATCTGGTCCAGGGGCTTTCCTATTTCTAAGGGAATTAATTGCTGTTATCAATTCTTCAGTTGTAAAAGGTGGTACATTGTCTAGTTCTTTCTCGGCCTCATCATCAATCCTCTCTGCATGATCAGGGAATAGTGTGTGTACTATTTCTTCCATGGTGCGTGGATCCATGATAGGGCTTGGTAGAATACTGAATTTCTTCATAACAATTTTATACCCTAATCCCCATGGATTTTCATCCACTTCCTTAGACATTTCCCACCACTTGTTGGCTTTACTCTTTTTAATTGTATTTCAGTCTTTTCTTCATAGTCTTATACTCTACTGAGAGAGCTTCATCGTTATGTCGTGCTCTTTGTGTCCTTCGTCTGAGTCGCAGGCATTGTTTCCTCAGCTCAGCAATTTCTTCATTCCACCAATATGCTGGACGCTTGCCTCTCCATTGTTTGATTCTTGTCATTGATGCGTCACATGCCTGCTGAAGGAGTCTCATGGTGTGTTCCACGCATTTATTAGCAATTATGCTTCTTTTGCCTCCGTGACATGTATCCGAAATACAGTCCTTTCCATTCTGTATTATTTCATGAAATTTTTCTCTATCCATAGTGGCTATGTTCCATCTTTCTGGCTTGCGCGTGGTAATCCTTAGATGCGGAGTCTCTTGAAGTACACGAAAAGTGATATACTGATGATCGCTTCCAGTATATTCTTCAATTACTCACCATTCAGTTATCCTAGATACAATGTCTTCAGAAGCAAAGGTTACATCTAGTATAGTTCCCTGACACCCTGGTCACCGAAAGGTTGTCACATTACCAACATTGATAACCATTAATCCCAATCTGGCGATCATCTCCATTGTACGCCGCCTTCTAGAATCTGTTTGAGGCATGTTCCATTTAACTGCTTGAGCATTAAAATCACCAGCAACAACTAGGTTAGTGTTCATCCCTAGCAGAGTATCTTCAAGCCCATCTAGTTTCGTCTGGAAGTCAGAAATAGCCTCATTCGGGGTAAAATAACAGCTGACAAAAATTACCTTCTCAACTTGGACCCAGACAAACCCATCTCCGCATCCTTGATTTATAACTGAATATTTTCCAAGGTCTGGTACCCATATCGCAGCTGTCCCTAGATTGTCTGAAAACCAGCCTGGTTGATCTCTATCTTGATAATGTTTGCTAAGAATCAAGATGTCTGCTCCTATTTCATAGGCCATCTGTGTCAATAGATCACTGGCAGTTAGACTCCTGTGTATATTGGCTTGAAGGATCTGTACCATTCACCACTGCTTTTTGGCCTTTTCTAGTGTTTCACGAAACACAATACACTTGCCTGAGCCAAGAGCATGATGTCGTTTTGACTCTTCAACGCCCATGTCTGTGCAAATTATGCATCGTGGATTTGTTTTGCATCCTACTGCCTTGTGACCAGCTTCCCTGCACTTAAAGCAGAGTTTACTTATGTCCAATCCTTTACAGTTTCGTGCTTGATGCCCACATGACAGACATCTAAAGCACCGAGGAACTACGGCCCACCATCTTACTCTGCAGTACAGCCAGCCTACTTTAATTTTGCCTGTGTCTAACAGCTTTCGTGCCTCACAATCTTCTATCTCCACAATGACGAGCACAGAGTCACACTGGATTCCAGCTCCAGACATCGTGCCGTACAGGGAGTCCAGCTGGCCGTGACTCAGGTCGCAGAGAAATATCTATTCTCTGTTATTTTCTATGACGAAACTACGTAACCTAAAAAAATGCAATTTCACTAACACACAATATCAATGTCTTGAACTTTTCACCCACTACCGTAGTTTATCCTGTTAAATATTGAAAGCACGTATATTTATTATTTATACTCACTTTCCATATCAATATACGGGTGATTACCAATGAATGCTTCGATCATTGCATGCGCAACAGACTTACTGATCTTGTAACTACCAAGACGTACAACAATCCCCCATAATAATAATAATAATAATAATAATAATAATAATAATAATAATAATAATAATAATAATAATAAAAAATAATAATAATAATAATATACCGGGCGAGTTGGCCATGCGCGTAGAGGCGCGCGGCTGTGAGCTTGCATCCGGGAGATAGTAGGTTTGAATCCCACTATCGGCAACCCTGAAGATGGTTTTCCGTGGTTTCCCATTTTCACACCAGGCAAATGCTGTACCTTAATTAAGGCCACGACCGCTTCCTTCCAACTCCTAGGCCTTTCCTATCCCATCGTCTCCATAAGATCTATCTGTGTCGGTGCGACGTAAAGCCCCTAGCAAAAAATAATAATAATAATACCACCAGGAGGTACACCTCAACTCCGCTCATTCAAAATGAGCGCCTTAATGAACTCCTCTATCGATCAAAAAGTGAAACTGATACTACACAAACTTCGGACTTTAAATGGATGATGACACTACTGAAATATTAAGTAATTGTTTTATTCTGAAGTTTCCTAAACTGATTGAATTTCTCCTTGTTTTGTTTTGCTATACATCAAGAAGTTTGGACATTTTTCCACAGATGTCACTACCAAAAAACTATGATCATGCACTCTGGTGCAAGGTAGAAGAACTTATAACTTAAAGAAGTTTCATATTTCTAGGTTTTCCATAACTGAATCTATGTTTATTTATTTTTGGGTTGGCAACACTTCCTTTTCTTTCTGCCAGTTTTGAATCTGGCCAATCATAAATTTTTGTAATTAATTTTCAACCAATCCCGCATTTCTTGTTCACTTTGAATTTACCAATAAAAATTGAGAGGGCGTGTCTGGATTAGTGCTGAATTCTCTCGAACCTTCCCTGAGGGTATATAATTTGCGGCTTTTCGAATTTCCTTGTCAATTGATCGCCGTCCTTCTAAGTGTGTGTGTTAAGGCAGCAGAACATCTACAAGGTAATGGCCACGTAAATTCTATCTTTCTTTCTGTCTCCGCAAATTTATCCGAGGGGAAGGTCCGAATCCTTAACTAACAATACTTTTCTAAAATGTAAATTTTCTTTTGGCTAATGTAAAACTTCATAAAATCTTTAACTGTAAATCTGGGATAGAGAGTGAGTTACCCTCTCGAGCTCCCCTTCATCTTGGTTTGAGGTGACTACGTCTTCATTACTGTTTTCTTTTCTGTAATGTATTAAATTTATTTCCATGTGAGCCACCTCAGTAGCTTGGGATTAGCCTCTGTTTCATCGGCCGAGAGCCCTGTAGGATTTTATATTTCATGATCTGGTGCGCAGTGTTCGCCTTCGTTCAGTTTGTGTTCAGGCCGTTTATTTAATCCGTTCTTTTTTCGCAAAGGCTAAGTAGGTTGGGTACTAGATACCCCTGTATAAAACTATTTCAATTTGTAAGTTGGGCCTTGAGAGGCCAGAGATTGTAAGATTTTGATGTTGCCTTGAGTGGGCTGCAAGAAACTGAGAGCCTGTTAGCACTTTCCAAAGTTTTGTAATAGTGAAGGGTGCCTCTGGAAAGCTTGACATTGTAATTTAGGGAGCAAGTGCTCTTGAATTAGGGGATTTCTGCCCTTGACTAAATTATTCCTCATTTTGAATTGTAAAATTGAGCTGGTAGCTCAGAAATTGTAAAACTAGGTGCTTGAAGCCCAAAATGGTTATTAAAGTTCTGAATCTTGAATTTTTCCAAGTCTCGTTTCAAAATTGGCATTGTACCTGTTCTTTTCTTCTTTGTTATTCCACCTAGTGGAAATTTGTTAAGGTTTTTTTTTAATATTGAAAGAAATATAACCTTTGTTAAAATTTTAATTCAATTCTTGATGTTGTAGTTAGACCCATTCAAGCCCGCACCTTCTTTCACCTCTCTGCTTTCCACAAATACCCCGTTTCAACAACAATAGCAACATATTATAATATTATTATTATTAATTCATACAAGAACTGAAAAAGATCCAAAGGAAAGCAGCATGAATTGTTCTGAGTGATTTCCAACAAAAGAATAGTATTATGAAAATGTTGAAAACTTTGGCTGGGAAAACTTGGGAGTGAGGAGGCGAGCTACTTGCTTAAGCAGTATATTCTGAGCTTTCAATGGAGAGTAACCTACAACCTGTTTTCCAGTCAATGACCGGGTCAAGGATGGGATGAATGAAGCCCCCAACTTGCGGCAAGGATAGTTTTGCCGGCTGCTGATGCCTTCGCACTCAGTGGAGAGTAATGATGTATTATTTGATTCATATTACTGAATTGATTCATTTCATTCTGTTCACATTGCTGAATCGATGCGGTGATCTGATTCACGGCACACTCGAGTCACCATTCCTATTACATCTATGTAGGTGTACTGATAGACAGCAGCAACCCAGCGTACATTGCTCATTGCTGCCATCTGGTCTTCATTTGATGAACTACTTTCCTACGAGTCGTCTAGCTTTCAGATTCAGATTTCTCATGCAGCTACCTCTTTGTACCAAGTTTTGATGTTACAAAGACTTACTCCCATAGTGACAACTCCATTCAATAAGTATAAAGAATTAGATGAAAAAATATTTGTACACACAATCATTAATGATCTGCATTTAGGGCTGTCGCAGAGGTGGCAGATTCCCTATCAATTGTTTGCTTAGTCTTTTCTTAAATGATTTCAAAGAACTTGTAAATTTTACTGTATTCATGGTTTTCTAATTAAACATCTTTTTAGTTAAGTTATTGGTCTGTTTGCTCACTTATTCACTGTCCACGTACAGCAGTGATCTCATGATTCAATTATTGAGGTCTTATGCAATGATGCAACATACGAACTGAGAGAATATTGAGTGGTTCTTCCGAACATAAAACAGATAATTATGAGTAGTCAAGAGCATGACTTATAGTAACAGGGTAGCTTGAGCTGAATACATTGTGGGATGTCAACTAAGTTATAATACTAAGATTCTTAGATTAATACAGGTAAATAGAATAACCTAATTGCCTACCTACTTACTACCTACTTTGAAATTATGTTTTGACTACCTTTTTAACACTGCAAATAAATACAACTATTGTTTTAAACCTCCCTGTAAGGACAGTGAATGCAAGTGGGTACTATTTTCAAATGAGCTGAGAGTGAGAGATCGTTATAGCGTACGATTCTTTCTTTGAGTCGTGATTCTGTATGTCTTTCCTGCAATGGAAGTTTGCCTCCCCGCCAATGTCCAGTGTTCCAATAAAGAACAGTGTATGTGTTGTGTCTCAACTGATATGTGAGTACACTATTCAGTACTGTACGCTGCGAATCAGCTGAATCGTATGCCGTGAGCTTGGCGTTGTTGCGATTCAATTCACTCGAACAATCTAATGAATCGATACACTGCTTTGAATCATAAACTCAGTAGCCAGCATTAGTGGAGAGATGGTGTGGAATGACATTAGTAATCAAATAAGCTTGATTGGAGTTTTTAAAGTATGAGATATAAAGACGAGCTTGGAATTCAAGGGGACAAATCGGGGAAAATATTCATATTCAGGAAGAGGAATTAGGAAATGGAATAATTTATCAAGTGAAACGTTTAATAAATGTCCAAGTTCTTTGAAATCACTTACGAAGTGATCAGCCACCTGAGCAACAGCCCTAAATGCAGATCAATGATGATTTAATTAAATGATTAATTTATTGATTGATTCACTCTTCCCTAGCTTGTGCAGGAATGGGAGTTCTCCTCTCTGCCCAACCAGCCAGTGTTTTTTTATCTTGACAAGGCCTACTGAAGAGTAGTTGAAATGGAAACATATCTGTGATGTTACTGTAACTGGGCCTAAAATCCCAGAAAAAGAATAAGGTTTCATAAATAATAAATATCACTGTGGTCCACAATGACAAATGATCGCTAACAAAGAGAGGGAAGGAAGATCCATCTATTCAGTACCAGTTAAATACAGAGGGTTGCCCCAGTTAAGTTTGGATGATTTTAACATACCTTTTGTCCTAGTCGATTCCTTTTTCTCCAGATCCTGTTGTACTTGGTGTGATAGCCGCGAGCACGGAATATTGCCCTACATCTTGATTTCCACTGCAGAAGACTTTGACGGAATACAGGAAGAGGAATATTGTCCCATACCTCCACACTTTCCAAAGACACTCATTAGTGGTGGGACGTCTAGAAGAAAGCCATTTTTTCAGGAGACCAAAAGCATTGAAATTCATCGGCAAGGCATCCTGGGATTTGACAAGGTTGTCACTAAATATTATGACACACACACCTGTCTCTGCTTGTTTTCTTCCATAGTAGGTGACTGATGATCTGGTATTATGACTGGACACTTTATCCATGTGGATCCTGACATTTGAGGCATCCTCACTGTACGGCCGAGGGATATCTTTGTCGAAATAGGGGTCCATGACATTCTTCTGGAAGTAGCTAGCATTGATCTTCATGTTTTTCAGCACTCTGAGGATTCTGAGTTATAATATCTGGCCACTACCATGAACTCCTTAGCAAGCTTTTCTTTGTTTTCTTTGACAAAATCTGAGTGCCCCTTTTGGCCTTTTGGGGAACAATAAATTGCCCGGTACTTGTTGGTGCCATTCAAATAAACCAAAGCTTCATCCAGGGTAACAACTGACTGCCATTTATCCCTTGCTAGGTAGTTTTCATATCATTTTCTGGCATTAGTGCATCGTTCTTTAACGTGCCTTGCTTTCAAAGCATATCCATGTGTCTTATGCAGCTTTACCAGGTTCAGATCATCTTTAATTATACGGTAAACTATAACTTTAGATGTTCTTGTGTAGCTGGCAAGGTGCCTTTGAGTTAGAGGATTTTTTCAGGACAGCAGCCTTTACCTTCTTAATGATGTCCGGAGTCCTGAGGGTCTGGTGGGAAACCATTTTGATGTAATTTTATCTCACTGCCTACAGAGGACTTACTAGTTTTGACTTTTCATTTTACACTGTTGTACAATCCTCTATAATGAAAATTACCATTGGAAAAGCCAACAATGTAGCCTTGCCATAATATATCTGCAATTTGGCAGGCCATGAGGCAACAATGGTATGATATGACTGTATGCAGCACTTCTCTAAATCACATTGACCAGACAGAACAAAAAATCAGAGATGCAACTGCTTCCAGGAGTGGCACGTGCATTCAAAGGCGCGTCCTGTATTAACTAGGGCAACCCTCCGTAACATCTAATTATTTTTATTAAGTGTTGGGATTAGTTTTGACCCTATTATTTGGGTCATTTTCAGCCTTAATCACAAGATTAAGTAGATTAGTAGAATAAGGTTTGTCAACTGACATCGGCTGTGAAAGCCTGCACAAGTATAGAACTCAAGACCACTTAGCATTCTTTCTTCCAGCTTCCAGAATTCACAACAGTATATGTGAGATCTTGAAACCGTTAACTAGCATTGGTATTGTAATGTAATTTCATTTTAACAAATAAACTTAGATTAATTTGCACTTGTACAAATGATGTGGAAAGAATCTTGGCTTCTTTTTTTATAGCTAGAAAAATGTAATCTATGGCTGCCTAACTTAGAAAATAACTGTTAGGCAGGAAGAGTGGTAACTCGCAACACTATTAATGACCATTTTAATCACAAGGACACTCTTATTATATAGCTCCTACTATGTTATCATAATGAGACTATCTCATTGTAAACTCCAGAAGTCCATTGGCAGAGCCATAAATTAAATCTGAAACAAGTTATATGTAGAAAGATAGGAACATAGAGCACATAACTGGATAAGCACATTACTGGTCAGTGTGAGAAGATGGTGAATTAGAAAGCTCAAAAGGACAAGGACGACAACAATCTCTGCATCTTAATACACTGCTGTCTACATATCAGTCAAACTGTAACCTTTATTTACAATCCCATTTACAGTATGTGATTACCCCATACATTAACACCTATGATTATTTTACTCTCACACTGGGATCTTTTTCTCCTTTGGTGTAAGTCCTGTGTTCCTAATCTTTTACCACCTGTATTTATCTTTATCAAATGTTTCTTACCTTTCCCTGTATTGATACAGCTTTCTCTTTATCCTACACTACTTGCATCAAGACTGATCTGTCTAGGTGGCCCCTCAGCAAGTGCTGATGCCCGACCTCCTGATGAAGCTGGGAAGCAGAAATAAGCTCTCATCAGGGGCTGAGAAGAAATGGATGTACAAGAACTGATATTGATGAGGAAAGAGCCTATCTACTCAAAAATGGCAGTATTTGAAGATGTGGATATTGTTCTCATCCTTTCGAGTGTTCATGTTTGTCATCTTGTCTCTCTGTTGCTCCCTCTTCCCACGCCGATCTGTCATTGTATTCATCGTATTATAGAGGGTGACCAGAAACAACGTGAACAGAGGATAGGAGCATTACCATATTGGTCGTCCTGAAAAGTCATTTGAAAAACTTACGTTGATGTCTTGCACCATTGTCATTTTGTAGCTACTGAAGGTAGCCAATCAAATCGCTTCACGGGGGAATTCAAATGGGCTTTACGAGGTGGTGTTCCTAAATCTGCACGTGGCTTGATTAGACTTGCAAGCCATGATGAGAAATGATTATCAAACACTAACACACCGTGGGTTTCAGCCATTGCCACCATAGTGTGCTTATTGGGGGACTGAGCGTATCAGCAGGGAGTCCTCGTTCAAGTCCCTTCCCTGAAGTTTTTTTTTTATTGGCGCTCTCAAGCCGGTCATAAACCAAGTGCAAATTTAGCAACAGCACAAGCAATCTGATTGGGTAACTTCAGCAGCTGATAAAATGACAATGGCACAAGATATCTAATTTTTCAACAAATACTAAATATTAATTATTAATGAATTATTAATTAATTATTAATTATTTATATTTATTTACATTAGTCTAGTACATGTTTCAAGAATCTTAATACATTCCCTTCATCACCTAGTCAAATTAAAATTTTTGTACACAAAAAGAACTAATTAAAAGGGGAGCCCCCATTAAGAAATCCAAAACTATTGCCAATATAATTGGACATTTTAAAAATCGAAGAGTGGATGCATCGAATTTAATTCCATCCAGTTGAATTCACACTTATTTGTTCCTTTCCATTAAATTAATCTAAAATGGCAGGTTATGGTCTCTATAGACAGTTTCCTTCTGTATATTAAAGGAAACTTTTTTTTTTTACTGTAAAAGATTTTCTTAGTCGATGTTTCAATAACTATTACTTGCTCTTGATTTGCTACAGAAAGAAGCCATCACAGCTTAGGATTCGTGCTGGTGAGTGGGACACACAGACTAATGATGAACTCATCCCCCATCAGGATCGTAATATAGCCAAAATTATAGTCAACAAGGATTATTATGCTGGAGCTCTTTACAATGATGTTGCCCTCATGTTTCTGGAGACTGCTGTAGAGCTGACAGACAATGTAGATGTGGTATGTTTGCCCAACCAAGGAGCTATATTTGATTATAGTCGCTGTTTTGCCAGTGGCTGGGGAAAGGATGTCTTTGGTAAGAATCTTACATGTGCAAATTACATTTCAATGCATGGATTAAATATTTTCAAGCATATACTGTGAATTACTTTCTAGTAGTGAAATAAGGAATACATATTGTTTAAACTATTTTTCCAGAAAACAACTTTTTAATCCTTTCACAAATGTAGGTCCAAAAATTTCCAATTTATTAGTAAAATTTAACTTTTTTTATAAACATAGGATATGAGAATTTTAATTTTCAAAATTATTTAGAAAATATAATATTAGACATTTTTCAAAGAACCGTATCAATGGCCCAAATATATTTGTTGCTGCTGAAAATAAATACAAATTCTGTGAAATGCATTCGGTTAGGAATATTTTGTAAACAATTACCATTAAAAAATGTCAGTGGCTCTGTTAAAAAAATACAATGGAAAAAGCCTACAATTTAAAAAATGAAAAACAAGACATATTTTCTGCATTAATCACTTTCAAATGTTTGTTGCTGTACGATATGCATTGAAGAAAGGAACAATACACAGAGCTAAGTCATAATTTTGACACACACATATCTTTTTTTTTTTTTTTTTTTTTTTGCTAGGGGCTTTACGTCGCACCGACACAGATAGATGCTCAGATGCCCCAGTATTCTTGTGGTCTAAATTCTTCGTAAAAAATAGAAAACAGAAAGATTAGAGAGAGCTTTTGGTCATTAACACACCAGTACTTGCGCTGTCTTGTATAATACGATGGGATAGGAAAGGCCTAAGAGTTGGAAGGAAGCGGCCGTGGCCTTAATTAAGGTACAGTCCCAGCATTTGCCTGGTGTGAAAATGGAAAACCACGGAAAACCATTTTCAGGGCTGCCGATAGTGGGATTTGAACCTACTATCTCCCGGATGCAAGCTCACAGCCGCGCGCCTCTACGCGCACGGCCAACTCGCCCGGTACACACATATCTTGTTTCCTTTCTAGTCTCGTACTACTTTACACTGTGATAGGATTTATCTGAGAATTTTGAAAGTAAAGCTAAAATTATAAGCCATCTTGTGGCACTAACGCAAGTAGGTGCATAAAATATACATATTCAGTGTTTTGAGTTTACTTACTTTGGACTGTTCAGATGCCCCAGTATTCTTGCGGTCTAAATTCTTCGTAAAAAATAGAAAACAGAAAGATTAGAGAGAGCTTTTGGTCATTAACACACCAGTACTTGCGCTGTCTTGTATAATACTGTTCTTTATCACATTCGCCCATTGTAATCTAGTTCTCTATCGAGCGAGTTGGCTGTGCGCGTAGAGGCTGTGAGCTTGCATCCGGGAGATCATGGCTTCGAATCCCACTGTCGGCAGCCCTGAAGCTGGTTTTCCATGGTTTTCCATTTTCACACCAGGCAAATGCTGGGGATGTACCTTACTTAAGGCCACGGCCACTTCCTACCAACTCCTAGGCCTTTCCTATCCCATCGTCGCCATAAGACCTATCTGTGTCGGTGCGACGTAAAGCCCGTAGCAAAAAATCTAGTTCTCCCCAACTTCTTTGCTTTTATTTGTAATTTCATTATTTCCTTTCACACTCTTTCTTCAGTGATGTGTTAAATACATTCTTTCTTTCTCTCTCTCTCTCTCTCTCTCTCTCTCTCTCAATTTCTTCTTTCATTTCTTGTCATTAAAAGAAGGAAAGTTGGTGCTTACAATTAAAATTCATAACTGACTTCTTTGCTTTTGTAATACTGTTTGTAGTCGATGAAAAAAAAAAATGGGTGCATGATATTGTATGTTCCTCGCGTTTAATATTTTATATTTCTTTTGAATTCAAAGTACAATTTCCTTTCCATGCATCAACTTGGTTTTGAACCTAGCTCAGTGTGGTAGTATTTGAAGGTGTTCAAATACGTCACCCTAGTGTCAGTAGATTTTCTGACATGGAAGAGAACTCTCACAGGACAAAATTCTGGTACTGGCAGCTCCAAAAACCATAGAAATTTAGTTAGTGGGATGTAAAACCAATAACATTGTTATTCACCTCCCATGTAGATACAAACCATGAGAATACCTTCAACAAATATTATATCTATAGGTTTAATTGTTCGTGAGAGAAGTATACTTGCGAGAAAATTAACACGGTACCGTGTGCTCATTGTTTTTTGGGTGACTGTACATTGTGCTGGTAATGTCATTCTGCAAACATTTTCTTACTCATTCTTTAACCTGTAGTGAGGTGCACTTAATTGTGTAATGTTAGTGGTCACGTGTCGGTCATTTCACCACCCTTGGTTCTTCTGTCGAAATTGTTGGCTACATTGTATACAAGGTAAATAGAGCCTTGTAAGTCATAAAGAGGAATGAAAAAATGAAATACAAGCTGTTTCAAACAATGTTGCAACTTTCTCTTAGGATTGTTATCACCCCCTCCTGTGTGCATAGTAAACTAGAACATGTTGATCATAAAATAAATTGTATGGTAAATTGGTATTAACCTTTCCAAAAATGAAATTCCCATTGGTATCTGATAAATCACTCCCAACATTAGCCTCCTTATCAGAAAATTCATTTTCGGTATCCATTCTATAATCACATTCTTGCAAAATAACTTCTTCCTCAGCCTCACATCCTGTGTTTATAAAGGATCTTTTGTTAAGAGTTCACAAAATTAAAGTCCACCAACTACAGAGAAAATGTACAAACTCAGATATGCAGAATGAAAACACTCCATTGCTACAAATATCTCTTCTTTCTTACAAGGACCCAATGTTTATCAACACTTCAGTCAAAGACAAAGCAAAAAAAATATAAATAATATCGACCATAATTTATAGTTTAACAGAGGAAGAGAAGTTACAATGGGAAACAACACTGAAGGAGACTTTAACCAGAGTTATCACTGGGTGAAGGAAAAATGGCGGTGAAGAGACCGACGCGTGACCAACTGAGGGTTAAAATCATTATTCGCTTAAGGGAATACAAGGCCCCTTTTCTCTTTACATAACTAACAGCAATACATTTAATTGACGAATTACTGAATTTTGCCATTGATGCTTTCACGGTCTGTACTTACAGACATGATATGTATAGGCTTTTGGGCTTATGCCATGTCAAGAAAATAAGGTGAAATTCTTTACGTTTCGCAGAGAACTGTGCTCTGTGTCATCAGAAGAAAATCTCAACTGTCCACGAGAAAGGCTTCTGTTAAAAAAAAGTAAAGAATTTCACCCTATTTTCTTGACACGGCATAAGCCCAAAAGCCTAACAGTATCATGAGTAGAATTACTGAATATTTGGCTTTCACAACCACACTGAAATGATCTCTTCAGTATGTGCTACATGTACTTAATACAATCTCCACTTCCCTCGAACTAATAAGCTGAAAATCTATTTCACATTGAAGAATACTCCACCTAGAACAAAATCTTGTTCTGAATAAAACTATAAATCTGTGGTCACCAACACATCCAGCATAACTAGTCATATAAAAGGATACGGTACTTAGAAACTGAATGAGTATTGTTACCGATAGATTACCAGAGCATATGAAGATCTATCTTCCTTGTTCTCCTTAATAAGTATTGGCTACAATGAAGTCTAAAGAATTTTTGAATTGATTGTAGGTAAGGAAGGCAAGTACCAGGTAATCCTGAAGAAGATTGAGCTGCCCGTAGTTCCTCATGCTGATTGCCAAATAGCCCTACGTAAGACTAGGCTAGGCTCCTACTTTGAACTGCACGATAGTTTCATTTGTGCTGGAGGTGAAGTTGGTAAAGATACGTGCAAGGTAAGTGGTTTAGCATTATCTTCTTCCAGCTGTATGGTATGCATCTAACTCAACATAATAGACATTTTAGTTCCATTAGAGATCCATTTTTGAAAACATAATGACCAAAGTTTTACACGAAAGCAGTTTCAATTTTCAAAATTTTCCATAAATCAGATTAATACTTTCATAAAAAACTACAGCTATCACATTTTGTCATCTTTGTAGTAGAGTTTTACATTATAAAAGTGTTCCCTGGTGGCAAATTAGACACTGAAAATCTGGTTTCTCATTTAGATGTATTATTATTATTATTATTATTATTATTATTATTATTATTATTATTATTATCTAGAAGGAATATGACACAAAATAACATAAGCAGACTAAACTTACATCATTCACACACACATTCACTCCGCAAGATTTATTTTTTCAACTTGGTGACACACATGGAGGAGATGCTCACAGCAATACGACTTACAGGAATATAAGCTTTTTATGGCTCTAATGTTATGGGGGAGAACTCCATATTACCCCTGTGGGTAGGCAACACAGACAAATCATACACCCATGGTATCCCCTGTCTGGCATAAGAGGCAACTAAAAGGGGAGACCAAGGGATAATTGAATTAGAACCACCAGGCGAGTTGGCCGTGTGGTTAGGAGCACGCAGCTGTGAGCTCGCATCCAGGAGATAGTGGGTTCGAATCCAACTGTCGGCAGCCCTGAAGATAGTTTTCCGTGGTTTCCCATTTTCACACCAGGCAAATGCTGGGGCTGTACCTTAATTAAGGTCATGGCTGCTTCCTTCCCATTCATAGGCCTTTCCCATCCCATCATCGCCATAAGACCTATCTGTGTCGGTGCGACGTAAAGCAAAATTCAAAGATATGAGTTTCATTGTTGTTTCCGTATTGAACTGAGACGACAGAGATGAGTTATTTATAAGGTTCAACCTATTCAATACTAATTACATGTTGTATAGATCTTATTCACAACTTTTATTTAACATGGGACCAGTTTTGACATTTAAATGTCATCATCAGGCATAAAACAAATCACAAACAAATGAGTAAGGACATATTAATTAAAACTGGTGTAGTTACACATTGAAATATGTACAATAAAAGTCTTTATACGTCCATTCACACCATGTGTCAGACCACAAGACTACTTATGATTAGTACCATCACGCGATGAACACCGTGGATCGACTTTACTTGCGAGTAGTACTACTATGTTAGCTACACAGTAGGTTTGTGATTAGAAGCAGCAGAGTATGAATCGGTATGGGTTTTACAGTACCTGTGATTAGTACCACTATGCGAGGAACACCATGGGTTTGTGTTGCCTACGAGTGGTGCCGTAATGTGAGAAACACCATAAGTCTGTGTTACCTATGCATATTACATTACCTGCGAGTAGTACCACAATGTGTGGAACACCGTAAGTCTACGTTACTCATGATTAGTACCGCTACAGGAGAAATATCATGGTTCTTACCTTCCTGGTGACATGTACCAATATGAGGGGCTGTTGGCCTGGATTTTGGACCCCTTTAGACAAGCATCATCGATTCAGGATTGTGCTTTGGAAGGAACCCCTTGGTCAGCATATACTATGGTTTTAATATAGTTTCTGGGAAGGTGGGACATTGCAGGTGAAATCCACTGATCGTCTTAAATTCATAATCATTTTTCATCTCTTTTTTTGAATTCTAGTCAGTAGATTAATTTTGGAATTATTTGTAACTTTCAATATTGTGAGTTGGATCCGCTGATTATTTAAAATTCATATTCATCAATGCATTCTTCATCACGTTTTGAATTCTGGTCATTGTATGTGTTTTGGACTTCTAAATTGTCATTACATTTTGTCTCATTTCGTACCATTAGGGGACAATGACCTATATGTTAGGCCCCTTTAAATAAGTCATCATCATCATAATCAGAGTTCCATATTCTAACTCCATTCACCACAAAGGAACGGCTATATGCTGCTGACCTGCTGAGAGGGATAGCATGTGTGCTGCCAGAGCATGTGTTATACTGGTTGAAAGAGGATAGGAAATTCAGTTGTGAAGATCAGTAGTAGGAGATATTCTTATTTAATATTCTGTATCATTCAGGTTTTAGAAGGGAAAGTTGACAATAACAAGAAGTGACATGAACATTGTAGCATAAGGAGAAGAAAATATAATACATGAGTTCATAGCATGCTGTAATCAGTTCAGTTGTTCTCTCATGGCATCAATTAGTGCGGGGAAGGATAAGGGCATTTATAATTCTCATGTTCAGTGGCAGCACATATTTTGTGATATTTTAGGGGGTGGAGGGAGGCGTACTCTTTTCTACAGACACTCGTAATAAGCTCCTCCCAGTTAAGACTCTCATTTATAATTACACCCAGATTGCTACAGAGTTTTCATACATAATCATTTTACCAGATAAAGTGAGTGGAGGAATGTTTTTGTTCTTTCCCGCACTGATTTGTTTCATCTGCCTAACAATAATGGATTTATATTTTGATGGATTAATTAAGATATGTGCATATGCATAGATATTATTTAAGTCAGAGTTCATATAACCTATTGCATGATTGATGCCAGAAATTTTGGGGTAATAGTAGATTTGTAGATAACAGTTGGTATTTACACTGCCTTAGCCCTGCTGGTATATAATTAAAATAGATAACAAAGAGATGTAGTCCAAGTACTGATCCCTGTGGCTCTCCTGAATATTTTGTTACCCACTCAGATAATCTTTTCTCAAAGATTATGCATTGTTTTTGTTTGGTAAGACATGAGAAAAAATCCTAGAGCTGTCTGTCCAAGGGGAAATGATTCAATTTAGCAACCAGTATTTCTTTATTTACTGTGTGAAAGGTGCTGTTAAAATAAAGAAGTGCGAGTAACGTCACCTGTCTTTTGTCCATAGCACGTCTCGTGTCATACGTAACTTTCAATAGGGCAGTAGCTGTACTGTGTCCCTTTTTGAAACGTCTAACTACTGTTCAAATTCTGGTTCCCTTTCATGTCCTCTTTCACTTTCGTCTTCAGCAATTAGTGAATTGTAGTAATCATGGTAACTACATGGAATAAATGGAAGATATGAACAGAATATAATAGGCAAATATTACAAAGTCAACAGAATGGTAAACCAGTAATGAAATGGCGTATGGCTTTTAGTGCCGGGAGTGTCCGAGGACAGTTTCGGCTCACCAGGTGCAGGTCTTCTGATTTGACACCTGTGGGTGACCTGCGCGTCGTGATGAAGATGAAATGATGATGGAGACGACACATACACCCAGCCCCCGTGTCAGCGAAATTAACCAATGATGGTTAAAATTCCCGACCCTGCCGGGAATCGAACCAGGGACCCCTGTGACCAAAGGCCAGCACGCTAACCATTTAACCATGGAGCCGGACGGTAAACCAGTATATTTAATATAAACATTTTGTATGTAACTAAGATTTTGTATTCTTTCATGGCTAAATACAGATATATTTCATCATCCTTTGTATTCTATATGCATATTATCTACATAGTATCTCGGACACCAGAAGCATGCTATTCCTGTGTCAAGCCACAATGTGTATAGTTAAAACAACACAAAGCCACATTGAAAGCACTTCTTTCCTTCTTCACTGAGAAGAGTTTCAAAATTTTCCTTCCACCTGTCCAGTGATACTGTACGATCTACTATCATTTCACCTTATTCACCCCAAAACTCTAATAATTTCCATTTTACATCCCTCTCTGAGATCCTTTAATACTGTACAGAAGGATTTCCCTGCCACTTGACCAAGCCTTTCCAAGTTATTACCAAAATCTTCCCACGACTTCTTCTTGGAATCAACAATCAATTTATTTTGTTGTTTCTTTCATCTACATACAATTCCATGTCTATATCAGTCCTTGTTTGGAGCCATTTCTGATACACATTCCTTTTTTATTTTACAAGCTGCCCTCAGTTGATCATTCAACCAAGATGTTAGTTTTTTCCCATGTTTACACATAGTTGTTCCTAGGCATTCCCTTGCTGTTTCTATTACAGCAGCCCTGTATGACACCCATTCTCTTTTTTTATCCTGAACTTGCTTGCTGTCTACTGTTTGGACACTTTTCATTGATCATATCCATGTACTCCTGTCTAATTCCCTCATCTTGGAGATTTTCTTCCCTTATTAGTCTGCAGAGGGATTTAACTTTGTCTATCCTAGGCCTAGAGAAAGTTAGTTCACTACAGATCAGATAGTGTCTTCTATTCTTTAATGAAATTATGAGAAATGATCCTTGAACTTGGCTTGTTGACTTCTTTAATGCCAAACCAATGGATTTCTTCAGGCATGGAATTGAAAAATTGCCCCAGCATTAGCAGAAAGTCATTGATAATGCAGGACATTATATTACTTATGATGATGATGATGATGATGATCAGTGACAGCAGCATGTAGTCTGTATGGCCACTGTATCTCATTATCCCAAATGTGCAGGCTCATCATAAATACAGGCAGACACAAAAGCAACCCAACGAAGAGTGACCGAGAACTGGGACACTTTGTATATCCTCACTCCGACCAACTCCCACTCACAACTGAGCTCGATAGTTGCAGACGCTTAAGTGCGGCCAGTATCCAGTAATCGGGACACACGTAGTGGGTTCGAGCCCCACTGTCGGCAGTCCTGAAGATGGTTTTCCGTGGTTTCCCATTTTCACACCAGGCAAATGCCAGGGCTGTACCTTAATTAAGGCCACGGCCACTTCCTTCCAATTCCTAGGCCTTTCCTATCCCATCGTCGCCATAAGACCTATCTGTGTCAGTGCGACGTAAAGCAAGTAGCAAAAAACTAGCAACTCCCACTCACATTATGGAGAAGCACAACCTTGGGATATTAGAGTTGAGTGAGATGAAGTGGAAAGGTTCTGGTAAGAAGTCCCTGTGGAATGTCTATGTACTGCACTGGAGTAGAAACCTAAAGGGAGCCAAACATGAAGTTGCACTGAGAGGTATACCACATCTTCCAAGTGTATGCACCACAAGCAGAGTGTACGCCTGATAGATATGAAAGACCGAATAACAGACAACAACATTACCATTATGGATGATCTGAAGTTTGTATACTGACTATTAGATCTCAGATAAAATAGCTAAGATGACCAAGGCTAGAATTCTCCATGCTCTGTCGATTGTCCTGGCATCTCTGTTCTTAAAGGGGTCATAAGGACCAAGAAGCCAAACACATGATATAAACATTGTAACCCTTGGCTTACTTATGATCTGGTTTAAGAACTCTTTTGCCTTTTTCCAAATTCAAACAGCATTTTCACTAACAAATATCTAAACTAACCTTTTGTTATGAAGAGATGTTCCCCCTCCCAATCACTAAATCAATCTTATTTCACAATTTCCAAATTTTTCCAGTAAAAATGGGGTTTAGTTTTTGACTTCAAAGAAAATACCACCTCCAAGCCAATAATTCTTCCCCCACTAGTACAGTAAAATTGAGATTTTCTGACTCATCGGGTATCCCAGGAAACTGACGAGTAAGAGGGCATAGATTTGTCCTGGGACCCTCCATTTACTTGCCCCCAACACAAAAAAGAAAACTCCTGATGACAGATAGCAAAGTCCTTAGTGGCTGGGCCCGTAGTGTACGGGTAGAGTGCCTGCCTCTCGCCCGGAGGCCCTGAGTTCGATTCCTGGCCAGGTCAGGGATTTTTCTCTCGACCTGAGGACTGGTTCGAGGTCCACTCAGCCTACGTGATTAGAATTGAGGAGGTATTTGACGGTGATATGGCAGCCCCGGTCTCGAAAGCCCAGAATAACGGCCAAGAGGATGCGTTAAGCTGACCGCACCGCACCTCGTAATCTGCAGGCCTTCGGGCTGAGCAGCAATCACTGGGCAGGCCAAAGCCCTTTCAAAGGCATTAAGTGACGGTGGGGGGAGTAGTGGCCTGGAGAACTAAGTTTTTACCAAGATGAAGAAAAAGAAAGAGCTTACCTTAAATGCTGGCAAAGCATAATCGATGTGTTCCCTCAGGTACTAAGGAAGTTTGTGGACTCCGAGAGATGAAAGGAGTTTGCTTACAATATGCAGAAGGGTGACATTATGATAGTGCAAATCAATTAACACAAAGAGAGATGGGGGCATGTGTGAACAATCTACAGGTAGCTGACGATGGGTGGTGGTTACGTAGTTCTGAAGTAGCGAAGAAGTCAGCTACGGGTAAAATTATGGCAAGCATAATCGGCAGTTATGTATAGGTAGTTAGAGGCACAAATAGGTTCCAAGAAGAACATTCCATTACCCATTAATCAATAACGGGAGTGTGTATATTAGGATCTACAGAAGGCAGAATTAATCAGTTAGCAGTATGTAAAGATTATTGGTTACAAGGATAATTTTCATATAGAGGAGGTGATTAATACTAACAAAGTATTGGAATTTACCTACAATAACAAAGACATTTACAATAAGATACAAAAGTTGAAAACTAGAAAAGCAGCTGGAATTGATAAGATTTCTGGGGATGTACTGAAGACAATGGGTTGGAATTTAGTACCATATCTGAAGTATTTGATCAATGCTTGCATGAAGGAACTATACCAGTTGAATAGAGTTGATATAGTAGCCCCTGTGTATAAAGCTGAAAATTACAGGCCAGTCCGCCAGACGTGTTGCATGTAAACTTTGGGAAAGCATTATTTTGTTATATTAGACATATTTGTGAAATCAGTAAGTGATTCAATAGAAGATAGTTCGGGTTTAGAAGGTTATTCCGACAAAGCTCAACTTGTAAGATTCCAGCAAGATATAGTAGATAATTTAGATTTTTTGCTTGTTGCTTTACGTCACACCGACACAGATAGGTCTTATGGCGACGATGGGAGAGGAAAGGGCTAGGAGTGGGAAGGAAGTGGCTGTGGCCTTAATTAAGGTACAGCCCCAGCATTTGCCTGGTGTGAAAATGGGAAACCATGGAAAACCATCTTCAGGGCTGCCGATAGTGGGGTTTGAACCTACTATCTCCCGAATACTGGATACTGATCGCACTTAAGCGACTGCAGCTATCAAGCTCGGTAATTTAGATTCAGTAGGTCAAATGAACTGTATCGTGATTCAGCTAAGGCATTGTATAGAGGTTAGATCATGCGAGACTATTAGAAAAAAAAAAAAAAGAAAACAGAGAGAGAGAGCGCAACAGGACTAGATCAAAGAGTGACTGAATGGGTAGCTATATTTCTAGAAAGTAGAACTCAGAAAATGAGAGTAGGTGAAGCATTATTTAATCCTGTAATTCCTCAAGGTAGTATTATTGGACCTTTGTTTTCTTATACATATATAAATGTTATGAGCAAATATGTTATAATGTATAGAGTAATAAATGTTAAAAGATTGTGAGCAACTGCAAAAAGACCTCAACAATGTTGTGAGATGGACAGCAAGCAATGCTATGATGATAAACGCGATTAGGAGTGAGGTTGTGAGTTTCACTAATAGGAAAAGTCCTCTCAGCTTTAATGTTGAAGGGGTGTAAGTATCTAGGCAATCGTAGTGTATGTGAGAACTACCGTGGTATATCGCTTTTGTCAGTTGCAGGTAAAATTCTTTGATATTTAGAAATTTCATCATGATCCGTATTGAAGTGGGATTACAATAATTAAAATTATTAGGGGTCCACCTATTCAATACAATAACATTTATTAGTGTGAATTAATCACATAAGGTACCAGTTTCGGCACTTATGTCATGCCATCATCAGCCAAAGTGTCAAATCAGGCAAACACAAACAATCTTAAAACAATTTAAAATACATTATAACACCTGCAAAAATGAATGTTAAATAAAATTACGGTACATGATGATTTTGCACTATAATATAAAATCCTTTTTAAAACTGATGATGACCCCACACATAGTGTATAGTCCAGCTTGTGTATGTTTTAGTCTTTAATCTTGTTGAATATACACTGCAGAATTTTGTTGTCATGTGAGGTTGACACTTGTTTGATCCGTAGTTTGGCAGTTCCGAAAGAGTAAACGATCATGTGATGGACTCAGTTAGACCTGAAAAATTTTTGTTCGCACTTCAGTATGGGGATTGGAACCTAAAGAAGAGAAAGCTGAATTAATCAAAAGGAAAGAAAGAAAGACTGAAAAGAAATGACTAGAAACGACTAGAAACAAACTCACCTTGAGCAGCCTGTTTGACCAGCAGACGGAGCTGGACTGATGGATGCGATCGCAAGGTTAAGGGCCGTGGAGAAGGAGAGAGAAGGGGTAGAGGAGGGGCAACTGCCAGGGAATTAGGGAGGAGCGGAAGGATGTGGTAGTGGGGGTAACTGATGGGGATGTATATTGCGTACAGTGTTAAACATCTAGCTTTTTTCGGAGTCTAATATTTTTTAGCCATTTAATTAAGAGATCAAAAAGAATATTAGTTCTTTTGGAAATTTCATTCAAATTATTCAAATTGAAGTACTGATCGCAGTGAATAAAATAATTTTCAATAATGTTCATGATTGGCCATTTATTTGTTATTTGAAGTGTCTCAAAGTCATGATCAATGTCATTGAACTTATGATTAGAGTCGTGAATATGTTAGCCTATAGCAAAAAATTTGTCATACCTTATTGTGTTGACGTTCTCAGAATATCTGGTTGTGAAACTGCATCCTGTTTGACCCACGTAAGAGGCGCTGCAGTCATTACACTTGAATCTATAGATTCCAGATATAGAAAATCTATTGGAGGTATTGACAGGTGATGAATTGTGTTAAATTTTTGAAGTCATGTTATTAGTTCTCAAGAAATTTTTTCATTATGTTTTTGAAAGAGATTGATGATTTTATAAACATTGCTATTGAATGTAAAAGTAGATGAAATGGTAGTGTTAGGTTCTTCTTTTGCAAGAGTGGTCTTAAGCCGGTGTACGAATTTATTGATGATCTGTTCTATAAATGACCTGTTGCAACCATGAAATTTGGCAATTGCTCTTATAATATTGAGTTCATTGTTGAGATCTTACTTCGTCATAGGTATCTTGAAAGCCCGGTAAACCATGCTATTGTACGCTGCACGTTTGTGTGTTTGGGGATGTATGGAGTCTTAACGAATAGTATTGGCAGTTTGTGCATGTTTCCTGGAGATTTTATATGATAGAGAAAAAGGGTTTCTAAAAATAGTTAAATCTAGGAAATTGATTACTTTATTATTTTTGGACTCAAGCATAAATATAATGTGGGCAGTCGATGTTGTTTAGTACCTATTACAGTTAATCTCAATTGCAACTCTAATGGTGTGGATCCAAAATGGTTATAAAAGGAATAGTCAGTGGAACAAAAAATGTTCTGCTTAAAAAATAATACAATTTCTGTCCTATAAAATGAAATGTGTTCTCTTTCTAGGGAGATGGAGGTAGTCCTCTCGTTTGCCCTATCAAGGAGGAACCTACTAGATATCAACAAGCTGGTATAGTGGCCTGGGGAATTGGTTGTGGTGATGCAACTCCAGGAGTCTATGTCAATGTAGCTCTCTTCAGGTCTTGGATAGACCAACAAATGGTCAAGAATGGTTTAGATCCTCAAGAATATAGTTACCATTAAGTGCCTTTATCATGTACATTCAACAAAACAGTCACTGCCTACATTCTTTTAACAACGAAAACTTCTCTGAATTGTGAAATGAACATCAGAAAACTTTATGGCCTCTCAGTCCACCATATTCTTCACAATTTTAATAAATTTTATTTTCTATATGAATTGCTCCAAAAATGTTATTTCCAAGACCAAAAGAAACAGGATAGTATTTCATGTATGACAATGTGTAACTTAAGGATAAATAAATCTTAATTTATTACTTACGTACTTTAATTTTTTCTTAAGCCCTCTTGTGTGTTAACAGTGATAGCAGTGATAGCAGAAGTCTGAAGGATACAAAAATACACCTAAACCTCAGTTAATGTTTTCTTTAATTGTGGTAAAGAATGTTGGAACCTCACAGAAACAACCTTGTACTTGAATTGCCTTATAATTTTTTATATAAAAGTTATACCATTGGTGGCAAATTGTAAATCGTGGAGTTTCAAGGTAAGAGATGGACAAAGTTTGCAATGTATGTGTATGCTCTAAAAGGGAATATCCTGGTAAGTATCTACCAAACATCACTGGTATTTAAACTTGGCAATTGCTAGTCTTTTACCTTTGTTATACCATTCAAGTTTATTCTCTCGTATTTAATAACAAAAATATTGCTTGCAAGGATTTAAATTTCCGATAATGTCATTGTCACGGGTGATACACGCACACACACGGTTCCATCTTAAGCAATGGGTCAGCGAACGAGGCTTCTCCACCAGTTACAGTCTCTGAACTTCTCTCCTTCTTCGATGCATTCCAAAGTATGTCCTCGCTGTTCAATGTCAGTCTTCACCATGTCTTTGTACCTGAGTCTTCAAGTTTTAGATCACACATTTGTTTCGGTAATCTGTTATCTCCCATGCGTCACATATGTCCATACCATCTCAGTCGCTGTGCTGTTATTCTGTCCTGCAATCTTACAACTTGAGCCTGCTTGCAGATTTCCTCATTACGGACTCTGTCCCTCCGTGTTTTACCGATCATGCTACAGACAAATCTTATTTCTGCTCCCTGGATTCTACTAACAGCTTTATTTTTCTCATGGTCCATGTTTCTCAACCATAGGTCAGGATTGGTACGTAATAGGTTTCATATATGACTTTTTTACATTTTGTTGGTATTTTCTTGTTCCATATTATGTCTTTAACTGTTTTGTAAAAGTTTCTACCTGCCTGAATTCTGTGGGAAATTTCCTAGTCTATAGAACCAGTATCAGAGATAACACTTCCAAAATATTTGAACTGATGGTTCATCCATAGCTGTTTCCCCTCTATTTCAATGTGTCCCATTAGTTGTCCATATCTTTTCATGACTGTAACCTCACTTTTCTCTTGGTTGAAGATGAGTCCATATTCTTTAGCAGCTTCTGTCCAGGAGTTTATTTGTTCTTGAAGGTCTTCTTTAAAGTCTCCCCACAAGCAAATATTGTCTGCAAACAAGATAACTTTCATTTTGTTTACCTCCAATGGTTTGAGACATTATTCTCAGCAGAGTGTGAAGTCTGATAATGAGTAGGTTTCTTTGCTATAGTGGAAGCCATTTCTTTTCGGATTGACTTATTTAATCTATACCTGTGAAGTTTTTCAGTCTGTCAAAACTCTGTTGGTCTTCGTTTCAATAGACTGAAAAATTTCCGTAACTGAATGACAATTGGTAATGAATTGATTTACCATTGAGAAGGTCTTATCTTTGTCAGGTATTATTTCAGTATTTGCTTGAAGAGGGGAAACTGTGGAAACCACCTTCTAGAGTAGCAATAATAGTAAAAATAGATATATTTATTATGGCTGTTGAATAAATAATAATAATAATAATAATAATAATAATAATAATAATAATAATAATAATAATAATAATAATAATAATAATAATAAACATACACATTATTATTATTATTATTATTATTATTATTATTATTATTATTATTATTATTATTATTATTTATTATGGAATTTTGGTGGACCAGCAGAGGTGAAAGAAGGTGCTGGGTGGAATAGGTCTCAACTTAAAGTTAATTTAAAACTTTAACAAAGGTTATATTTTCTTTTCAAGGTAAATAAATAACAGAATATAACAGGTACCAAGTAGCAGATCAACAAATTAAGAAAGTACAATTTTAGTTCGTTACAAAATTTGGGCTTCGAGCCCGACACTCACGAACCTTGAGCTATAAGCCCAACTTTACCTATATACCAAGTTCAAACAAAGGGGCAGAAAACCCCAATCATGCCAAGGAGCACTTGCTCCCAATTACCCAGTAAAGCCTCCTCGAGGCACACAGAAAATCCACTTTTAAGAAAGAGCAAACCCGCTCTCAAAGTTCAAGCCTATTCAAAGGCCACACCAAACTCCACCTTCAATCTGCCCTCCAGGCACACAAGAACAGGGGTAATAATACCCAACCTACTGAGGCCTATTCAGTAAAGAAACAGGTCAATTACATGGCCCAAAATTCTGAGTTGAATGGAGGCATAACTTGCACTCCTAATACATTTTTAAAACCTATTTGGCACTAGGCCGCTTATGCAAGGGCTAATCCCATACTACGGAGGTGACACGATAAGAAAACTTATTTACATTACGAAGGGAGGAAAAATGGAAATGAAAACGTAGTCACCTCAGAACAATATGAGTGGGAGCTCGAGAGGGTTAGGCACTCTCTATCCCAATTTATAGTTAAAAAGCCAAAATTTATCAAATGTCTATTACATTTTAAAGATAGGTTACATTAGAAAGGTTTCGAACCTGCCCCGCGGGTTAAACTGCTAAGCTAGCAAGAAATGAAGTTATAAAATGGCCATTACCTTAGAGATGAACTGCTGCCCGAAGAAAGAGGCGCTTCCCGCCCCCTGCTACATAATCACACAAGGAGAGATGTTACTGAAGTGGCGAGACGACCAGAAAATCAGCAGTTTATATACCCTCGTGGAACATTCGAGACTTTTCATGAATGATAAGACACACCCACAGCAGTTTATTGGTTACAGAACACAGTTACAGGACAGGTTGGGGAAGAAAGCCCCGATTGGCCAAAAATTAATTTAAGAAATTCGGGATTGGCTAATTTCAAAACTGGCGGAAAGAAAGGATTAACATTGCCAACTCTCAAACCACAGAACAAAATTTAGCAAAAACAAAACTTATGAATGTTAAATTTTTCAGGACAGTTCATTCCTTTACACCAGAGTGCGTTATTATAGTTTTTGTAGAGACATCTGTTAGAGAACGTCCAAACTTCTTGATCCAGAGGAAACAAACACAAGTCGAAATAGACACCGTTCAGACACTTCAAAATTACCAAATTTACTGTGGTGACATCTTTCGAGAAACCATTGGATTAATATAGTTTGTTAAAGTTCAGGCGTTCTCCTGTAGAGGAGTTTAAACTGGCGCAATATTTGAATTTGCATTGTGGAGGTGTACCTCCCGGTACAGACCTCCCCCCCCCCAAAAGTCCTTCCACGGGGTGCCACAGAAAAAAACAAAATTTTGTTTTAAAAAAAGTCCAAGTTATTGATGAAGAACTTAGAAGAGAAAAATATAAGTTTTCAGAGGTCGGAGGTCTCAGAATTTGTTTGATATAAGTAGAATCCAGTTTTGAAATTTCTTTGTAATAGCTTTGCTGAAAGGTACTTTTGCTGAATAGTTGACAAATCTTGAAGAAAGAAAGAGAATTCAAGGTCTTTTGTGGTTATTAATTTAAATTTCCATTTAAAGATAGGTGAAACCACTACACGCTGCTAATGCTTGATGGCCAGACCTGCCGCCGCAGCCGATGTTTGTACGAGTCGCCCGGACTCCTCCCGTACCCTAAGATACCGCTCTCCCGCACTATGAGAGGGGTAGTCGAGGTGAAGCACGCAGCAGATGCGAAGTTTAGGAAGCAGTCCTCAAGTAGCTTGCGGTTGGTGCACCGCACATCAGCCTTTGCCGGAAGCAGAACTCCGGCTCGCCGTTCTTAGAGAGTCTTCACGGGAATGAAGGGGGCCCAGATTCCGTTCAAGTTGCTGCGCGGCGGTTGATGGCTGAGGGGGCACTGAAACAGTAAGATCTCCGCGACAGACTTTTGTTGGAAATTTTGCTTTAGGGTACAGTTATTGTGGTTGAGGCTGAGGGGCCAGCGGCGTGGAAACATTTATTTCATTTATACAGTTATTGCCACTGGTGTGGTTTAGCAGGAGGCGGGGCTTTACGTCGCACCGACATAGATAGGTCTTATGGCGACGATGGGATAGGAAAGGCCTAGGAGTTGGAAGGAAGCGGCCGTGGCCTTAATTAAGGTACAGCCCCAGCATTTGCCCTGGTGTGAAAATGGGAAACCAAGGAAAACCATTTTCAGGGCTGCCGATAGTGGGATTCGAACCTACTATCTCCTGGATGCAAGCTCACAGCCGCGCGCCTCTACGCGCACGGCGTCATCCATTTTAGGAGGGATAGTGGCCCGTTTTATCATTTATAAAAGCATATTTTCTATTAGTTTTTATTTTATTGTTAACTACGTTTTATTCCACGACTCTGTTGTAGTTTGCGTTTGCGTATTTTTAATGTGTTACTTTAACTTCTAACTTGAATGATATAGAGTGTTATTCAAAAAGGTGGATCCAATGTAATTAATTTGTATTTCACAAAATATGCATTGGACATGAACAACCTGCATACCAATGAACAGTGGAAGATTCGAAGTTTTGTTGACCACAGTTTCTAAATGTTCAATGTTTTCCCCCCTGTGCTGCACGACAAACATCTAAGCAATAGCCAAACTCTCTCCACGTGCGAGAAAGCATGTTTCATGTTACTGTGTGCACCACAGCAGTGATACGGTTCTGCAGGTCAGTTAGAGTTGTTGGTAGAGCTCCTTAACAGAGCGCACAGGAAAAAGTCACATGGTGTGAGATTGGGTGATCTTGATGGCCAGAAGTATAGAGCCTGTTCTTCCTTTCTTATGCGACCTATCCATTGCCAAGGAAGGGATTGATTTAACAGTCTTCAGACATCAAGGTGCCAATGTGGCGGAGGTCCATCCAGTTGGAAAATGAAGTCTTGTGAATCTTTGGTAACTTGAGGAAAAAGCTATTGTTACAACATGTCCAGGCGTGTTATTCCACTTACAATGCTTTCCGTTAAAAAGAATGTTCCATACACCTTTGTTTGTGATATGGCAGAGAACACCTTTAGCTTCGGCGAGTGTCTCTCATGTTCGAATGTTACATGGGGATGCAACGTAGCTTCATCGCTAAAAATTATGTGTGATAGAAATGCATCATCTTTCATTTCTGGCATATAGCCAGAAAAATCAATACATTTGGTTTTGTCATTTGGATGGAGAGCATGCACAAGTTGTAAGCAGCAGTGACGTGTGGTGAACATATTCATTACCCCAGCTGCAAAAATGGTTTTTTAAATATAAGCAATCGTAGCCCACTACACTCTCTAAAGTCAACATTATCATTTTATAACGTGCGTGATAACTAAGTGGAAATATAACAAGCAAACAAACCAAAGAAAAAATAAATAACTGAATAAATAAATAAAGATATTTTAGGTATTAAAGAACTTTTGAAATGTTAACTCACATGAATGATTTTTGGAGGTGAACTCAGCTGCGTATTTGCCCAGTAGCTGATACTCTGCAGTCAGGAAGGGGGATTCAAATCCAGTCAAGATTTGTAATGTGAAAGAGAATTTGGTGCACCTTGAAGAATTCCTCCGAGATTATATTTTGCCAATCTGCCAAACGTTTTGGCCACTTAAGTAGTAAGCAGTAAATAACGAGATTATTCATTTCATGTTGCTTAGTGAAAGAGTGGTCTGTCCTGTATCATGTCGACAACACTGACATCCTCATGTAAAAGGTGAATTCCATTCTTCTCTCCTGCATAGCAAAGTAGCGAACAGTTCTTTAAAAAAATGAATCTTTCTGGCGAACATCTTCCAGTAATGCTGCTTCAATGGAAAACAGTGCCAAGCTTGAATGTCTTTTTATCTCCCAGTCTGTTCCCTTAGGTTTTTATTCTTCTTAAAGCTGATAAGTTCCTTTCCATCGACACAGTAGACACTGGTATGGTACAAATGATAGCAATTAACTTAGAAAGTTGTGGGAAACAACAAATTAATGACCGTCTGTAAAGAGGCTCATTAATTCAAATGGACTCTTTTCATTAAACTCCTCGCTACTGTAGAACACCATTAGTTTGTTTCTCAACCTAATTTCATTGAAATGGCCAGGGTATGAATTTAGAAGACTAGAAATTTCAGCTTGAGGGATATTTTTCTGATATATTTCATACTTTCCTTTCTCCGCACATATTAGTCCTAAGAAGTTCAATTTCCCATAATCCTGAAAACGCATTTCGAGGTGACTGTCAACATTATCAGATATTTCACAGTAAATTTGTTTGTAATTAGGACTGTTTCTCCTTGTTGGCTCACCTATTTCTTGTGCTGTTTTTGCACAGATGGACTCAAATTGGCCCCTTAATGAATAAATAGCCTTTCGAATTTCATCAACTTTCTTCCGACAGAAAATGATGTCGAAAGTTTTTGTCTGGAGGATATTGTAGAGAACATCAGTGAAAGCAAATATGTTGTCAAAGAAGGAGGTAACCTTCACTGGAGCAAAAATTTCATTCTCAATTTCAAGAGAATTGTGTAGCATTGAGTTAAAAACTTCACTTAAATTACTTCAGTGAATGAACATGGTGTTCACTAACGTCTTTGTTTAGTTCCACCGAGTAGGTGAATCACTAGGAAGTCTTCTCTGCAAATACTCTTCCAGGAATTTAGCCCATTTAAGTGAATATGAAAAGAAAGCAGCAATACCATTAAGAGAGCTAAAAAATATTTTGCATTCAGACAACCTGTTCACAGTATGGGACAAAACTAGATTTAAGCAGTGCGCATAGCAATGAATAAATAAAGCTTCAGGATGTGTTCTTTTAATTAAAGCTTGCACTCCATTCATATGCCCGGCTATTGAAGCAGCTCCATTGTAAGACTGCGCAATTAACTTGTTATTACAGTCAAACTCAGTCAGGTATTGTCGTACGATTTCTGAAATGCCTAAAGCTATTATGTTTTCACTGACGTCACTGTACCTGACAAATCTTTCCTTTGTTTGCCCATTGTAAACATAATGTAAAACAATGGAGAGTTTTGCAGTGTTGAAAACATCTGTCATCTCGTCCACTAAAACTGAAACAAACTTGGCTTCTTTCAATTGAGATTTTCTTTCTTCCAGCAACGAGTTTGCCATTGCAAAAATTAAATCATTCTGAATTCTATTTGATACACCCCTAAAAACTGTGGATGTCTCTAAGTGGGTTTTTGAGAGAGGGTCATATTCTGCAGTGTATTTTAACAGCTCAATGCAGTTACCCCTATTAACTGAGGTTTCACGCTCGTCATGCCCTCAGAAAGAAAGTTCTTGCTTACATAAAAAACACACAACATTGAAGAAATGCTTCAAGAGTTCCCTGTTTTGTTTTACCCTCTCATTATGAAATGCGATTCCCTGTTTGAGCTGGTCATCTAGTTGTGTGTCCACCTTAAATTTACCAAATGACTCTAAGAGATAAGATGCTCTGATGTGTCCTATAGACTCTTCATGAGAAACAGCTGCATTGGTAAAATTTTCCTGATTAATATACCCCGTTTTAGTCCAGCTTGTGTTTCTGTCTTTACCAAAAAGAAGGTAAGGCCAACAGAACAGAGCATTCACTTTGGTGCATCCTGTCAACCAAACATATTTTCCGTATGAAGAAGCAGTGAAGTGCCTAGTGAAACCTTTTACTTGTTTTGTTAAGCCTGGTAAATCTGGAGTTGGCCTACCTTCTTTTATAAGGCTGCATTTTTCATGGAAAGATCTACCTGAGAAAGGACTTTCAAGAATATTTTCCACTGCACATCCGCACATATTTCCAAATTGATATTCACGGCAGCGACAACACCATAATAACTTAATCTACAGCGTCACAAAGCATAACACACGTTATATTCGTGAACAATGGCACAGAACTCATGAAAACTTCACCTGTAAATCAAGAGGAACACTACAAAAATTCACTATATACCACCATTACAGACAACCAAATAAAACATTCGCTTTGCTCTGTGTTCATGCTGGGCAATCTAAATATGTTTCTACGACTGTACACGTGCCATCAATGAATTGCTCAAAAAAACTTTATACATGAGAAAATCCAAAAATAAAATGTATTCTTTTATATTACAATTGATTTCATAAACAGGCTCCATTTTTATTAGCAAGATGATGTGTAAATAGCTATACTGTTAACTTGTTGATATTTTTTATTGTAGCCTCTAGTGTGTGGCACTGAACACTTTGAGTGTAAAGTATTAAAACTAACAGGCCTTACCTAAGCTAGCTGGCCCGTCACCATAAATTGCTGTCTGGGGAGGGACCACAGCTTCAAGAACAAGGAAGCTTCAAGTGCATGCGTCATCCAAGCGACTTAAATTTCACTTGGGTACTCTTTCGTGCCAGCAAGGAAACCCAGCTCGTTGGAGAAGCTGAACTGTGGTATTGCAAATGAATCATCGAGACAGTTGTACTTGACTTAGATATTAGCGGTTTTTTAAACTTTATAAAAAGCGTTCTAAGGAATAAGAAGAAAATATAAATACAAAGTTATTTACCCAAGCAGCGCTGGGGTAGATGGGGATCAGTGCACGCCACTGGTAAGCTGTATAGCTTGTACACCAAACACTGTCTCAAAACATGCCATACAGTTGTTTGGGATAATCCTAGTTCTCTACTAGCTCTATTGGTTCACTTATGTGGACTACAAACATAACTTTCCTCTATTCGTCTGACATCATCCTCTGACACATTCAGTTGGCCTGGGCTTTTTCCTTTGCAGAGACATCCAGTTTCGTAAAATTGCGTAACCTAACATCTTATATTTTTCCTAGTTGGTGGTTCAGTGCTGAATTGGAGACGAAAAGCCTGCTCCACTGTAACTAGTGACTCACATTTTGCAAACTCAAGAGTGCAGAAAACCTTATGCTGCACAGTAGCCATCTTATTCACAACTGACGGTGAAGCGAGATGGTGGGAGACCCAAGCAGCCATTTTACGCAGCTATCACTGCCCAAGTGGTGGTGGTGGTTAATAAAACTTTGAAACTTCCACTGTTCATTGATATGTACATTGTTCATGTCCAATGTATATTTTGTGAAATACAAATTAATTAAATTGGGTCCATCTTTTTTAATAATCCTTTGTATTACTGTACTTCAAGGCAATGCCTTATTCTATAGTAAGCTATATTTTCTATAATTTTATCAGAAAATAAGGTGTTGCAAATTAGATCCAATGATTATTTTAAATTCATGATCATTTTTCATGATCACTTGTTTTAAATTATAGACAATGGATACATTTTAAAATTTTAAATATCATTACATTTTGGTCCATCTCTTAACATTAGGTTCCTATGACCTAGATGCTAGGCCACTTTAAACAACAAGCATCATAATCATCAATCACCTCTTACTTGTGATATAAGATGTACAGTATAGGAGGAAATATCATGTGAAATTTCAGCCTCGTATGTCAGACAGTTTCAGAGAAATTAATACTTTTGTTTTAGGGTATTAACCCCCATTTAACCCTTAAGGGCTGAATTTTTTCTAAACTTGTCTTATTTACCATCTACCTAGATAATAATAATAATAATAATAATAATAATAATAATAATAATAATAATAATAATAATAATAATAATAATAATAATAATAATAATAATAATAATAATATAATTTTATTTATTCTTGCAATCTTAGGGATGTACTCCCTTTCTTATACTTAACCAGTCTTAAACTAGAACACTGTTAATAACAATTACTGATGACAATAATATGAAAACAGTATTAACTTTTGCTAGTGGCTTTACATCGCACCGACACAGACAGGTCTTATGAAAATTATGGGAGAGGAAAGGCCTAGGAGTTGGAAGGAAGCGGCCCTGGCCTTAATTAAGGTACAACCCCAGCATTTGCCTGGTGTGAAAATAGGAAACCATGGAAAACCATCTTCAGGGCACCCGACAGTGGGATTCGAACCCACTATCTCCTTGATGCAAGTTCACAGTCGCGCTCCTCTAACCGCATGGCCAACTCACCCGGTAAACAGTATTAACCATAAAAACAGTAATAATATTAATAAAAGTAATCACACATAAAAAAACAAATCATATCATCTATATAAAACACATCGCATGTAGAATACATTAAAAATATATGAATAATGAGTATTATAACTACTACTTAAGAGAAAGTTTAGAAAATATATACATTTATATAGTATACCGAGATATTGCCTTCAATTGAGAGGTAAAGAGAAATATTAGTAAGAAAAAGAATCTGTGCAAGGAAGAGGGAAATAATGATGAAGAGGTGGTAGGAGGAGGTGTTTTCCAGTCATAACTGGATGATTCATGCATGTTTACCTAGTATTTCGACACAAACATGTTTAAAAGATGAGCTACTGGACATGCTTCTGACGTCCACTGGTAAGATATTCCATTGTCGGGCTACGGTTACGGTGAATGATTGCATGTAGATTGCTGTTCTGTATATATGAAGGGATAAACGCATGGTGCTGCAGGATTGGGTATTTTTGTTATGGTCTGTGGAGAGGAGCTTGACGCGATCATGGAGATAGGCTGATTGAGAAGTTTTAAGAATATTATGCAAAAAGTAAAGAGTTTGAAGTGTGCGTCATTCTTGCAGGCGAAGCCACTCGAGCCGTGCGTAAGATTGTGTGACATGGTCAGTGTAACGAAGTCCACAGATAAATCTTGATGATGATGATGCTTGTTGCTTAAAGGGGCCTAACATCAAAGGTCATCGGCCCCCAGATAAATCTTACACAAGCATTCTGAGCACACTGCAATTTCCTTCCCCAGTCTACTCCTAGGTTGTTGTAAACTATGTCGCAATTAAATGAGGTAATGCGAGTGATACAACAAGAACTTTCTTTAGTTTAAAGGGGAAAGTGAATTTGAATTTACTGAGACAGAGTAGCATTCTGTATATTTTTCTACACACACATATAGTTTGGGCAGACCAGGACAGATGTTCGTGAAATATTATACCGATTTCTTACATTTTGGCTATATTGTATGGGTGTACCACTTATGGACAACTGTGGTAACGCTGTTCAATTGATTTTGCAAAGTAATTTAGAGTAACCAATAATTATTGCCCGGGATTTTGATGGGTTTAATTTTAATCTGTGATTTTTGGTCTGCATTTGGTCTGCATTCAGGTGAAGTGTTTCTGAGTGTAGGTTTTAGGGTTTGTTGTGCACACATATCTGTAAGTCATCTGCGTATAAGTGGTATTTACAGTGTTTTAATCCGGAAGTTGAGCCATTTATATACAAAGAGAAAGATAGGGGACCCAGTACAAATCCTTGTTGTATTCCTATGTCAACTGTACGCCAATTTGAATATTCATTGTTGTTATTAAATACACACTGCCAGCGACCGGCAAGAAAGGAACTGATCCACAGGAGTGCACTCACAGAGAAATTTAAACTATTTAATTTGGATATAAGTATGTCTCTGTCAACAGTGTTGAAAGCTTTACTAAAGTCCAATAACGTTAGAACTGTCAGTTGTTTGTTGTCCATACCTTGCCTTATGTCATCAGTCACATGTGTTAATGCACTGCAAGTGCTGTGTCTTGGTCTAAAGCCGGACTGGTGGATATCGAGGAGATTGCTTTTTACAATCTGCTTTACGTCGCATTGACACAGATAGGTCTTATGGTGACAATGGGATAGGGAAGGCCTGGGAGTGGGAAGGAAGCGGCTATGGCCTTAATTAAGGTACAGCCCAAGCATTAGCTTGGTGTGAAAATGGGAAACCACAGAAAACCATCTTTAGGGCTGCCGACAGTGGGGTTCGAACCCATTATCTTCCGAATGCAAGCTCACAGCTGCACGGCCAACTCGCCCGGTCGAGGAGATTGTGTTGAGTAAGATAGCTGGTAATTTTCTTGTGAACTATGAATTCTAAAGCTTTTGATGATATGCATAAGATGCTAATCAGCCGATAGTTACTGATGTCCTTTGCAAGTCTTAGTTTTGGAAGCGGGCGAATTATGGCCATTTACCATATTTCCGGATAAGTCCCCAGTTGTAGTGAATAATTAAAGATATTCACCAATGGATAAATGATGTGGTGGAGAATTTTCATGAACATTTCATGGCCTATAATATCTACGCCCCTAGCCTTGGTCTTGATGCATTTTGTTGAGTCAATCACTTCTTGCGGTGTGACATGACTGAAGTAAAATTTATCTCTGTGTGGAGATGGGGTATTATCATAGGTATTGTTTTCTCTTTCACGACCGTATTAATTCCCATTGGAGAGATGAAGTGGTTGTTTGATTCATCTATGTTAATATTTATTTCTTTGTTAGGTTTATGATTATTGGTGCCAAAATATTTCATAGATTTCCACATTGTCGCAGGGCGTACGTCAGGTCTAATAAAGTTATGGGCGTAACGTAGTCTAGCGCTTCGAATTTTAGAGGTCGTTTCATTACGCAGTGTTTTATAAGTTTGGTGGTTTACTTCCGTTGCATAGTGTTTGTATCATCTATGAGCAGTGTCTCGTTTAGCCATTAAGTGGCGAATTTCGTCATCTATCCACGGTTTAGGAGCTCTGGAACCTTTTCCCATATGCACTGGGCCATGCCGATCGTTGAGTTGCGTTACTAGGTTATTAAATGTTGAAACCATTTCCTCTACATTATTGGCGTGATTTATTTCCATCCACAGCACGGAAAGAGCATCTTTTTCTAATTTTTTCTGCGTCAATTTGTCTGAGGTTCCTAAATTATAACATAGAGAAACAATCTTCTTTCTTAATCTGTTTACGCTCTAGGGTTGGTTTTTTCCTTGGATGCAGCAAGGGATCCCACCTCCACTGCCTCGAGGGCAATGTCCTTGAACGTGAGACTTTGGGTCGGGGATACAACTGGAGAGGAGGACCAGTACCTCACCCAGGTGCCCTCACGTGCTATGCTGAACAGGGGTCTGTGGGGGGGATGAGAAGATTGGAAGGGATAGACAAGGAAGAGAGAAGGAAGCAGCCGTGGCCTTAAGTTAAGTACGTTAAGTACCATCCTCGCATTTGCCTGGAGGAGAAGTGGGAAACCGCAGAAAACCACTTCCAGGATGGATGAGATGGGAATCAAACCCACCTCTACTCAGTTGACCTCCCGAGGCTGAGTGGACCCCGTTCCAGCCCTTATACCACTTCCCAAATTTCGTGGCAGAGGCGGGAATTGAACCCAGGCCTCCGGGGTGGCAGCTAATCACTCTAACCACTACACCACAGAGGTGGACTGAGGAACAATCGTCGAGTTAAATTTCTCTTTTGTCCAAAGAATGGTTTTGCAGTAATGAATATTTTGGTTTTCAGGGTTTTATCCCAGTTTCATCCCCTTAGAGGTGGATTTTTTTTAACCACTTCCTTAGTGGATGCCTACACTGCAGTTGAAATGTATCCCCAAAATTTAATTTCTTTATGTCCAGCAGTTTTGGCTGGGCATTGACTGACAATCAGTCACAATATTGCCTTTCATATATGTAGATAAGTGAAGGGTATTCTCACTGTATTGGTTTGCTGTAGTCTTGCTACGAATGGTAGCTCATCTTTTGTAATCTTCATCCACACTTAGCTCAATCAAACCACATTTAATGATTGTTTCACAATTGAAGTCCTTAAACATTCACCCCCTTATTCCCACCCTGGTCTCCCAGAAGACCAACCCCTCGTCCTTGTCACGGGAGGCAGGTAACAGCATGAAGCATTTGCATGCCCTGGAAATGACATGATTGCTGCAAAGGCCCTACAGGAACCCTGAAATGTGACGGCTAATAGGGCTTGGGTGAATTCCTCTACGGCAGGGATGGGAGAAAAGATAGACTTTGGTACAGCATAACTAGTGTTGGAGGCAATCTGCTGCCTTAAAGTTAGGAGGGGCACTCAAGAAGGCTATGGGGGATACCCAAAGAGAAAAGGCTGTAGTCAAGAGCAGTTAGGAGGCAGCTCCTCCGTGGGCGAGGGTGCAATGAGCTAATAACTTGTTCACCTGAATTGTCCCTTATAATAAGTGAATTAGGATGAAACTGGAATGGATTACTGGCTACAAATATTGGTTCATAGAATGTTTGAGGTATAATGGAATGAAGGTCAAATTGGTTCATGGAATCCTGAAGACGAAAGTGAAATATCTTGCTGTGACTGAGACGAAGAACAACGGGAAAGGAATTGAGACATTCGAAGGTTATGTGACTTTTCTGTACAATGGGGTACCTATGAGTGAAAGAGCACAAGAATAAATAGGTTGTATGATAACCAAGAATAATCTAGATTCAATACTGGGGTGAGTGCAGGGCTGTAGTTGAGGGCATATGCGAGTATACGCCGTGAAGCCTCTGCTTCACTCCGCTCATTAGAGTATGCCTTCTGACTTCTTGCGTATACCTTCTACTTTTGTTTGCTATATTTTTAATTTTGCCATTCCGCCACTGAGTTTTAACTCTCCAACTGCGGTCATAACATTGAATGTTCAGTTTGATAATTAAGATGATTAATCATCACTGTTTGTTGTATAGATAATCTGCCTTACGTTAGTACATTCATTCAAATGCCCCGTACGAGAGTTTGTTTGAATGAGAAGTGTGATCTCAAATTGAAAGAGGCATTCTGGAGTGTCTATTAATAACACAAAAGCTCAACATAGGTCCAGCAGAAGACCACTGTGCAAGAAAAATAAGGTTCTCAATCTAATGCATTAAATGCGGATTTCTTCATCTTAAAATACCTGCTGTGTATGTATGTATGTATGTATGTATGTATGTATGTATGTATGTATGTATGTATGTATGTATGTATGTATGTATGTATGTAATGTAGGTAGGTAGGTGATGTATGTATGTATGTATGTATGTATGTATGTATGTATGTATGTATGTATGTATGTATGTATGTATGTATACACTTAGACCAGTTTCCTGATACGAGGTCGGGGATAAGGTAAGATGACATTATATGCCATGTTTTTGCAGCTGGATGCCCTTCCTGATGCCAACCACAACTGAGGAACTAATGATAAAATGAATTATGGGAATGAAGTTGGGTAAGGAGCTGGAAGGAAATGGTTGTGGCCTAAGAATAGGAACTGTCCCAGCATTTGCCTGGAAGTGAAAACAAATGAAATGGTGTATGGCTTTTAGTGCTGCGAGTGTCGAGTCCGAGGACAAGTTCAGCTCGCTAGATACAGGTCTTTTGATTTTACGGAGTAGGCGACCTGTGGATCGTGACGTGGACGAAAGCCAGCGGAATTAATCGATTATGATTAATATTCCCGACTCTGCTGGGAATCGAACTCGAGACCCCCGCTGACTATTTAACCATGGAGCCGGACCAGGAAGTGAAAATAGGAAACCACAGAAAAATCATACACAGAACAGCTGACTTGTCTCCCAACTGCAGAACTTGGTTCCACAGCCATAGAGCATTAACACACCATTCTTAAGATACCTTCTACATCATGTGCATCCTTTAAATCAAATTAAGGGAAGTTTACTGTAACTAGCTCTAACCCACTAAATTTTGACACCAGAATGGTTTGGCATCAGAGATTTGTTACGCACTGACTTAGAGTATACCCTGTGAAAATTTTAGGACTACTGCACTGGATGGAAGTTTGTTAATGAGAGGATTATGGTCGTGAATATAAAAATTAAAAAAAACTGTTAGTGATGTCACTCATCAAAACGTATGTACCAAACGAAGATGAAAATGTGAGTATGAAGGAAGAGTACTTCAAACTGTTGCAGCAGACAATAGATGAAACAAATATTGGGAGAATGATAATTCTGGGCTTCTCAATGGACGTGTTGGTAACGAACCAGAAAGGTGCGAGCATGTGACAGGTAAAGAGGGAGAGGATGTTCTTAACAATAATGGAGAGCACTTTTTTCACTTATGTATTGCGAATGATTTGGCCATTGCTAACAGTAAAATCTTTCAAAAGGATATTCACAAATACAGCTGAGTCAGGCCATCTAAAGATGAGAGATCCATCATTGACTATATTATAGAGAAGAGAAACCAGATGGAATTTGAGAGTGATGCTAGGGTTAGTAGAGGTCCAGAAATTGCCAGTGACAGTCTCTTATTGACAGTTGATCCACTATTCCTTACTACAAATCTAAATACCACCTACAGGATATTGAAGGAATAGGGATAATGGTCAGAGCTCATGGTGCTGTACCTAGTCACTTTGCCACCATGTGGAAGCACTTCCAACTTCCAATGAAGCTCGTCCTCGAAATCATGACTCTCGTCCTCTGAGGCTCCATCAAGATCCTGAGATACCACCTCTACAGAATGGAAATGCTGCACTAATTGTATTGTAAAACCATATCTTCGTTATATTTTAGAGATTTCCGTAATAGAACTTTATAGATAAAATTGTATATATATATATATTACCTTCTTTAATAGCAGCCTGTAAATACAGGAGGCTGTTTTAATAAATGGAAATGTATATACAGAGAAGGAAAAAGAGGGATAGGAAACAGAAGGAAGGTGTATAAACTTTTTTAATTTTTGAAAAATTGTTTTATGTCACACCGACACAGATACGTCTTATGGCGACGATGGGATAGGAAAGACCTAGGAGTGGGAAGGAAGTGGCCATGGCCTTAATTGAGGTTCAGCTCCAACATTTTCCTGGTGTGAAAATGGGAAACCATGGAAAATCATCTTCAGGGCTGCCAACAGTGGGGTTTGAACACACTATCTCCCGGATGCGAGTACCTCATGGACAACTTGCCCGGTAGTTTACAAACTGAAGGATATATATAAAAGGACCAAGTATCAAGATTCTATAGCCCAGGAAGCTTGGAGACATGAGAATATAGCAGTTTCAGATCTGGTGGAAGCCTGAGAGAATTTTAAGACCATTAATTTGAAGGCATCAAAGGAAAACTGTAGAACGTTAAGATCCAGAAGGAAAAGAAACAGTCAGTATGGCGGAATGACCCCATGAAAACAGAGGTTAAGAAGGTGGCTCTATGGAAGAAGTACCTGGGAACATGGAGATATGAGGACTATGATGCATTTCAGAGGATCGTCACCAAACAAGCAGTGGAGAAAGCCATGATGTGCTCCAGGGTGTAGTTTGGAAAACGCATGGAGAAATCACACTATGAAAAGAATCTCCAGAAAGAAAAGGAATGTCCTCTAAAATGTATTAATTCCAAAGAAGGGAATCTCCTGACTGATAAGGATATACATTATGGAAAGATAGAGAGAATAATTCAGGAAATTATTGACTTGTGAAGAAGATACAGAAGGAGGGTACAGTCCATATGAAGAAGTGCAATCGAATGATGCAGAATGAATTACTCATCAAGAACTGAGAACAGCTATTAAGAAAGATAAAGCTGGGAAGAACTGCTGGCCATGACAGAATAGCACTGGAAATGGTAATTTCACGGAAGAAGTTGGGAAAGATCTCCTGTTTTATGTAGTTCACCTGGCGTAGAAGCACAAGAAAATATTTGCAGACTCGGCCATCTCAGTCATAGTCCCAATCGAGGCATTTCCCTACTAGTGTACCAGGGAAAATCTATTTGGACATGAGATTCAGAAGACAAGTTGATTGCTGGAAGAAAAATGTGGTTTCGACAGGGAAGAAATCTGATTTTCACACTCGGAGAGTCAACTGAGAAGACTATTGGGATTGGGATTCTATGGTGCATGTGGGTTACATCAATCTGGAAAAAGCCTTTGATAAGATTCCATGGCATGAGATATGGAAGGTAGCGAAGAAGAAGCATGTCAGCCAGAACTTAATTCAGGCCATTCAGAGTTTCTACAAGAATTGCAGAAACTGTGTGAGAACTGAAAATAAGGAGTTTAAAGAGTTCCTCATGACATGGGGTGTGCAACAAGGCATATTTTGTCTTGTTGATAATTATTAGATGACAACATCAAGGATTTTAAAATTCGCACCCTCCTCATTACACTGGGATACTGGATGATGAGTCCAGTCATGTTTTCAGAGCTTGCAATTTGCCGACGAGTTTACCAAAATCAGTAAGTCACAGGACAGGCTCCAGCACAACCTCAGTATTTGGAAACAAGAAATGATGCAGAGAAGGATGGTCATTAGTACAGAGAAGTCAGTCAATGGTAATATCAAGGAGGTCTGCCCAACAAATCATCAACCCTCAGCTAGAAGAAGTACAGAGCTTCAAGTACCTGGGAGCTACAATCCTTGAGTACGGACGAATACATGCAGAGATAAATGCTAGGTTTGCTGCAATGGGTTGCCTTATTCATGTCATCAATGAAGGATTCATAGGCAAGAAGGAAATCAGCAAGAAGATCAAGTTGGTTGTTTACAACTCAACATACGTGCCAACACTTAATGTATACCTGTGAGTCATGGGCCCTAATACCCAGCATATCAGCAGACTGCAGGTTATAGAAATGCACTATTCTAAAGAATTGAGGAAAAGGAAAAGAAAAAGAGAGATAAAGTACTCAGCCAGACAAACAGAGCTATACCCCACACACAGTCATTACAGTCAAAAATTGAGGAAACTCAGCTTTGGTGGTATGGGCACATCATCAGAATGGAAGAAACTCGAGTTCCATGTAGAGTATGGGAAGCCAGATCTCTTAGCGCAACACCCTGCAGGTGACTGGAAAGACAACATCAGAAGCTGCCCAAGAGGGCTCAGTATCAGGAATTGGGCTTGAGACAGAACACATTCCTTACTGTCTTTTAAAAGAAAAAGTGGTTCACCCACTTTGCTTTCTTGGGTTATAAAATCCAATATATTAAGTATTATTTCCCAATTTTGACTATTCATAGCATGGCCACAGGAATGAATAATTTTGTTTGATTCCTTCCATACAAAATTATTCATTCCTAATATACCACACAGACTGTCCTCATCTCTCCGGCCCAACTTCATAACCACCCAGTTTATTACAAATCATGGTTGCTTTAAATCCTATCTCCATAAAATGAACATAATGGATTCACCACTCTGCAGCTGCCCGGAAAAATCTCCACAGACTGCTCGACACCTGTTGACTGAATGCACCACATACTCAAGAGAACGACCAGCTGTGCTACGATCAACTCCCCTGCCAACGATTGTGAAATACCACTGGAACACTGTCGAAATAACAGAATTCCTCAAGAAAATCTTCCATTTACTTCAATAATTTATCTATATGTTGTTATCATAACTGTAAATATCCCGTGATATACCTCTAGGTGAAACACGGGTTGTAAATATATTAGCTATATAAAAAAATGTTTAAAAAGTTTGCTTTTGAAAGACATATTTTTTATGTCATTCGTGGCTCATTTGTTAGAATGTAGTAGCCTATGATGGAAGGGCTGCATACTTTATACAACAAAATAAGGTATGTAAGTTGTCTTGAGAAAATTGGACATAAGGATAATGTCCAGGTTGCAGAGGTAACTAGTACCAGTGAAGTACTGAAATAATAAAGGTATTTACAAAAAAGATACTAAAGTTGAAAACTAGAACAATAGCTGGAATTGATAAGATATCTGGGGATGGGTTGGGATATAGTACCATATCTGCAGCACTTATTTGATTACTGTTTGCATGGAGGAGCTATACCAAATAAAACAGATAACTAAAGGCCAGGTAGCTTGACATGTGTTTCATGTAAGCTCTGAAAAAGCATTCTTTCAGATTATATTAGAGATGTTTGCAAAATTACTAACTGGCTTTATAGGAGGCATTTTGGATTTAGGAAAGGGTATTTCAGTGAGGCTCAACTTGTAGGGTTCCAGGTTGATATAGCAGATATTGTAGATTTGAAAGTTCAAATGGACTCTATCACTATTGATCTGGCCAAGGCTTTTGATAGGGTAAATCATTTGAGACTGCTAATGAAAATGAGGCCTATTGGATCAGATAAAGGAATGATTGAGTGGGTCGCTAAATTTCTAGGAAATACAACCAGAGAATTACAGTAGATACGTGAAGGATTATCTGATTCCATTGTGGTTAAGAGAGGGAAAAGGAGAGGAGACAAACTGCATCCTTGTTTCACTCCTTTCTGGATTGCTGCTTCTTTCTCAAAACTCTCGATTCTTATCACTAATCCCATTATTATTGTACCGGGCGGTACACCTCCACGCCGCTAATTCAAAAGGTGCGCCAGTTGAAACTCCTCTGCTGGAGGAAACCTGAACTTTATTGACGGTATTAATTTTCTACTTTCTCAGAAGATGTCACTACCTGTAAATTTTGGAGTTTTAGAACTGTGTCATTTTTGATGTGTTTTTGTTTTGCTTGAAGTAAGAAGTGTGAACTTTCTCTTCTAGAGGACACTACTGAAGAACTACAATAGTGCACCCTAGTGCGAAGAAAAATAACTGTTCTTTGGAGAAAATTTTATTTCAAAAGTTTGTTCTTTGTTAAATTTCTTTCAGTTATTGGTTAAGTTGGCAATATTACCCCTTTCTTTCCCCTTGTTTTAAATCTAGCCAATCCCGAATTTCTGAAATTAATTTTCCACCAATAATGTGTTTCTTCTTCATCTTGTGTAGGGGTTTCTCTTTATTCTCCAATAAAGTGATTGTGGGCGGGTGTTCTCATTCCCCTAACGCCTAGAACCTTCCGCGAGAGTATATAAACTGCTGATTTTAGGGTCTCTGCGCCACTTCTGTTCCATCTTTCAGTGTGTAAAGTACATAGCAGGGGGCGGGAAGCGCCTCTTTCTTCTCCAGCTGTTCAACACCAGGTAATGGCCTCTTAATAACTTCTTTTCTTGCTAGGTCGGCAGTTTAACTCTCGGGGCGGGTTCGAAGCGTTTCTACTATGTAACCTTTTCCTAAAATGTAACTACTCTTTTCATCTATTCTCTTTTAAAGCTGCATATTGGGATAGAGAGTGCTAACCCTCTCAAGCTCCCATTCATATTGTTTTGAGGTGAACTGATTTTCTCAACCTATTCTTCGTTAACGTAAAACAAATTGTTCTTTTCTAAAGTCACCTCTGTAGTATGGGATTAGCCCTTGCATTAGTGGCCTAGAGCCAGATTAGGTTTTAAAAACAAGTGTATTAGGAGTGCAGATCGCCTCCTCTCTAATTGTTATTTTAGAGGTCATTTAATTACCCCTTTTCATTTAATAGACCTCAGTAGGTTGGGTATTTTACCCCTGTGTCTATGTCCAGTGAGGACAACTTGAAGGTGGAGTTTGGTGTGGCCTTTAAGAGGCTTAAAGTTGAGAGCGAGTGGCTCGTTTTTGAAAATTGTGTGTTGTATGCCTCGTGGAGGCTTTTCTGTGTACTTTGGAGCAAGGGCTCCTAGGCATGAATGGGGTTTTCTGCCCCTCTGGTGAAACTTGTGTTTGGGGTAAAACTGAGCTGATTGCCTAAGCATTGTGAAGTCAGGGCGCGAAGCCCAAATCATGTAAATATTGTAACTACCCTTTTGACTTGCTACTTTGTACCTGCCATCCTTGTTATTTCTTTGTTTTTGAAAAGAAAATATAACTTTGTTAAATTTTAAATTAATTTTACTTTCGTAGCTTGAGACCCGTTCACACCCGCACCTTCTTTCACGCCTAACTACCACGGAAAGCTCCGTAACAATTATTATTATTATTCATCTCAACCTACCTATGGGTCTTGTGAAGATGTCACACTATCAAAATCAGTCCAAATAGAGAATTCACTCCTGTTGTAATCTCCTTCTAGAACTTGTTCACTATCACCTGCGTTAGTTAAAACCTGCTTTTGTTTGCTCGATTTTGACAGCAGATCGATTGCATGCCTTTTTGCTATTTTTCCTGTAGCTTTGTGAATGCTAGTACAGTTATCCCTCATTATAATGCCATCGTTTGTTCAGAGTAATTGTTAGTGCAATGAAAAGGGGGCATTAAATCAAGGTCAATATTTTGGAACAGAGATTTGAATGACTTAACTATCTACATAGTGATATACTGTATAAGGATTTTCTAGAATAGTATTATTCAAAATGTAATCTTATGTCTGTCTTTTGCATTAGAACAATCCCCTGACAGAAGTCGCACTCCAATACTTTCTCTCCTCAGAGGCTAATGACCTAGATGTTAGGCCGCTTTAAACAACAAGCATCATCATCATTTCATCTGCTTATCGTTGTCCCTCACAACAATGAAAAATGGTTTGCATTGTTCTGCTGTCTAACAGGATACTGACTGTTCTTTATAAGACACTCCTCACTTTTCTTTCACACAAAAAATTGTTTTGTTAATTCATTGTAAAGCCTGCCCAATGGTGTAGGGGTAGCGTGCCTGTTTCTTATCCAGAGGACCCGGGTTCGATTTCCCGGCCATATCAGGGAGTTTTACCTGGATCCAAGAGCTCGTTCGATGTCTGTGTCTATGTGATTCTTCACCATAAGACCTATCTGTGTTGGTGCGGCGTAAAGACTCTAGCAAAAAAAAATTTCTATGTGATTAGAATTGAGGAGCTATCTGAAGCTCAGATAGTGGCCCTGGTCTAGAAAGTCAAGAGTAATGGGCCAAGAGGATTTGTTGTGCTGACCACATGTCACCTCGTATAGGCCTTCAGGCTGAGCAGCAGTCAGGCCTTCAGGCTGAGCAGCAGTCGCTTCACAACTGTTGCGCCATGGAGTTTGGTTTGGTTCACTAATCGCAGAAACTTGTGCACAAGCGACTGAAGTTTAAAACAGGTCAAGGTGTGCTACTATTAATCTTTTCATCCTCATACTGTTTTGTCCAGGCTTACAAAGCTTTTCTCGGAAACAGTCAAAAATGGTAGGTGTTAAGGAAATTCCCATGTATGGCAAGACAAACAAGTAAATACCCAGCACCATGCCATTAAGGAAATTAACTACATGTAATGAGAGTTGATTGCACACTCAACCTGCTTGCATTCCTAAAGGATCAGATAAGAGCCATATTTCCATTCAAAGAAAAGGTTTCTGGGTACCTGCCAGTAATTTTTAACTTGCAGTTGGTGGTATATCTAGCACATTTATAACACTGCCCGGGACTTCTGTACCTGGTGGAGGTTGCATTATATCAAGGTACTACAATATTTCCATAAGGAATGTCCATTTGTTGCTTGTAGTGGGTGATAACTGAAGGTGTACGGCTTTCCATAACCCTCCACATTTTTGTCTGGTTGACAGAAGGCTTTTTCAAAATCAATGAGAAGTATATACAAAGATGTCAGATAGTTGAAAATTGCTCAATGATTATTCATAGTGTGTTAATCTGATCTACAGTAGACCAACCTTCTCTAAAACCTGCTTGTTTTTAATGTCTCCTATCCTAAATTCATTTTGGACTTCTATTTTTCCAGATTTCACTGAGTTGAAACGTTTTATTCATACATCTGTCTGTTTATTGCCCTAAGTTTCCCCATATTGGATTCTATATAATGGATCTGTAGATTAATCTGCTAAGAGTGTTATTTCTTGTTTTCGAAATCTCACCCTAACTGTCACCATAATGAATTTTCTAAATAGATATGCACTCCACTAGTTCTTTGTGGTGCCCTACTTACGAGAGCAATCTATATCTCTTGCCCTATCAGGGTTATCGTTGCTGGATGTCCGTAGGTATAAATTCTATCACTAAATGACTTTGAAAAGACTCCAGATTGCTACTGTAGACTTCACAACACTGATGATGATGATATTTTGTGACAGTGGTTCTTTTGACAGCCAAGAAAATGTGTAAATGGTCAGTACAAATCAATAAGGGTTGTAAACAATGAAGGAACTGTTTTAAGAGGAAGTACAACTGGGCAACCATCCTCTATTAATACTAATCAGAGGGAAAAAATGGAAGGTGTCCGACATGTTGAAAAATGAAGGAATCGACCAAACAAAGACAAGGGTCACGATGGGCATGAAAATAAAAGTCTCCCTAGGCCTTGGAACCTAATACCATCGGGGTCGGAAAAGAACAAGAGTAGACTAAGGAAGGTTGGTTAGGACAGGTGAGAGTAAGGAGCCTGGCACTAGGGAGTGGAAGCAATGCCTGTACTCAGCTAAGGACCTCATGTTTGCCAACCCACATTCACTCATTTAATCAGTCATACAATAAATCACCACCGATATGCATTTAGGGCAGTCGCCCAGGTGGCAGATTGCCTGTCGGTTATTTAATTAGTTTTACTTAATTTAAGAGCCCCTAACGCTCGTTTTAGTCACCTTTTATGACAGGCAGGGGATACCGTGGATGTTATTCTACCGCCCCAACTCACATGGGAAAATAATGGTTATTATTATTATTATTATTAAATTAACGTACTTTGCTGTGATCTTAAAGTTATATAAAATTAAAGTAGGTATATTGCTTGCTGCTAGTTAAAAGAAATTGCCAACTGGTAGAATTGGGACTTAGTTCCATTTTGTTCGCAGAAGTCGGCATTTACTTACGTAAGGAACTTTATTTTACAGATTTGAAAGATTAAGACAGATCATTCGCTCATTTGGTTTTGACATTTGGAGATTCATTTGAAGAAAAAAAGTTATATTTCTATTTTCCATAAGAGTTTGTTTATTTCAATCGATTATCCATCATACACACTTAAACCAAAAATTTTATTCATGATGTATTTGATTATTCTATGCAATACAACTAGATGATATTTGAAAGTCATTCAGTTATTTTATTCAATTACTTAAATAATTGGATGGAGGTTACTCGATTATCCCATCAGTACTTATAACCAATCCAAAATTACTGCTCAGGTCTAGGAATCTCTAGCTGTTATTATTTTCTTCTCCTATTCCCTGTCTTCTTCATTTTCACTAACAAATTATGTCTCCCATTAAAGTCACAATGTCCTTCTTCTTTATACCTACCCATGTTGATGTCAGCTTATCACATCTCCTCCTTCTCTTCCTCTTCTGCTAACTCTGTTTGTGAGCAGACTGCTCTATGGTTACAGGTCTAACTTTTGTTCTTATCTGTACAGTAACTATCCTGTGCGATACAGGGGTCCATTCCATTAAGCTAATTTTGCTTTCTTTAACACCAACTCCAACTCTGCTTGAATGCTCTTAATTGGCTTCCTCTTTTGGAGTAAATGAACACACCGCCCTCTTCTATCCTCACCTCTCCACAGTCCAGTCATATAGTTTCACTCAATTCAAGTATCTTCAGTTCATACCTTTTCATTTCTGCCATTACTTCACTCAGACTGCTAGTTTCATCCACGATTTTCACATTTCAGAATCAAATTTGTTTCCAGTATTTCAATGCAAAAGCCATCTCCATAAAATCCCAGTATAAATTCGGTCTGCTTTCTGAATTAAGTTTGTTGCAGGTGTGTGAGTTATTGGACCACAAAATACTAGTCCAGCAGAGGGGTTGCCTCCTATCTGCAGTGTATTGCAGAATTCCTTTTTAAAGATACCTCTTTACTAAAAGACAGTGGTTTCTTCCTTATTTAACCAGCTTCATTGTAACAAAAGGACTCCTCCTTCTCCATTGCTGGCATTGAGGTTTTCACCAGAACCCCGTCAGCCATCACTTTTTAGGGTTCCTGCAGGGCCTTTACAGCTACCACAGTCCTCGCTATACATCACCCATACTTCCTGCCGTTGCCAGCCTCTCACAAAGTTTGGAAATATCTTAATGGCTACTAAGGAACTTACCAAATGTTTTACTCATTCTTTAACACTGCACAAACACGTGTATAAGTTATCAGCAATGTCAGGCTGGGGAAGGCTTAGGACTGGAAAGGAAATGGCCGTGACCTCAATTACAAAAAGGCCCTGGCAAATTACCTGGTATGAAAATGGGAAAGCATGGAAAGCTATCTTCAGGGCTGCCAACAGTGAGATTAGAAACTAATAGTTGCATGACCCGTACTGCACAGCCAGTTCACTCCGGTATACCTAGCCCAGTTCTTCAACCATCTTTTTTTATTTCTGTACTGTGTACAGTATAAGAAGTATGGTTGAAATATTTTCAGTAGCATTCTAGTTAAAGTAAAATAATTATATTTATAGGCACAGTTATTGTGCCGTGTGTTTCAAATAACGTGTATAATTGTAAGGACCCCTGTACCCACAGCAAGGAGTGTCATATAGGTGCTGGAAATTCCCTTTCTGGTGACATGGAGCTTCAAAGTTTGTCAAAGCTCAACTACTACACTGCTGTGCAAAATTTAAGAATGAGATAGATAAAGCAACACAACATATCAACTACTCACTGGAAATGAAAGTGCGGTAACATATTGCCAGAGATCTCCCTTAGAAACATGGCGTGAGGTCAGCGTAACTATAGCACCAAATGCGTCTGGCCCCACAGAACAAGGCAGTTGAAAGAACGGGACAAGACGGTGTGAGTCAATCAGCAAGCTGTTACGGTGCACTGTGGTGGTGTTATTCATTACAACATGGCCCGGAGACAACATTTGGATGACTTCACATGGGGAAGAATCATCTAGAAACTGGAAGGATGTGTGACTAGTGCAACCCAGGAGCTTGGTAATGATCACAGCATTGTTTCATGTGCATGGACAGCATTCCGATCCACAGGCAATACTACCCGAAGGAGAGGGAGGAGGTTGACTACGGTCAACTACAGCAGCAGATGACCACTATATTGTGCAACAGGCAAGAAAAGACTCACGTCAAACAGCAGGTGCAATTGCAACCACAGTGAACAGGACTGCAAGGCATCTAATCTCATGCTCCAGAATGACACAGCGACTGCATGGGGGTAGTCTGTTTGCCTGACGACCATTATATTTTGTTCCATTGACACCCACACATCGGCGGCAAGGTTTTTTGTTTCTTTCTTCTTTTTTTTTCTATTTGCTTTACGTCGCATGTGGCAGCAAGTTTCTGATGATGCCAAGAGCATCAGGTCTGGACTGACGAGGAGTGGGGTCGTGTGCTCTTCTCAGATGAGAGCAGATTTGGTCTGAGTAGTGGTTCTAGACGTATCTTCATCTGGCGAGAGATGGGAACACGTAATGCACCCAGGAACATTGTCGAACATGATCATTTTGGTGGTCCTATTGTTATGGTGTAGGGAGGTATAATGTTGCATGGGTATACTGACCTTCAAATTTCTGAACGGGGTACACTCACTGGTCAACGTTATTGAACAATGTACTCCTTCCCCATCTTTTTAGGGGTGCAGTCAGCACTGGCTTCATTTTTATGGATGAAAATGCACGACCACACCAAACAGCACAGGTGGAGGAGCTCTTGGAACGAGAGGATATTGGGCAAATGGACTGGCCTTTCCGTCCCCCTCCCCGTCTTAAATGCCATCAAACATGAGTGGGACATGTTGGGCAGACATATTGCAGCACGTCCACATGCACCAACGACCATCCAGCAGTTATCAACCGCACTGGTGGAGGAATGAAACGCCCTACCACAAGAATTCCTTACCAATCTTGTGACCAGCATGGGAACAAGTTGCAGAGCATGCATTGCTGTTCGTGGTGAACACACACCCTTTTAAGAACCATGTCACTTCTTTTGTGATGTCCAGGGGACCATCATAAGTCATAGTGACTTACGTGTAATTTACTGTCTCTGTATAAAAGTGTCATTTTTCATCGCATATTCCTTTCCAAACTGTAGCAGTTCTCTCTATGTATGGTTCAAGTTTCATTGAGCTATGTTACTTGGCAGTGACACAACATGTGAAAGTGACTTTTGTCCTTAAGGACAAGCTGATTGGCTGGAGGCTAGCCAATTCCCCATCCCATCCTTCGTTGAGCAAGTACACGCCTGACTGTGGACTGGTAAGCTTCATCATGTCTGGCCCCGCGGTGTAGGGGGCAACGAATCCGCCTGTTATCCGGCAGCCCCGGGTTTGATACCTGGCCGCGTCAGGGGTTTTTAATTGTAAATTATTATCCCTAGCCTGGGGACTGGGTGTTTGCGCCGTCCTTAATGTTCCTTTCCTCACATTCAACACTCTACACTTCCGCAATTCCAATTACACGCAGGTTCATATCATATGGTGCAAGTAGTGGCAAAAGATCCACAGGGGTCGACGCCGGTGAATAAGCAATGAAGAAAATCTTCCTCCTTTAAGTAGTTCATTTTAGTTCCATTTCTATCACTTTGCCCTATGGATTTCTTCCCTTTTTTTTCTCTAAAATGTAAATTGAGAGAAGTGTTATATTTGTATTACAAGATGTGTCTAAAAAGTTTGGTGAATGATACCATTACAAACAAAAATCCTTTAGCCACCTTCAAAGTACTCCCCATAGGCCAAAATACAATTTTGAAAACGTGTATACAGCTGCTGGAAACAAGCAGTAAAGGCTTGGAATCGATCGATGCACTGATGTCACACATCTTTGGATGTCTGGTAGGTCGGCACAATGTGTGCTTTTCAGGTTTCCCTTGAAATGGGGAAACAAAAAAAATGTCTGCAGGTGCCAGATCCAGTTAAGTATGGTGGATGTTCAAGACGTGGTGCATTATAAAGAGCTTCCAGTCCAGTTCACCCCAAAAGTGTTTGGACCAGTTGTAAACACATTTCCTGCTTGAGGCTTCTGTTCCGTAGACTTGCACCAACATTGCAATTTGCAACAAAACTTTATGTTTATACGTTGCTCCATCACACTATGACACGAGTCTTCACATGCACTACATCTGACTGATTGCAGCAGACTAGCCTGCTTCAGCTCCATGTGTTCAACGCTATGTAGCACTTCTCAAGATGTCTCTCTATTCACATGCGCAACACAGTGTTACCGCATGTTGCCATCGGGACGGTCAATTCACCGTACTTTTTAGACATACGTTGCATTTTGGGCATATTAACAGATTTATTTGGAGGTTTAACACTTCCTGTCTTGCCATTTAAAAGTTATTTTTTACCATTATTTTGGTTGGGATTGAGCATTTCTTAGATTTAATAACCTTGCAAAGCTTTAAGATTTGCTATCCTTTATTGAACTTACTCCCTAACATTGGGACTAGCCCCTGCAGAATCAGAATTCGATATTCCAACCAGGTTCTGGGCTCAAAGCCCTCATTTATTTTCTACTAGCTGAAGTACCCGTTGTTGATGGGATAATTATTTAGCATGCACATGATCATATTTTTGTCCACCCCTCATGTTGTTCCCTCGATTTTGAGCAGCATAAGTGGATATACCTCACCCTGTCAGGGGCCGATGACCTTAGATGTTAGGCCCATTTAAACAACAAGCATTATCATCACCTCCCTGTCAGCGGCTTGTTGTGACGTACTCGCTTCCTTGCTCTCTGTGGCCCTTTGCAGTTTGATATTGTTTTGTACTATTGCTGATCTTCATTTGATCTCTTCCTTCTAGAATAAAAGAAAGCCAAGTATCAGGTACCGATATTGCAGGCCTTCAAATCTAGTTTTCCTTTGACTGTGATATTAGGCCATCCAATGTAAAAGGAGTCCTCCTTCGTCCTTCACAGTTTTATTTCGTTTCGATAGTCATCTTTACAGCTTTCCTTGCTGTAGCTAGCTGTAGCACCTGTCATTGATGGGACAATCATATACCATGTGCGAAGTTATGTAACTCCTCAGCTACTTTCCACCAATATTCAGGCATTCTGTTTTACTTGGGACACAGCAGTAATTCCATCTATCAGAGGATGAGGTGTAGCAGAAGAGACAAACACATCACAACAATGGTTAATGCAATGTTACTGTTGACCAGTTTTATGAACTTTTGATACCGTAGACCTTCACATTTACTTTCCTTCTGACTCTGTAATACCTGAGCATCTAATGTACAGGGAGTAATTCCTTCTTTCATGACTCCCTTCACGATTTTTACAATCATCTTCATAATTTTTCTTGTCAATATGGACCAATGACCATGCAGTTTTACAGGTTAAGCCAATCATGACAAAAACCATTGCCATTAACACGATTGAACAATACTTCAATATTGGCAATGTTCGGCATTGATAGGGGCTAAGCAGCGAAAGGGAAATTCATGAATTTTGTTATCATCGTCGATACAGTGAAACGATGGGAAATTGTATTCTCTAGAACTTTTGTTATGTAGTACTTTATGAAAGAACCAATAAAAAGGGTATTTAAAAATTAAATTTTAAGCACCTTCCTTGAACTACCATTCCATCCAGCATGATTAATATTATTTACAGTCTAGACTCTGGTGTCTTATTCCCTGACTTCATGTACTGATTTTCAATGAATACTGTTCAATCATTTTCTTATGGACTTTGCAATAAAAATCAAAATTCATCAATATCTCCGTTTTCATAGCCAGTAAAGGTAAAAATGTTTAAGACATAAATGATAGGAAATTGAGTTCTATATAACTTTACTTATCTAGGATCACTAATAACATAGATATTTGAGAATTCAATTTTAGGCCTTTCCCTAAACTACCATTCCACTCAGCTTGAATAAAATTATTTATGTTTTTGATTGCAGAACCTCATTTCTCAACTTTATACAATGATTTTCATTAAATTCTCTTCAGCCATTTTCTTGTGATGTGTACATGTACATACACACATACGTACAGACAGACATGATGTAAAATTAAAAAGGCATTTCACTGTTATTGTGGATACGACTGATCCAGAAATACTATTTTTTTAATATTCTAATCAATGTACACACATGGTGGTCGCAAACAACGTGAACCGGGTATATGAGCGTTAGTGTGTTGGTCATACTGATAAGTAATTTGAAAGAAATTATGTTGATATCTTGTGCCTTTGTCATTTTATCAGCTGCCAAGGAAAGTAATGGACTCTATTATGAAGGGTAGGAGGGGTAAAGGGAGACAAAGATGACGATGGTTAGACTCAGTTTCCAATGATTTAAAGATAAGAGATATAGAACTAAATGAGGCCAAAGAACTAGTTACAAATAGAGGATTGTGGTGGCAATTAGTAGATTCACAGATGGTTGCAGACTGAATACTGAAAGGCATAAGACTATAATGGAAATGTATGTACGAAGTTAGCCAATCAGATCACTTTGCGGGCAATTTCAGATGGTCTTTGCGAAGCGGTGTTGCTAAATCTGCATGTGGCTTATTTATTTCTGGCTGTTTTAAGATACCTTGTGACCATGTGAGATTAAATCCATCATTGCGTTGTGGTTAAGTAGGGTAACCTCCTATTTTCTCTTTTGGCTGCCTACTTATTTCATTTTTTCGGAAGCATATATGTTGCCTGCTGCTTTGGTATTTCCTTACTATCTGGTTTAATTGCCATAAGGTAATGAAAATATTTACCCTCATAACCACACTGGTGGTACCTTATATGGACTTTACTGTCATATAAATTAAATGAGTTCTTGTCTATATCCATTGTTACCCGTAAGTATAGCTCAACTCATCATCATCTTTTTCAAATTTCCACGACCCCACTCCCCAGTTCTAGTTTAATAAATGTTATTGATTTTGATTTTAACTACTTTGTTTTAAGTCCCCATTATGCTTTCAAACCTTCCACGCCAACACCAATGAACTGTGGATTTTTTTAATGCTATTTGTTCGTGGCGTCGATCTCTAAAAAACTTTTGCAACTACTTGCAACATATGTTATGAATCTGCGTGTAATTGTAATTGCACAAGTGTAAAGTGTTGGTAAAATAAGGAAAACATTTACAGGAATACTCCAGCACCAACACATTGGATAAGAAAAAAAAACAAGAATGAAAAGATAGAACTTGTTAAAGATACGTACAACCTCAAAGGAATTGAGAGCCAATACCCCGAGAGAAAAAAGGTGACCTTAGAGGTGTGCAATATAGGCTAAGCAATTGTCTAGGTAACATATTACTTTATTTGATTAAAATTTCCAAGTCACATGTTCAAGTATCCATGAGAAGACATGTCACATGGTGGGACAATAATAACCGCTGTAGTCGCCACAATTTTGAACAAAACCATGTAAACATGCATGCATTGTGTCATACACATGCTATATGTAATATTTTGGGAAGGAGTTCCACACCTGTTGCACCTGGTCAATCAAATCAGCAATGGTTAATGCTGGTATTGGGCGATGCTGGAATTTTTGTCCCAAAATGTCTCATACTTGCTCCACTTCATGTCTAATGTCACAGTGTCACAGTAGCCTTGGCTGCTGCTGCTACTGCTTGCCTGGCCGCTGATTTTTGCGCCTTGTAATTCTGTGATCTTCATTGGTATGGGGACTGGAACAATACTTTGAATGCCTCCTTCTTCTCTTTCACAGCTGGTTACACTTCATCGTTCCACCACAATTGTTTATCCATGGCTTGCTTCCCTGGCTTTGTTTTCCCAAGGATCGCACTATGCACTTATTCAAACAAGTCGTCCCATACGGCAGATGCTGGTTGGTTTGTGTCAACAATGATGAGACCAAGGGCAGCCATGAACTGAGTTTTGGATTTGTGTAAGCGCCACCATTTTATCCATTCAATCCAATTGATTCGTAGCTGCTTTTGGCCTAGATTAGACATCTGGAGGTCCATGATAAGATTACTTTAACATTGGTCTCTACTACTGAGAGCCTGAGTTGCGGGAGGACAATGTCTGGCTGTATGCCTCACCACAGATGGTGAGAAAGATGCTCAGGACCCTAGAAGGGGCAAAAACCCTATGATTGATTGAAATATGGATGCTTATAAAGAACCAATTTCAAACATTTCAACATCAAGGAAGCTCCAGTAGAGCAGATCCGGGAGCAAGCCCAAGATGAAAAAATGGAGACAGAAGTCCCAATTGGACAGGCAGTCGCCGACTCAAAACAAGAAATGGCAACAGAAGCTCCAGTAGAGCAGACTGCTGTCAGAATCAATCAGCATGATACCAGACTTCTAACACAAGAGTGGAGAGTGCTGAATGCCACTTCAATCGATAAGACAGGAAGGACAGTCGTTTTAGCCCTTGGTGAAAGAGACATTGAAGAGCTAAAAAAGAGAAACCTTAAGGCTTAGCTCAGATTTGGGCAGATCAAGTTTCAAGTCATCAGGGGAAAAATGAAACCCAATGTTGATAAAGATAGAGCTGGAGGTCCTTCAGGCCAATCTTCAGCATAAAAAAGCAGCCGTGGCCAATTTCACCAGGAAGTTCAAGTCCGAGACTATTGAAGTGGCCCTTATTCGAGAGCCGTGGGTAGTCAAGGGCAGAGTAGCAGAACTGGCGGAATCTGGAGGTAAGCTGATGTACGATACAACATCGGAAATACCCAGAACATGTCTTCTTGTGAACAGGAAATTAAAATGTCTTATGTTGCAGGAGCACTGTTCACGGGACTTAACCGTGGCCACGATTAAACTTGGAAATTGGGAGGGACCCAGAGAAATAACCATAGGCTCTGCATACCTCCCATATGACTCAACTAAACTGCCCCGTCAGAAGAAGTTGAAAACCTAATTTGCAACGTTTAGAGGAAAGGCAAACACCTAGTCCTTGGAGAAGATACAAATTCACACCACACAGCATGGGGCAGCACGAACTGCAATGCAAGAGGTGAGTCTTTACTAGAGTTTATTATTGGAACTGAGTTGACGATACTAAACCTAGGAAACAAGCCTACATTTATAAATAAAAATTATAGGGAGATAATAGACATTACACTAAGCACTATGCATATTGCTGGAGGAACCATCAATGGCAGACCACCAGCACATCCAATTTGCAATAGATGCAAGACTATGTGGGATTGAGATGTACAGAGACCCAAAAAGAACTAACTGGGACAGATACAGAGAAGTTCTCGGCAAGGCTGTACAAAAACTTCCAACTAATGTGAGAGGGCAGAAAGAAGTGGATGAGGCAGTGGAACTATTAGAAGAGGCCATTATAGACTCATTCCATGAAAACTGTCCTCTCAAAGAAAAGAAAAACACCAAAAAAGTAAGGTGATGGAACAACAAACTAGCCAATATGAAAAAAGAGATTAAGATGTTTTATAGAATATAATCTAGAAATGGTATGTGGGACGTATATCATGGGAAACTCACAGATATAACCTAGAGATACAGAAAGCAAAAAAGAAAATCTTAGAGACTGTTCTGTGAGAAAGTGGAATCACACACTCAAACAGCAAGGCTCCAGAAGGTTCTGAAAGCAAGCCATATAAAACAAGTGGGGACACTGGAGAAACCAGATGGGTCATTTACTCAGGCAGGGAGGGACACGCTGGAGATACTAATGGCGTGTCACTTTCCTGAGGCTCAGGAGATGACAAAAGAAGAAACGGTTGGAACAGAGACCAGAGCTCGAAGAGCAGACTAGAACTGTGCCAACAGAATAACAAAACATAACCATGTAAAATGGGCAATCGACATGTTTCATCCTATAAAAGGCTCTGGGGCCAGATAAGATACTTCCAATACTCCTACAGGAAGGATGGGAGATACTTGTCAATGCCCTGACGGACCTTTTCAGAGCTAGTCTAGCTTTAGGGTACGTGCCGAAATCATGGTCTGAAGGTAAAGCAGTATTCATACCTAAGCCTGGAAGGGCAAATTATGCCCAAGCCAAAGCATACAGACCATTATGTTTAACCTCCTTCCTGCTGAATGCAATGGAGAAAATTCTCGATAAATATATCAGAAGAATGGTGCAACTGAACTCAACGTTACATGAATATCAGTTTGCATTTAGACCTGAGAGATCCACTGAAGTAGCACTCCACCAGTTGGTCTGTAAACTAGAGGAAAGCCTAGAATATAAAGAAATTGCACTGGCAGAATTTCTAGATAAAGAAGGAGCCTTCAGCAATACAACCTATGACTCTATGATCAAAGCATTGGAAAAGAATAAGGTGAGTAAAAAACGTTGTCAAATGGATTAAATCCATGTTAGACGGAAGATAAAAGCAACTCTGTTTGAAGAAACGCTGACGGTTAGGGCCACCCAAGGCTGTGCTCAGGGAGGAGTTCTTTCTTCTCTGCTGCAGAACCTCATGATGAACAAAATCATAGCTATGCTCAACGAACACGGTTTTTATACACAAGGATACGCAGATGACCTAGTGATTGTGGTGTGAGGTAAGGTGGTGAGTGTTATCCAGGACCTCATGCAAAGATCAGTTAACCTTGTGGAGGACTGGAGTCGAGAACAACAACTATCAGTCATCCCGAACAAGATAACTCTGGTCCCTTTTACAAGAAGGAGGAAATTAGAGGGAGAGAGATCACTGCAGCTCTTTAGGCGAGATATATATATAGTATCTGCACACTTTTTAGTGATAGATTTACACCCTAGTGCAGAAGAGGTCGACTTCGGTTATCTTCGAGATTCGTATTGGCAACCTTTGAAACACAAACTAAGAATCGCTTATCATCACTGTGCGCCATCTGGCGTACACTTTAAGTACTCGTACTGTTGTTGTTTACACAGCAAAGCCAAACTATAGAATTCATGCTAGGAACACGTTTCGCAACGGGAAATGTTATATAGTATTATATATTGTGCGTGTGACACAGTTGTTTGCTTAAAATAATAAAGGTTTATAAAATTCATATCGATCGATCATATTATCGATTCAATTCAGATTTCATTTCCATTCAGTTGGCAGTATTAACGGAACCCTTCTTACTTCTCCAACGAGTACAAAAATCTAACACTAAAAAGTGTGCATACCATATATATTTTGCACCTAGGCGTAGTGTTAGATAAAAATATAACCTGGAATCCACATATAGAAAGGAACAAAACCTGGGCCAAGAACTTGCTGTATAATGTAAAAGAGCCACTGGGAAGACATGAGGCCTAAGACCATCAATGGTAATGCAGATATATACAATGATAATTAGACCATTGATGGCCTATGCTGCAATCATCTGGTGGCAGAAAGTAAGCCAAGGAAAAGTCAATAGTAGATTGGATAGCCTACAGAGAATGGCTTGCATAGCCATAACTGGGGCTATACGGGCCGACAGAAGCCTTGAATACTTTACTAGACCTCCCATCACTATGCAATTTCATAAAAGGACAGGCTAGAATGAGTTCATATACATTGGCACAATCAGAGTGCTGGAATGCACGAAGACCCAATCTAGGACACTGTAAAATTAACAGAGTAATAACAGAGGAAGTTCTACACATGCCTTCTGATCATATGATACCAAAGTACATCATTGAAAAACCATTTGAGACCCAGATAATAAAAGAAGAAGACTGGGATAACAACAAATGGAATACTGAAAAAGAAGATATAGTGCAGTGGATTGATGGCTCAAAGACTGGGGATGGCACAGGAGGAGGGATCAACGGGGAGACCAAGACTTTATAGATCAATCCAGATGAGCCTCGCAAACACACTACAGTCTCTCAAGCAGAATTGATAACTATCATAAAATGTCTTGAAGAAAATCTGAATATGAACTAGAGGAATAAGAACATTTTCATGGACAGCCAAGCGACCATTAAGGCACTAGAAGCAGTCCGGATAACATCCAGAATTGTCTGGTATTGCCATTCACTTCTCCTGAAGCTTTCAAAAAGTACAACACTGTCAAAATAATATGGGTGCAACGGCATGCAGGTATAGAAGGAAATGAAAAGGCAGATAAACTGGCCAGGAAAGGGGCAGAAACACATTCTGTAGGCCCAGAACCTGTATGCGGGATTTGCTATGCACAAGCCCGACACTACATAGGAAAATGGGTACAAAAAACAAATGGAGAACTGGAAAAATACTCCAGGATGCAGGCCTGCAAAGGAAGTGATAAAAGGACTAAACAAGAATCAGAATGAGAACTGTTGAAACTCAGCAGAGAAAATATAAGATGGGTAGTAGGACTGTTGACAGGACACTGCCATATAGAACACCTATATAGAATTGGAGTAATAAGAGACAATATATGTAGGAAATGCAATGAAGGAGAGGAATCAGCTGAACACATACTTTTCGAATGTTAGGCGCTGGGTAGAATCAGACTCTCCACTCTAGGACTACCAAGTGAAGACAGAGAGAAAATCCAAGAAGACCCAATAAGAACAACCTGCAGCTTTGTGAAGGGAGCAGGTATATCTAGGCGGGAATGGAGGAAAAACATGGTAGCAAAGATCTTAGAGGTCGACGCTAATTAGGAACCAATATTTAGAGGCCCCATGAAGAAAAGACGAAGAGAAGGAAGAAGAAGATGTAATAAAAGGAAATTTTCTCAGAGATTGCCAAATGGAATGAACTTGACAATAGCCAGTAATAGTTAACAAAAACTATCCCTAAGTTATAGTGTTATGCAGCTGGAAATAACTGCCTATCACAAGAATTCAATTCTTTGTTTCCATACTCTAATTGTTACCTCTATATGTCAGGAAGGTAATTCTGACCTACTCAGTGTTAAATACCACTTACAGGGGGTGAAGGCACCGTTAAGTTCAGAGGGGATGCTGGTAGGGCAATAATGTTGGTAGTGGATGTATACAGCTTGCGCTATGTGGCCGAGCTGTTACAATGTGCTCCATCAACAATTTCACATACCAAGCAGAGGTATCAGGATCTGGGTTCATACTCTCGCAGGCAAAGATCTGGTAGGAGGAGGTAAACTTCTGCAGGGGATGATCAGTGCTTGCACCTTCACATTCTGCGTTATCGGCATAGTACTGTGATTCAAGGCAGAAGTCTGCTTGAACAAGTACAAGATGTGAATTAGCAATGGGCAATACTCTCGCTTGAGACTGACGTCACACATCCCGAGACTCTCGTAAGCATCTTGAGACCGATTCTGCTGTGCTGCAACGTGTGCGATGTCCCAACAACGACGAGCATAAGCTTGATAGGATATCATCAGCAGTTATTGTGTGTAATAAAGTTCTCATATGGAAACTTGTGCTGCATGTTCAACTATGAGTCCCTTAATACCATTAACAAAAGTGAAAACAATGTCAGTATCTTAAACAGTTCACAAATTATTTGAGGTGGAGATCATAACTGAATAACCCTGTATAATTTCTTAATAACTGTAGATGTACACCTACCTGGATACCACGCAAATGTCGACGGGGTAGCTTCTTGTGATGCAGGCCGGAGGTCTTCTCTGTGACGATTCCCCTTCAGTGATATTATCTTTTTAAGTGCTGGATCATCCCAGAAATATTTTACTTCTTTTGAACAAACAACGCAGCAGACTGTGCTATGTGACTTCTCCTCAAATAATCCCACCTCCATGGCCTACATTGTGTTTCGGACATAGTCTTAAAGTTGCCCTGCACAATTAGACACAATTACATATTGCATCGTCATATCCCAAAGTACCTAATTATGACATGTAAACTCTATAACATTGTAGGGAATTATTTCCTTCGTCACCATAATGTTCGTAAACATAAGCACTGCTCAAATGGATATT